>NW_020664562.1:39935380-40451349 GCF_002925995.2 Terrapene triunguis | reverse complement strand
CCAGGTTACCCGAGCTTCTTAACCCTTTACAGGTAAAAGGATTTGGAGTCTCTGTACACAGAGAGCTGTTACCCTTCCCTTCATAGTTATGACAACCTTCCTCCTGGTGTCTGATAACGCTTGTGCTCCTCAGTCCTCCAGCAGCACACCCTCTCAGCTCCTTGTGCCTCTTGCTCCCAGCCCCTCACACTCTCATCACAAATTGAAGTGAGCTCCTTTTAAAACCCAGGTGCCCTGATTAGCCTGCCTTAATTGATTCTAGCAGCTTCTTCTTAATTGACTCCAGGTGTCCTAATTAGCCTGCCTGCCTTAATTGGTTCTAGCAGGTTCCTGATAACTCTAGTGCAGCCCCTGCTCTGGTCACTCAGGGAACAGAAAACTACTCATCCAGTGACCAGTATATTTGCCCTCTACCAGACTCCTGTACCCCATTGGTCTGGGTCTGTCACATCACATATAATGTTTGAAATTCCCACATACAGGCATAATTGCTTGTCACACTCTTCCTTTCCCACAGATACTGTGTAGTCTAACATTCTGTATACTAACACTATATCTGAACTGAGATGGAAAATAGAAGTGATTCAGGTGCTTTATCGGAACACCTTCTAAACAGGATCTATGGCCACCCACAAACAGACACCCTGGGTTAAGCAATGCCTCCTCTGCATGTTACAATAGTGTAAAGTGGCCTTAGCATAAATAAGAATCTGGTCTCAAAAGCGAATGTCAATTAATATGATACTGGGAATAATATAATTATTAGCATTAATGAACTAGTTTTCTTCTTTGTGCTGATCAAGAAGGGAAAATGCAACTTCGTCATATCCACTATTATGACAGTCAGTGCTTGTGCACTCACAAAGACCTTGGTGGCAAGGCAGTACAGTAACTCCTCACTTAAAATTGTCCCGGTTAGCATTGTTTCGTTGTTACGTTGCTGATCAATTAGGGAACATGCTCGTTTAAAGTTGCACAATGCGCCCTTATAATATTGTTTGGCAGTTGCCTGCTTTGTCCATTGCTTGCAAAAAGAGGGGAGGAAAGAGGGGTGCTAATGTCAGGGTGTCCGCCTACTCCCCCATCTCCTGTACCTTATCTCCACGGGGGGGAGGCACTACAGGGCTCAGGACTGAGGGAGCTTGCTGGCAGCAGATGCTGTCTCAACTTGACAATCTACTTAAAAAGGCAATGTACTTACAGTGCAGTCAGCATACTTAAAGGGATAATGCGCGTCTCTCTCTCTCGCACAAGGTGTGTGTCTCTGTCTGCCATGCTGTCTCCCCTCCCTCCATTCGTGCTGCCTTGTAGAGTGTGAGGCTACATTAACAACAATGTGTTAACTCTTGAGGACTCAGCCAAGTGCTAGTTCATCATTTATCAGTAAGGCATTCCCTGGGACAGGGATCGGCAACCTTTGGGACGGCTCGCCAGGGTAAGCCCCCTAGCGGGTCAGGCCTGTTTGTTTACCTGCCGCATCCGCAGGTTCGGCCAATCACAGCTCCCACTGGCTGCGGTTTGCTGCTCCAGGCCAATGGGGGCCGCGGGAAGCGACAGCCAGCACATCCCTTGGCCCGCGCCGCTTCCCGCAGCCCCCATTGGCCTAGAGCGGTGAACTGTGGCCAGTGGGAGCTGCGACTGGCCGAATCTGCGGACGTGGCAGGTAAACAAACCGGCCCAGCCCCTGGCGGGCCACGTGCCAAAGGTTGCCGATCCCTGCCCTGAGAAATATCCCACCCTCTGACTCACTCCACCACCTCAACCAAGCTTCACAATCATCATTGCTGTGTACAATATTAAATTGTTTGTTTAAAACTTATACTGTATATATATATAGTCTTTTGTCTGGCAAAAAAAAATTTCCCTGGAATTTACATTCATTCTTATGGGGAAATTGGATTTGCTTAACATCATTTTGCTTAAAAGTAGTATTTTTCAGGAACATAACTACAACGTTAAGCGAGGAGTTACTGTAGTTTTAGACTAACATTCAGTATGACTGGAAATCCCCACAAGTCCACTCTTCAGTCTCAGGCACCTTTTTCCTCCTTCTATCATCCTATTTCCCCTTTCGTTTAGCAGCATCTTTGATTGCTGCATTTATCCTGTACTGGAGGCTGCCTCCTTCAGGTCTACTAGCTACTAGAGAAGGTAAAGTTAAGCTCACTCTCAGCTTGGATGCTGTGCATATCCCCTCTGTGATAATCCTAGCCCACGCGCCTATAGAACAAGATCTAGAATAGAGCTTGGCTTTAGGTCTACTACTGCTGCCCTCTCCACTGTGTTTTTGAGCCAACCAAGGATCATATTTTTTTTAGATGTTTCTGCTCTGTTGTACTTGATAATCAGCTTTCTCAAGATTCCTATTAGAACATGCACAGTGAAATTCTGGCCCCACTGAAGTCCATGGCAAAACTCCCATGGTCTTCAATGGGCCAGGACTTCACTCGTAGAATTAAAAGTTAGAAATACAGGCCAAGAGGCTACAAAAATACTAATGGAGTCATTTTCAATCTACTGCCACAATTGAAGCTTCTATTTTGGAAGTGAGACTTAATCCCCACATTAGGCAACAATGCGTCTTTCCAAGGAATGGGTGGTAGTGACAGTGAGATTTAGAGGTTGTGACAGGCCTGCTGTCCTAATTAATAGCTTGTCAATCTTCAGATGGAGTCAGGCTATTCTATCAGTGCAGGCCTCTAAATCTGGGTATACACAAAGGCAGGGTTAATTGAAGTTGTGTACTAATTTAAAACATCATGAAGTTCGGGGGAGGGGATTGAAATGTTTGGTATAAACTTCTGATATGCAGTGATATCTCAGGACCTTTAGTACTGCTTTTAGCAAATGGTCTGCCATTGCTACATAGAATAAGCCAGACATTCCTAAATCCTGTCATGGGGACAAAAGGTGAAGTATGTGTGCCTAAGGAAACAATTATATCTTGAAGCTATGTGAATTTAGCAAAACAAACAACTCTCAAGGTTCTCTCTCTCTCTCTCGGTCAAACTGGAATTGTTGGGAGATCTCAATTATAATAAATAGGAGAGGATGGACAGCATAAAGAAGTGAGGTATAAAAATGGTGGAAAATATTAACTACATTTCATGTGCACTCTGCAAATGAATCGGAGATTATTCTTGGGAAGAATTTGTATGAAAAGGGAAGAATGCATAGACACAAGGAGTTGAGTAAAGGCACAGACGGTAGTGGGTCAAATTCTGCCCGCAGCTGTCTATCTATCTGGATAGATCTTTCTGTGAACTCTCTTCTTCAGAGTATCTGATGTCTCACAAACATTGAAGAATTATCCTCATGACACCCATGTACATTAGGAAATGATTATTCCCTTTTTACAGATGAGGAACTGAGGCAAAGAGATTAAATGACTTGACCAAGGTCACACTGTAGCGAGCCAGTAACTGAAGCCAGATTGCCTGTATCCTAAAACAGAGCCTTGACACATGAATATAAGGGTAGAATTTGATCCAGTACAAGAGTACAACTAGCCATCCCAGTAATCAAAAAAGAAGTGCTTTGTGCTTAATGGTGAGCCAGCCAACAGCTCTCTCGGTTTGGTGTCAGCGTGATAGAGATAAAATGAGTTCCCAGTTATTTTGGGCCACATTGCATTGCACACTCTACTCTCAGAAGACTGATTTCCATATCTAGACTTTAAGAACTTTCCTGAAAAAGTTACATCAGAGATGGAGAGTAGCTCTGCCCTCCACTGATCTATAGGAAAAGTCGGGAGCTGAACTCGGTGGCTCATATGTCTCCATCTACAGCAGGCCAGAATTAATAACCCAAATCTGAAAACCCTGAATTTAGGGAAGTTCAGATTCAGGTCAGAAATTCTTAGCTCAAACCCATCTCTAAAGTATATCAAAATTATTGATGGAGTTTGCATATCTTAAAATTAAAAAAAAAATTAAAAAAAAAAAAGCAGAGGTACTTATTTACTTTCAACTTTTAATCACTGAACACCTAGATGGCAACCTTCCTTCTCAAAAGATGATGGTGTAAGCATTAAAACAGCTCAGTTACTATACGTTATGCTACAGCATCATGAGTAAAAGTCCAATTCTGGAGCAGTAGTCTTTGCTACAGCAGTAAAATACCAGTAGAGACAAGATCACTGATTTCCTATACAAAAATTGGCTTCTGCTAACCCATAACACATTTTACTCGGGGGCCCAAATGTTGGGAAAGCCCTTGGAATGCCTTTTAATTTTAAAGCAGCCAGATCAGTGGGTCCAGCAGCGAAGGGATTGCTTCCTTTGTACTAGATGTATTAGGCCCCTTGATCTCACCTTGCGTAGATTGTGATTCCTGAAGAAGCTTCTTGATTTAAAAGAAGAAGACTGCCCCCAGGAGAAAACACAAGGTGGTAGAGGATAGGAGAAATGGGCTGCCACATGAAGTAGAGACAAACTATCTCTCTTGGTGATTCCCATATCACCTGTCCTTCCATATCTAAGCTCCTTTTGGGAAATGTATTTAGAAGATTCATCGCAACATTATAGCAACCAGCCAGAAGGGGGCGCTGACACCCAGGTTGTAAAAGCTCAGAGGGCCAACTTAATCCCGGGTGCAATTCCACTGATAGTATGTAGAAAGGATATATAACAGCCTTGATATGTAGAAATAGAACATTCGGCTTCATTTCTTACACCATGAGGCTACTGAACACCAGGGACAAATTTGGCCACAGTCTGAGAGAAGCTGTTGCTAGATATATTAAGTGCTAGGGGAAAGGAGAGTTATAACTAACAGACTTGAATTATGTGTGCAGAGGAGAGTGGATGTTGGAAAGTGTTGGGAGGACACAAGGGAAGCATTTGGGGGATCTGAAAATTGCACCTCCCTCAGGGAAACTAAAACAGGTGGCCAGATGTGAGAAGCCAAGTAAATGGTAAAACGTAACAAACTTAAAGGAGTTTGTGTTATATAAATACATTGGACTAGGTAAAAATATGGAAGTTATTTGCACTTATTTGTGGAAAATTGTCAGATCTGTCAGCTATGACATCATCCATGAACTTATGAAAATAAATTCTATATTTCCATCCAGACCATTATACATTATTTCCATACACCACAGAAAGGGTAAAGGAAGCAAAATGTCAAACCTTTTAAGCCATCAAGGCTACATGTTCGAACCCATACGTTCAGTAAAGATATATATATTAATCGCCTGCTGCCTTGGCATGTGCTGCTTTCGTTTCTGACTGACGTTTTGTATTATTTGTTGACTGTTTCAGAAGTCTTTTTTCCCCCCTCCCAGAGGTTTAGTGTTAAAAATCATACTGTTTCATAACAGGGCTTGAAATGAAAGCAAAACCCTACATGGGGCTTGCCTAATGCTCAGTGTGGAAATTTGTAAACAGATGCCAGTACTAAGTGCTTACATTAGATAATAAATGGCACCTATCTCCCGAATGCCTTGCACGCCATTTACTCTGTGTGCAGCCTGGGAATTTTTATTTATTTATTTTATTGTGCTTTTAGGATCTTTTAGGCAAGCAATTTGCTTGTGAATCTTGCACAACTGTCACTGGTTTCATACAGGCTTAAAAGGGATTAGTTCTTTTCTAAAGGGTCCCAGGTGGATTCTTTATTAACCTTTTGGGTAATAAACATTTATCTCATTTTTACAGCAGCATTTAACACTATCTATTTATGGCCAAATATCTGCAAATCCATTACATGAGCCGAAAATGCACCTGCTTCTTAAAAAAAAGGCTCTCTGGAGAAGCCTCGGCAGGCGCTGATAATTGTAAACAAAACAAACAAGAGCCCGTAAAATAAAAATGAAAGTATTACCCTGAGCTCTATGTCTTACAAAATGACTTCATTTTGAACGTAAACCCAATTATCATCATAACACGGCTATAAAAAAAAAAAGAATGAGGGAAGATTGAATGAGTCAAACTGAGGAAGACAGACACATTTGCAAGCCTGAATGGCTTTATCTGTAACTCTGTGTGTGTGTGTGTGTGTAATCAATGCCAGACATCCTATTGTGCTGTTCATATATTACACCCAGGGTCTATAGGGACCATAGTCTGTCTAGTCTATTATAATTTTATAGCACTCAAAATTGCACAAGGTACTTCAGAGAAAGAACTAACACAGTCTCTGCCCCAATGAGCTTACAGCCTCATTGTTACATTTGAAAGAAAGAATGAGGGTGACTTAAAGGAGGGAGGGGATGGAGTAAGCGACAAGGGTTACAGCAAGGTGACCTTGTGGGTTGATGTGTGTGCACATCTTGGTGGTTCTGCAAATTTGGTACACGGCCCTACATATCATATGGAAGATAAAGACACAAGAGTGGCTGGTCCTGACTCACTGTACAGCAACGTCAAAAAGTTTGGCTCAGGTAGTGTGCGCGATTAGACATCTCACTCCTCAGACCAGCTGGGGCTAGGATTCTAATGAGGGAGAATTAAACAATATCGGGTGGGATTTTCAAAAATGCCAAAAAAACTGTTGGGCACCTAAGTCCCATTGACTTTCAGTGGGAGCTGGGTGCCTATCTCCCTTAGGCACTGTTGAAAATCCTGCCCATTGTCCTCAGAACATCTCCTTAGGCTGCAGATGCCTACTAGGAGCAAGCACAGTTCTCAGAATAGAGATAAGGTATAGAGGGCCTAGTCCTGTAGCACAGATGCCAGTTGTACAAAATCAGGCACACAGACCCTAAATCAGCAAGGTGCTGAAGCTCGTTAGTCCCATTGTCTTCTCACGTGCTTCAAGGTAAGCACATGCTTAAGTGTCTTGCTGAATTAGGGCCGGGGTGAGGAAAATGGTAGTCACTGTCCATGTTAAAAACAAAACAAAAAAACCACACCACACACCGAACAAAACTGGGACCTATCTAAAGGAACCTATAGCACTCTAGTGATCAGAACTTCTTGGAACTTTACCTTTTTGAGTTCAAGTTAAAGCAAAGATTTGTATTGTATCCAGCCACGCTTGCCCCTGTTCCATAGTTACCCACGGAGATGCCACCTATCAGTATGTACAAGATTCTGAGAAAAAGTGACATTTCCATATTATGGATGCCATTCAATTTTTAACACTTATCATGCTTTCCAAGTTTATATCAGCTTTCATTACATCAAATGGTGTTAGTTACCTGCTGCAGTGAGATAATATAACACACGTCACTCTGCGAGGCAGGTTGATCTCTTTCTTGTTTAAGCAGTAAATACTAGTCCCAGTGGGTTATTAGCCTAGCATGGCAGGTGTTTAGCCCACATACCTGCTAACAGAAACAGTGAGTGAGTATTGCACTAGCAGTGCTAACTTCCCCCCCACACCAGTATGATAAAAATAAGGGTCAAAGAAATTACATCATTGTGGCATGAAAGAAAGCAGCATTCCTTTCGCTAGGCTGATCAAATTAATTATGCTAAATAGCTGAAAACAGAGAGAAATGAAACAGAATTAGCCCTTCAAATGGTGCTTGAGGCAGAGCCAGAAATGAGACCACTTCGGAGTGGTCCAGTGATATTTACAAATCAGAATCTCATGCCGTTCCCTCTGGCTCTGACTGACACCAGTTTCAGTTATCATTATGGATTTCTGTAGCAGAATCGCAGCATACAGGAGTGCAGGGTGCAAGCTCTGAAGTTCTGAGCTGCTGTTATCGCTAGAGATGCGATTTTCTTTAAAGAACTTTCAGCAATTATTAATGCTGATTTTTGATTCAGAAGTTATATGTCATTTGTAATGTCATTTACATAATGTGATTTTCGTACAAGGATAATTCATTCTGAGAGTTCTTGGATCTGCATACAATAGACACATACATCAGGACAAATTCTACATTATTTACACCTGTGCAACCCAAATGAAGTTACTCAGCTGAACAATTATAACTGAGCAAAGGATTTGAACCACCGTGTCTTATTGTTTGGGTATTATTTATTTTTAAATACACCGCTACCTCGATATAACGCGACCCGATATAACACGAATTCAGATATAACACGGTAAAGCAGTGCTCCGGGGGGGCGGGGCTGCGCACTCCGGTGGATCAAAGCAAGTTCAATATAACGCGGTTTCACCTATAACGCGGTAAGATTTTTTGGCTCCCGAGGACAGCATTATATCGAGGTAGAGGTGTACTTTAGCCTCCAAGAGCAAAGCAAACCACAAAAATACTCTTTAAAAAAACAAACTAAAACTGCAGCCCCATCTACTCCTGATGTGGTTTGTGGGCAAACCAATGACCTCTCATGATCAACACTTCCAAAGGCCATTGATAATCCTAACAATATCAGCATAGACACCCAGGATGAAATCCTGGCCCAACTGAAGTCAATGACAAACCTCTCGTTGACTTAAATGGGACCAGGATTTTACCCTGAACTTCATCCATTACCAAGAGGGAGATCATATGCCACCAGACGTCATCTCTTGGCTGTACCCAGATTTGTACCAAGGTTGATAAGGCTCCAGGAGATCTGAGGCATCCAGGTGCTACAACAGCTATCTCGCCACATCCTTTTAAGTCATCTTAACCAGAAATGGTAGATGAGACACTGTATGGTAGACAAACAGATTGCCAGAATTAAATTACATTGTTCAATAATGCCATGCCTTCACAGAAGCCAGTCCTCTGCCTTTCCTATAGAATGTGTAGACAATCTGCATTGGCAATGGACTAACTTCTTTCCCATCAGCTTTCATCAATCAAGGAATGCATGAGTCAAAAGTACAGGCTGTGGCATGAAGTATTCTCAGTACCTCCAATACCACCGTGAACATCACTGGTCCATGCTCAACCCGAAAAGACTTAACATGGGAAATGAATTGAATGAGGTTAAAATCAATTTGCCATACAAATGTTTCAAGCGAATGAGGGATCAGAACAACATCCAGGGTTTATAAAGCACCTTTTTATCCCAAATCTCAAAATGCTTTACAAAGGTCAATAGAGTATTATCCAGGTGCCCTCCTTCACAAAAAATGCCTGTCCTTTAACCACTATACAACATTGGCTCACTAAATAAGGGAAGTGAAAGGTTACAGAGCCCCAAAAGCTATTTCAACATAAGGGAATTGACACTTCGCTGAAGAAGATCATGGAGCAACTCTTGAAGTGGTGTTGGAATGGTTTGTCAGCTAATATAGACAGGACAAAGCTGTTCTTAGCACCATTATTCTCGAGAAATGATGGAATGCTTAAGTGATAGAGCTACTTTGCCTACAGGACTAATAGAATTACTGATTACATGAACTTTGGGGGGATAATTGGTATTGATTCTCATAAAAGATGTATCTACAAAACACTAAAATATTCCACAGTGAGCTGCTTGAATGGATAAAGAATAGTTCTGGGTATGAAAAACAGGGGATGCATATGAAAGAAAACAGCTTCAGATAGGGAGGAGTGCCTTGCCCCTCAGCATTATCAGGACAAATCTTTTATATGAGAAGAATCTTATGGCAATGTGATAACATTTGCTTATGACACCAAGAAGTCAGTGCAATTCAGAATGGCTTGAAATAGCCTAAGAGCATGAGTTACTTATTCAAGTCAATATAAAGAAGAGTAAACTAAGAAGACTGAGGTGGGGAATTAAACAATAAAAAAAAAATAGACCATTAATTCTCATATACTATAACAATGAACTGGAGAACAGCACGGTTGTAATTGAAAAAAGCCCTTTGAGGTCTTGAGCATAATTCCTAACAGCACTAATACGGGATCATAGTTCAGGATAGGTTGTAGATCCTTGATGATGCGCTGGAGAGGATTTAGTTGGGGCTGTAGGTGACGGCTAGTGGTGTTCTGTTACTTTCTTTGTTGGGCCTGTCCTGTAGTAGGTGACTTCTGGGTACCCTTCTGGCTCTGTCAATCTGTCAAGGATCTACAACCTATCCTGAAGGACAATCCCTCACTCTCACAGACCTTGGGAGACAGGCCAGTCCTTTGTAGTGGGGCGGCTGCCCCACTCCCTGAGATTATGGGCTGCGGCAGGCCAGTGGGCCTGCGCAGACACACAGCCAATGAGAGAAGGGCTTACTGGGAGCCAATCAGGGCCCAGGTTGGAGACAGACAATCAGGGCCAGGCTCAGCCCTATAAAAGACTGCACAGGGAGAGAGCAGTCAGTCTGTCCCAGGCCTTTGAGAGGGGAAGGTCTATCTCCAAACTGGGAGACTAGCACCGCCAGCGCAGTGCTGGCCAGGCTCAGGGAGCAGAGGAGAGCTCTAGCCTGAGGCCTGCAGGCCCTGAGTGGAAGGGCCTAGCGGGTGCAAGGGGCTGTAGGGGAAGCGGCCCAGAGAAACGGACAGATGAGGGGAGAGTAGGAGGACAGCGAGGCTGCCGCCAGAGGGTCCCTGGGTCGGGACCCAGAGTAGAGGGCGGGCCTGGGTCCCCCCCTACCCTCTTGCAGTACATCTAGCCATTGGCCGTAGGGAGCGGCCAGTACAGACCACGCCAGATCCCTGATGGGAGGGATTAGACTTTGGGGTGTGTGGTTGACTACGGTGGCTGGACAAGGAGACTGCTGAACCCCCCCCCCCCGGAAGGGGGTGTGGAAAGACAGAGGGGCACTGCCGGAGGGCAGTGGTCCCGAAGAGAACACTGCGAGTTGGTGAGCGACGAGGGCTCAGACACGCCAACCGAGGGCGAGATGACGGTTGGGACACCACCAAGAGGGGGTGCTCCACTGGACTGAGCTAATTCCCGGAACAACCAGTAGGAGGCGCTGTGGTGGTGAGTCCCAACCCCATTACATCCTTCCTTACAGACAGCCCCCCAACCTGAAGCAAATATTCATCAGCAACTACACACCACACAACAAAAACACTAAACACAGGAACCAATCCCTGCAACAAACCCCATTGCCAACTCTGTCCACATATCTATTCGAGGGACACCATCATAAGACCTAACCACATCAGCCACACCATCAGGGGGTCGTTCACCTGTACATCTACCAGTGTGATATATGCCATCATGTGCCAGCAATGCCCCCCTGCCATGTACATTGGCCAAACTGGACAGTCTCTATGCAAAAGAATAAATGGACACAAATCAGACATCAAGAATTGTAACATTCAAAAACCAGTAGGAGAGCACTTCAATCTCCCTGGACACTCAAAAACAGACTTAAAAGTGGCAATTCTTCAACAAAAAAACTTCAAAACCAGACTTCAACAAGAAACTGCAGAACTGGAATTAATTTGCAAACTAGACACCACCAAATTAGACCTGAATAAAGACTGGGAGTGGATGGGTCACTACAAAAAGTAATTTTCCCTCTGCTGATAATCACACCTTCTTGTTAACTGTTGGAAATGGCCGACCGTTCACCTTGATTGCATTGGCCTTATTAGCACTACAAAAGTAATTTTCCCTCTTTTGATATTCACCCCTTCTTGTCAACTGTTGAGAATAGGCCACTTACACCTTAACTATATAATAATAATATAATATATAGAGATATCCTATCTCCTAGAGCTGGAAGGGACCCCGAAGGGTCATCAAGTCCAGCCCCCTGCCTTCACTAGCGGGACCAAGTACTGATTTTGCCCCAGATCCCTAAGTGGCCCCCTCAAGGATTGAACTCACAATGCTGGGTTTAGCAGGCCAATGCTCAAACCACTGAACTATCCCTCCCCCCTCCCTTAGTAAGGCATCTTTTCATGTGCTGTGTGTGTATTATATATATATACACATACACTGCTTACTGTATTTTTCACTCCATGCATCTGATGAAGTGGGTTTTAGCCGACGAAAGCTTATGCCCAAATAAATTTGTTAGTCTCTAAGGTGCCACAAGGACTCATTGTTTTTGCTAATACAGACTAACACGGCTACCCCCCACCCCCCTGAAACCTTTGAAGAAAAGGTAGCTAGAGCACTGTTGGATTCTTCAGTTATTTGCAACTTCCTCCCCCATGTAAATAAATCTGTTACACTCTTCTTACAAGATTTGTCCCTGCCATGTTATCTATTTTAATGCCTTATTAACTAGTCCAGACATCTCATCTGCTTTTACTGTAGCCATATGTGCTTCAGCTCATGTCGCTGTGACTGCAGAAGCCACAAAAGATTGTGTGTTTTCACCACACAACAATATGGAACTTTGACTCCTAACTCTCACTCTCCATCTAAGCTCTAAATTTTTGCACAGCTCTATTAATAAACTGCTCAGGTTTTTTTAATTGAACTTATCCTCTCCTTACCCCTGTTCACAGGCACTTTTTGAGTTCACCTCTTTGCTCAGACAATGTCCAAAAATGTTACCTTCCTCTCCACTCCAGAGTTTGTTACCAACCATGTGACTGCTATTAGCATGGATCTCCAAGGGACTGACATTATCCCACATGGCCTGTGCCTTTTCCAATGGCCTTGGGAGAATTATAATCCCCTCCTGAATGTATAGTTCATCTTGTTCATGAACCTGTTTTCTTAAAGTCTGCACATTCATTAAGCTTATTATCTTTAATTTGGGGGACATCAGGTTTAGAGGACTCTGGGTGCATTAGCAAAATAAACTTAGAACCACGGGGCTAGATTTGTGTCAACTTACATGGTGATTCAGTTGCTGCTACAGTTATAGCTAAATTCCAGATAAGGCATAAGAGAGTTAAGGATGAACAAAGCAGTTTGGCTAGAATAAGAACTGACCTGAAGCTTCACCCAACAGGGAAATAGAACCAGACAAACTTTTCTGAGGGCCACAAATGTCTGGTTAATCTTTATTTTCTCATTAGTTTTAATTGCCACTGTACTGCCAGGTTTCAGCCAGGCCTGAACTAGAGGCAGGAGGAGAGGGGAAGCTATGAGACAGGCTGTTTTTAAGGGTGCTTCTTTCCATCCAGAGTTCCTACAAGGAAAGCCATTTATCATATTTCCCACCCAGTTTTATACGAGAAAAGTTTGGACAAGCATCCAGTTTTTGGGTATTTAGCCCAACTAAACCTCTGAGCCACTTCAGTCTTGACCATCGGGAGAGAAAATAAATTGCAAGAGAAAGATGTCTTTTGCATAGACACCTGCCAGCTAGTGGGCATAGATCCCTATTATATGTCATTATATTAGGGCACTGGTTCAGCATTCGTTTCCAAGTATTTCTAGAGCTCTTATCACCTTTGTACTGACTAAAAAGCGAAACACCACCACCTACTGAATCAGCAACTCTTCCTGCAGTGCCTGGGTTGTCCTTGGTCTCCCATCCAAGCAGAGCAAAAATAACTTAAAGGGCCAGATCCTTAGCCGGTATAAATTCACATGGCTCTTTGAAGCCAGTGGAGCTGTGCCGATTTACAACAGCTGAGATTTTGATCCATCATTGAACTCCTGAGTGATCTATGTTTTGCCTCCTAATCCAAATCCATACACTAGATCATCCTTGTCGTGCAGTTGTATTAGCCTTTTCCAACCTTAACTTCCACAGTGGATGTGTGTTGCATATATGTGGGACATGGTATATTTTCATCAATGGAAAGCAGCACATCATTTACTTACGTGGGTGGAAGTGGTTTTTATCAGGTTCACTCTTGCATGCTCAATTATGGCTCTTTTTTCAACTCAGACTATTTTGCATAAGATTTGGATTGTCTATCTATTGTCCACCCCCTGTAAAAGGAAGCAGAAGTGTTAGAGCACATTCAAAGTACACCTCTACCCCGATACAACGCGACCTGATATAACACGAATTCGGATATAACGCGGTAAAGCAGCACTCCAGGTGGGCGGGGCTGCGCGCTCCGACGGATCAAAGCAAGTTCAATATAATGCGGTTTCACCTATAACGCGGTAAGATTATTTGGCTCCCGAGGACAGCGTTATATTGGGGTAGAGGTGTATTCACATCTAAGAAGAGTCAATACCATCACCCATTGTCCTACATTTTGATAAGTAACAGCTTGTGTCACTAATGCTGCTAACTATATACTACCTTATTGTGCGCTGATATTTTCTGACTCTGACTGGTTGCACTATTGCATCCAATAATTCTCCTTATTTTTATTCATACTTCAGCAAAAGAGTCCAAAGCTCCACTGGCTGTGTGAGAATATGCATGCACCATGCTTCTTAAAACTTGACAGTAAAAAAGAAACTGTAGGAAATAAAATTGTTTTATCTGGACAAGTGGTTACATAAACCATGCTTCCTTGTAGAACTGGCAAGTGTGTAGCACTATAGTATTCATGTATGTTCTTGGAGTAATTTTGCAATGTACTTTGGGCAGGAAAGTTAAAGCTCTCTGCTGCCAATATTCTATTGCTAGTGTCAAACAGTATTTAGGCTCTTGTCTGATTTCAGTGCCAGCAAACTGAGTTTCCGCCACTACTAAAGTAACAATACATCAGTAAGACCATTAACCTTTGCTAGCACGTACTTAGCTCTGAAGTGGATATTATTTATCAAGCAATGCATAGTGCAAATAATTTTACCAGATTTGATCACCTCTATTTTCCTTCTTTTGCTGAATATATTGAATGTAATGTCTCTACTCTTCTGCATAAATAGGGATGGGTACCGATAATACTTAATACTAGATATGTCACAGAGGGCAAAATGGCCCTACTTCAAATCTAGAAAAAATAAAAATAAAATATTAGTAGATATTCTAATTCTCCCTTCACTGAGCTACAAACCAAATGATTTTTACTATAGCTGGTCAAAAAATTTCTGTTGCAACAGTTTTTCAATGGAAAATGACTTTTGCAACAAAATGAAGATTTGAGAAAAATTCCCTGTATGTCAAAAACATTCCAGTTTTAGGTGGGGGGAACCCTTGAAAAACTTGAAAACTGAAAACATTTTGCTTTTCAATTAAAACAAAAACACAAATTTTGATAAAAAACAAAAACAAAACATATTTTAACTAAAAAAATTTCAGGGAAGTACAAAGGGGTTGGGGGGCAGAACGACTTCCCAACCAGCTTGATATTTTACCCAAAACCCCAGCAACTCCACCCTACTTCTCAACACAGCTCTTTGGTGAAGAATCATATTATTGTTTTCTTCAAATTTTACAACTCTTCTTTTACTATCAACTGTCCTTGATTTTTTTGTAATCATGTTTATTCACCTACTTGCTAGAATATATATAAAAAAATCATTAATTCACAATGGGTCTCCCAGACATCAATATGAATTAGCAAGGGATTACTGTACCGATAGTGAAGACAGGGCTGGCACTCAGAGCTTAGTGGAGCTATACTGATTTACACAGCTGAGGTTCCTTTCTCTCCCTCTCAAAGAATACAGTATAGATTAAATCCTGGGTGGCAGTTCAGGGGCAGGGGGCTGTACAAAGTTATATCTATATAATTTATATATAAATACAGCCATCAAAATAATTTTACTCACATAGAGGCACCCAGCAGCAATGTCCTCTTTCCCTGCTTCTATCTCTTTTATTCTTGGGACCACTAGCTATGGCAGTCAGAGTAGCTGATAACACCAAAGGAATCACAGTGCCTGGATGGACAGTCCTAAGCATAGGTTAAGTTTCCATGTGACAGGCAGGGCCCTGTGCCTCATAGTTCCCTCTTTTGTCAGAGCCCCTTCACAGCACACACAACCTCCTCCTCCGATGTCCTGTTTGACCATCTACACCCTGAAAGATTAACTGTGGGACTCTAAACATCCCTGCCTCTCTTTCTACTTGATGAAAGCCTTCTGACTTCCTACCCACCAGTAATGGCAAGTGCCCTGACACACACTCCTAATGGCATCCCAACATCCCTAACCTTCCAGATGCACTGGGCCTGATTCTGATCTCACTTATACCAGAGCAAAATCAAGATGAAGTCCATTCAAGTCAAGCAGCCTGGTTCAAAATATGGAAGTATAACTTTAAGCAGCATACGTGCAGAACAAAATGTATTAAAGCCATCAATATTTATAGAACAGGTAGAATTCATACTATGCTTGTTATTTGTCAAAATAATCTTGATTTCAACTTGATATCCCAAACAATGAGGACTAAAGCTGGGACCAGCTCCTCCTTAAATCGGGTTAAAAGACAACATATTACCGTGCCAACAAAAGTAAAGTTATCACATAAATGAATCCTAAGGGATATCCCTATGTATCGAATCTCTGTCAATTCTAGGCATATAAAAATCTCCACCACTACACACATCATTGCGTAGCCCAGGGGCATAACTTTGTCAAAGTAATTTTGTCCTTCAGAGCAGAGTACTAATTGTTCAGAAGTCTTCTGGGTGAATTACGCTAAAAGTAAATTAATTAGTGACTCAATCTCCAATTTTCCAAACAAAACATCAGATTAGAACAGTGGGCCACAGATAGACCACTCTGACATAGGATATGTTATCTTACATAAGGGACAGGCTAAAAGATTCCTCTTATACAGACTCTTCTGGATTCATTTTGGAAAGTGTTGGGATTTACATATTTAGGGTCTGATCTTGTGTCAGTTGAAGTCAGTGGGAACGCTACTATTAACTTCAGTGGAAGGAAGTTCATGGGAAGTTATTGGGAAAGAATTTGCTACTGGGGCTATTTAATGCTTCTAGAACAAAGCCTGAAACCTGGCAGAACTCACTTAGCTTCTGATTTTGTTACAAACCCGAAACTCTGAGCATATTTGCCAACCAAGGCAAGCATTTTGATTTGAGCTTAGGTCAAATTTTCAAAAAACCTCAGCCACCTCAAGGTTTCATATGGTTGCAGTTTCAGCCTGGATGAGTTTCACTTTGAGGTTTTAGTTTAATTCAAAGCAAAACAACTCAAAGAAAAAACTTAATTGGGGTGAACTCACACAAACTAGGGCAAATTAAAAAAGACTCTGTTAACCCGGGAGACCTAAAACATGATTCCCCCTATGCATTAGCCTTGTCTAGATTGGGCAAAGAGGTTGTGGTTGACATCTTGTTCGCTAATATACCATGATTTTGATTCTAGTCTAGTCACAGGTTAACACATGCTGATTGTGCTTAAACCTAGGCTCCCCCAGCTAGGCTTAATGACAACCAGCTAATATATATTAAATGGAGATCACCTCAATCTACACTGGGGCAAAATCATGGTGGAAATCGTATCAGCTAAAACAATGCCAACCACTGGTGGATCCTGAGACGCTATGGAATTCCAGCAAAGATTGTTAATTTGATAAAAGCTTTGTATGACCAGACTATTCATGCTCTGCTGTATTTTTAAGTGAGACATACCAGATAGACAATACTTTTTCCCGAAAATGGACCAGCTAACACAGAGACATTTTAATGCAAATATCTGCTTAATGTGTGTTTTGTTGATTGTTTAATCCCATCGTTAAACACTATTTTAAATGCAAAGAGAGAAGCAATCATTCCAGGCTCATTTTCCAGCTGAAGCCTCCTTCCCACATCATCAAAGAGAAGGGGAAGTTTCCTGTTGATTTTAACGAGAGCAGGTTAGAGCTCGTAAACCTTTTTGCCTGTAAGCCTGCACCTTCTTCTTGGAATAGTACATTAGGGCAATCAGAGCAGTAACTTTTATTACATGTTCTAAAGGCAGTCAAGGAGGGGAAAGAAATCTTCATTGTTTGATATTCCAGCTCATAGTTCTGGGAACAAAGATGTACGAACGCTAGAATTATACAGAGCAGACAGGGGAATGCGCACAGGGGGCCTGATTCTGCAACATGCTGAGCATTTCTTGCAAGGTGGTGAGTGCCTTCAACTCCATTGGCTTCAGTTGGAGTGAACGGTTCTAAGCAACCCCTAACATTCAGCCCTCATCAAAAAAATTTCAAGGAAGACTAAGTATAATTTAATCTATTATATGATTGTGCAAAAATTACTTAAACCACATCAAAGCAGCAGTGGCATCATATTCTGGGAACAGATGATGCAAAATAGTTCTCAAATACAAAATGCAATCTTACAGGTGATTTAGTCAGGGGAATGCATCACAGAATATATGTTTCATTTATGCCTCTAAGATCAAAACAATGGAACCATTATCAGAGACAGAAATATTAGAACCATTTTCCTTATTAGCTCTGGTCATTAAAGGGACATTAAGCCATTAAGCAATTTTTACTCTCTCTCTTTTTTTTTAAATCAAAGTTCTTCTGAAAAGAATCCTTACTAAAAATAGAGGGAGGCATTTTCAAAGGGTCAGGAGAAATATTTTTAAAGAATAAATTGCATAGGTGTCTTTCATGCCAATTACATTATTTTCTTTTGAATAAAAAAAAGTTCCAACCCAAACTTTTCCCATTTCCTCTTCTCAACCTTGAACATGTTTATGATACTCAATAGAGAAGTAATAATGTGCCCATCTCCACTCAGAGTAATATAATCTCTAGCACTGTTTTAATTTTATTTAGTGATTCAAATGTACAAAGGTTCAGTTGGTTGGTTCAGATAGACCCAAATGAGTTTGAATACCTACCTGTATTATTACCCCTTTTCAATTGAACTGGCTAGTCAAAGTTCAGGACCTTGTATGTAGGTTGTTCCAGTTGGAAGTAGAAACTGATGATAGAGTCTGGTATTTTCTTGGATGCGATCTTGTTCATTTACAAGGAATGTACAGTCATGCTTCTCTGCAGGCAGAAGAAACCAAAAACAAAAGGAATAGTTTCGTAGCTTTCAGCCTCACATTTCTTTCAGCCAGTACCCCAATCCAGAACTTAACCTCTCTCTCTCTCTAGTCTTCTCCCAAGGCAACACCATTCTTATCGGCAGCACCTTAGCTTTTCCGCTTTGCCTCTCAGTTTCTCATCTGTCCCCCCATGCCCCAGCTAGTCTTTGCCATGCCCACAGACACATACCTCCACCTTGTCAGAACAATATGTAGAAACCTCAACCCACATGGTGTTTCTTTTTGGACATCAGGCCTTGTTTTAGGTATGGCTCCTTAACTATCTCTTACAGCTATCTTAAATGAACACTGCATTCACACTCATCAGTTTCAATGAGATCTTAACTCAACCCATAACAAAGTTTAACCAGCTCATAACAGTTCCGTATTCAAATCATCCAATCCAATTAAGGCTGGAAAAATTGACTGAAAAACTCTCAAGACCACGCTTTCTTGAGTGATTTTTGGTAATACCATTTCAGAAAGGCTCCACATATTATGAAAACAACTTTTCATAATACAATTGTCTTTTTGGTTTGTGTAGGCTGTATGAACCTGATTCTGTGATATGGGAAGGAATGCTCCGTGCAAATCCAGGGAATAGGGATTTAAGTCACATCCTTAATTACTATTTGCTCTCCCTTGATTCTGGGGCCATTTTAACTTTGTGTTCACTGTCAAGAGCACCAATGGAATATTCTGGCAGCTGGGGAAAGCAGAATTGCCTTTTTCCCAGCCATACCCTCTGGATGGGCATCTGGGAGAGAGATGGTATGATACTCCCCATTGCCTGTGTCTGATCATCCATTCAGACAAATTCACTCAGTTACTTAATTATCAGATCCATCTCAGATGCCAGAAATACCCCATAAACCATTAATCATTAAGGGTCCATTGCACTGTTATTCATGTTATATAAGCTGAAGGACCTGGAACTGCCTTTGAAGCTTCACTTAGAGGCTTTCTGAGATGAAACTGAAGAGGTTGGTTTTAAGTGGCTGAAAGGGGGGGTTGTAGTATATAGGAATAGGGTAGTACCCCTTTTAAATAGATAGTGACTGCCTCTATTCTATTCCTATACACTACCGTAGTCATGGATGGAAAAGGCTGAGTAACCCCGCCATATTTTTCTACATCTGTGCAGTATATATTTGTTGGGAGAGGAGATAAGCATGAACTAAAAAGCTGGAGTTAGACCCACACTAACTCTGTTTAAAAGAGGAACTTTTGTTCGCTTTGGAACTCTTGTTCTATGTGTCCCTGGTACCCATTTTAGGCAGGAGCTGCTGAATGCTTCCATGTCCTGCTACTACTGAAATGAATAACAAAGCTCCTATAGACTTCCATGGGAGTTGAAAGCACACAGCAGATTGCAGAATTGGGCCCTTAAAGCTTTCAGATGGGTAGTGTTTGCTTTGCTGGGACAGGAGGTTACAGGCTTTTGTTAAGAACCTTC
The DNA here is from genome assembly GCF_002925995.2 of Terrapene triunguis. Lineage (NCBI taxonomy): Eukaryota > Metazoa > Chordata > Testudines > Emydidae > Terrapene > Terrapene triunguis. The sequence goes on along the minus strand of NW_020664562.1, from coordinate 40,431,312 downwards.
TCATTCCTTGATTCCATCTGGGTGCTGCAAAACCACTTCATTTAGGAGAGTAAAAATATAAGATCCTATGGTGACATACTGCTTTTGATTAACAACTGACATGGAGTTTGCTTCTTCCAAGAATTAAGTGTAATAGAGTAATAATTCTCTACTCAGATGAATAGGCTTTTTTTGTTTTTATTCAAACTAATTAAATAAATGTGTTCCTCAGCAAAGCCCTGAAATTCTGGAGTGAAATTCTGTATCCGAGTTAATATAAACCCCTGAAAATAAGAGCTCATGACAGAAGTGCTGACACAGCCTTAGCTATGGCAGCAGAACTATTTGTGCTGCTGCAATAAAGATTTGATTGTACTTCAGCCAAGAACACCTTGACAATCTTGTTTGGGATTTGTGATTAGTTTTTAGCACTAGTATGCCATAGCTCAGTAGAACTAAGACAGTGGGTTTAGCAGAGGTTTTGTGATTACACTGCATGAAGTAATGCTTCTGAAGCAGAATCAGTTTGGGTGCAAATAACAAATGAATTGCCAATGCATCTCAGTGGGCAAAGTCAGGACATTGTTGCTCAGATTGTTCTTATTTAAAAGCCCAGAAATCCTCCTTTCGCCCTCCATCTTTGTTAACGTGACTGGAGGAAATCAGTGATGGTTGCCAGCACTACAGAAGCCAATGCCAACAATTTAAAATACAGTATAGCTGAACAGAAGATTAACTCATAATAACCCACATAAGAGAATAATCAGGTGGGAGACTGTTAACGTTTTACAAATCTATTTCTGACTATATAAAATTAACAAAGCACTTCTCAGAAAAATAGTAATAGAAGTCCATGAAATATAAAAGTTAGGGGGCAAATTCTGCTAATAGTCATACCAGTGTAAATCCAGATTATTTGCTTTGAAGTCAAGTATTTATACTGGTGCAAATGAGAGCAAATTCTGTATATAGAGCTAAAGTCTTCCCTTGGGAACACAAGTCTGATTCCATGGGCAGAATTGGGACTGAAAAGTACAAAAAAGCATTGCCATTAAGATATCCATGGTATACCTGACTAATTATCAGAGCCCAAATATGAACCACAATATGGGCTAAAGACACACCATGCAAAGAGGAAAATGTGCACAGAAAGACTAGAAAAGGGTAGTCTTAACAACGCTGATGAATAACTTTTTCTATAACCTCACCCTCAAATGGCTGTAGCATGTAACAAAGGCCAGTCAGGGTGGAAAGTCCTCCCTACAAAATAGTGCTTTTCAAAGGTGCCTTTTTTTTTTTTTCAAAGGGGCTGCCCAGTGCAACAAAAAATAGCATTCTACTCACACAAGTGCAGGCTGAGAACTTGCTGCTGGATTGAAGTACAGCACAACAAACTCTGTGTAGGGGGAACTCCCACTGACAAATAGAAAGTGGGGGAGCATGGCTCCATCCCCTAATAGTCTGGAATCCCAATTAAGCCCAGGGTGATCACTTTACTGCACCATTCATAGGCTCAAGTATTACTACCAGAAATACACATCGTAGGGGCACTCAACCTCAGTTTTGCTCTGGGATTTAAGGAGGCCTGAACTGCTTGTCCTGGAAATCAATCTTAAAGATCCCTTTCCTCCACCCCACTCACAAGCTTGACATTTTTCTATCTTCCCCCCCTTTAAAATCCATTAAAACCAACAGGCTCTCTTAGCCTGCTGTGGGGACAAGGTGATACCAATGCTGTCTAATAATGAAGGGAGGAGAAAGCAGAAGAAATTAGCAAGACAAGATCATGAAACTGTAGCTGCGAGTGACGTTTCCCAATTGAGTCAACAGGAGTCGGCCACACTTCATTTTGGCCACTAGTTGGCGCTGTGTGCGTCTGTAAATCACAAGCAGGCCAAGAGCCCCAGGTGATTCAAAATGAAGGCTTCCTAGGGCAAGCACCCTCTGTTGCTGGCTCTCCAGAGGATCCAGATTATGGGGGATGATTGCCTCTTTAGGGAAATTCTTCTCCGGGTAAGACCGTGCACTGCAAGTCCTGAGTTAACCCTTGCAGTGGCTCCCCCCCACTTCAGTACTTCTCTCAGTGGCAGAGAGCTTTGGCACACCCAATACTGTGTAGTAATAACTGAGGACTAGATTATGCTTAATTCAACTCAGAGTACAGTAAGGGAGTGTGCCCACAGCTATTGGCCTTCAGGGCTTGCAGCATATGCCTGCCGCTGTGCCAGGGAGCAGGGCCTCTCTGGAGGTGTAGGGAGAGAGCAGTCTCGGAGCTTCACTGAGTTCAAGGTCTGCAAAGGCTGCCCCTTCCTCAGGACACATAAGGTGTGGAAGTTTGTCGAGAAGGCCAATATGTCTGTTGCTTCAAGGGCAGAAGTTGGGTGTGCAATGCTGATGTGAAATTAGCTGCTAATATCTGTGTTGTACGCAGTAGTACTGGGGATGTGAAATACATTTTTTCTTTTTGAAAATGCATTTGAAAGAAAGAGTTGCGAATTTAAAGATGAGGGTGAATACCGTGATTCTTCAAATAAATCACCATGGCTGATTTGTGTGGTTTGGACCTTTGGGCTGCTGGTCATTAACATGTTTGAATCCCTGATGGGACACCTCTATAGACTGTGAGCAGTGACTCTGGGGGAGGGAGAGAAAAAGGGACTTTGAAGCCCGTCTGGAAGAGCCTTCTAAAACGGGGGGTGGGCAAACTTTTAGGGGTTCCAAAACTTAAGGGCCATATCGGGGTTCCGAAACTATATGGAGGGCCAGGTAAGGAAGGCTGTGCATCCCCAAACAGCCTGGCCCCCGCCCCCTATCCACCCCCTCCCCTGACTGCCCCCCTCAGAACTCCTGGCCCATCCAACCCCCCTCCTCCTTGTCCCCTGACTGCCCCCTCCCAGGACCCCCCACCCCTAACTGCTACCTGGGACTCCACCCCTTATCCAACACCCCCTGCTCCCTATGCCCTGACTGCTCTGTCCCCTATCCACACCCCCACCCCCTGACAGGCCCCCCGGGACTCCCACGCCTATCCAACTGCCCCCTGCTCCCTGTCTCCTGACTGCCCCCCGGGGCCTCCCTGCCCCTTATCCAACTCCCCTGCTCTCCACCCCCTTACCATGCCGCTCAGAGCACCAGGACTGGTAGCCGCGCCGTCCAGCCGGAGCCAGCCGCGCAGTCTAGAGCACTAGGGTAGGCCGGCGGCTCTCGCAGCCGTGCTGCCCGGCAGGAGCTTGCAGGGGGGGAGGAAAGCGGGGGAGGGGCTGGGGGCTAGCTTCCCCGGCTGGGAGCTCCAGGGCCGGGCAGGACGGTCCTGCTGGCCAGATGTGGCCCATGGGCTATAGTTTGCCCACCTCTATTCTAAAAGATGGAGCTGATTGTGCTCCTGCCACAACCCTGCTATGTAGGGACTAACAACTGAATTGTGCCTTTCTTAGAGGGGTTGTTACTAATGTCCTCCTAAGGCAGTGAAGAATTGTATTGCCCCTGGTTCAGGATTGTGGCTTTTAAGCCACAATCTGGCCTGTATAATTACATAGAAAATAATAAGATTTCTATGTATTTTTGGACAATCCAATGGGATTTCACAGAATTAAATCCATACCAGAGAATTCTGAAGGAGGGTTAAAACCCCCTATGTTAAGAATATCAGTCTCTATTAAATTCTATTGCTCTCTTCAGAATAATTTCTATAGAACCTGTTGTTTTCTTCCTTTTGTACAGGACTTTTCTATAAAGAATTATTGATTGGGGAAGAGGTTTGGTTCCATGGACTTCAGTGGTGAGTTTGGACATACTTTTTGTGCTGGAAATATTTCTTCTTCTCTGTGTGCCTAGCCTGTGGTATCCAAAATATCTACTGCTGGAAATCTGAGTAGGTTATTTTGGTTGATTCAAACACTGTCCTATCTGTGCATTTGATTTATAGTTCAGAATATCACAGAAGCACAGCCCATCGTGGGCTCTGAATAAGTCAACAATATGCAACATTTTCATGTATTCATGTCCGTTTTGCATATGTGTAAATTTTTAGGGCACTCTATTCTGTGCACTATGTAGTTTGAGAGAATAATAGACACAATTGAGAGAATGCAGAGGACCCAAGACCATGTCTGCTAGAGAGCATATGGTGTTTCTGGTCTTTGGCATATGTAATTGTGTCCATAAAAATTGTGCTAGAAAATGTAGCAAGTCAATCTGCATATGGTGATGCTGATGAATCTTTCCAATGATTAGAGATCATATCCTTGGCTACAGGAAAGAATATTAAACTGGCTTGTAGAGGAAGAAATGGGAGAACCTTTGTTTCTGACAGGCCTTAAGTCTGTATACAGCTTAGTATTACCTAAATTCAATAATGACTGCAGGAAAAGTACATGTTGACCAAAATTTTCAATCTTGGAAAGTCAGTGAGAGACACAGGCATGACCCTTGGCATTGAAACTTGCAAATGTGTGACTTAGGATAAAAATTGGAGCATCCATATTTTGTTGCACGTCACTTTATAATTGACAGATTATAAAGCTTTTAACTGTAGAACCTCTTTTTAAGAATATTCTTTCACTGTGGGAAATAAATAAACCTGTTGTCGATTTATGACAGCTCAACTGTGTGTTTGGGGGTGCATGGCAGCTGTTACAGATTGTAGAACAGGTTTATTTGGATCTCACGGTGGGAGATGATCCTTAAAAAACAGGCTTTATCATTGGAAAAACATCGTAATCTTTTGCCTGTAGCTTGACATGTAATGGAACACATATGTTCTGTGTTTTGGTCATTTGGGGTCTGGCTTGGCATGGGTCCCTGCTGAGGATATTATGGAGGTAGGAACAGGACCCCTGCCCTGTCAGCTTGTGGGGCACTTTGGGGGGAAGGGAGAAGGATCCCTGCTATGACAGCCCCACATACAATTCATGCCTCCCACAAACACAGTTCATGCCGGTTCTGTCCCCCACCCCATACACCATTAATGCCACCAGCCCTGCAATTAATGAGCCCCCACAATTAATAATGGCTGCTCCCTCCATCCCCTGCCTCAGGGCTGCTGCAGCTTGCCCCCTGCTCTGCTGGGGCTCAAGGATTCTTAAGGGCATGTTCTATTTCAGTTGTAGGTCTCTGGTTCCTCACCCTCAGGGAGCAGTGAGAAGCATGAGAGACAAGCAGAGAAGCTGCCCAGCAGCCAGTAGGGGATTTCAGATAGGGGGAAGGGAGAAGAGGGAAGGAGTTGCTCAGGTGAACCAATATCTTATCCACAGCAGGGGATGGGGTCACATAAAAAGCCCAGCAACTCAGAGTTGGCTTATGCACCTCTTCCCGGACTTCCCCTTCCCAAATAATGGATGAGCTCAGTTCCCCCCCTCTGCCCAAAATCTATTGGCAGCTCCTTCCTTCCCTCCCACAATCCTTCCTGTTCCGTAACAGTAAGGGGAGCTGCTGGAAAGGAGTAAGGGGCCCGGAAGTGCTGCAACAGCAGGAGCATGCCACCCCCTGCCACACCTATTTGGAACACAATGCCTTGGGGCAAGAACGTGGAACTGGCTCCAGTGTTGAATGTATCACATTCAACAGTGCTGCTGAGAACTCTGTGCACAGGCCTGGCACCTCTGGAAGTCAGACCAGTTAAGTGCTTAATTTTGGAACTCAAGTTGCAAAAGTTGGTCATGTTGGGATCAATTTTCTGGACCATCAGAGCTATCCCCAGGAGTTGCTGACTTCAGTTAGTGTGGCTCTAGGAAGTCTTGCTAAGGTCCAGTAGCTTCTAGTTTATTCCTAATTTTGGAGAAAGCTGATTGATATGGTTCTTTTCGCTTTTCCTCTGCTCATGCTATGTGAGAATTGGTTTAAAATGAGTGATGAGAGAATTGCAAATGTTTCAAAGCTTTGGCTGGAGAAATCACCCCAAAATGTTAATGTTGAAGGGCTAATCCCAGAGCCAGTGTAATCAGAAGTTGCTGATTTTTTTTCAGAACTAGGCTGGAAATTGGGAAAGAAAAGGACTTTTTGTTGAGGATTTTCCTGTACTTCCTATTTCCGGGCTAGAAAGCTACATGAACAGCCTTTCTCACTGTCACAATGACATCTGTTGACCCAAATGCTTACTGTAACAAAAGAGTGTAGCCACTTATTATTAGAGGGTAATCATTAGATATGATGCCATCAAATTAACTCTTATTTTGCTTGTGTGTGATCTCAGGACTAAGAGTTGTCTTCCTGATACCTCTAAGATGTTACAAGAACATATTTCATAGGTGCTAACTTTAGACTTCTTCCCTGTTTAATTACTATTACTTGGATTATCAACAAAACGTGAGGAGGGAAATGGATGAAAACTAGTTTTATTCATACATCTAACACAAACTATGGGTTATATACAGGTAACACACAGGATTATGAACAGGGTGTGTAAACAATGTATGGAATAAAATATAAGAGAATACACACACGATACAATGTTGTTATGATACATATAATGATGTTGGGGGGGGGTCTTTGTTTTTGAGAACTATTCTGTTACAATACCATATCAGTCTTAAGATTTAAGGAAAGATCTTACCAAAAGCCACCCTTCAGAGGCTCATTTCCTCCAGTGATCTCAAGAGAAAGCAAATAAACTACAAATCCCCAGTCTGGAATTCTTTTTTTTTTTTTCTCCTCCACCAGTGAATCTGAGCAACCATCAACACAACTTCCAGTGTTAGACACCCAAGCCAGAGTAAACGCACAACCTTCCAGTGTGGCCTCCAACTGCCAAGTTAGGGGGCAACCACATCCGTCCAGTGTGGTTTCCAACCCTTGAGACCAGAACCAGTGTAAACACACTGTCTTTCAGCTTGCCTTCCAATCCATAACTGATTCTGGATCAGAGGTGGGGACATCAAGGAAAAAGATATGTTAGAAGGTTCATCACTAAGTCGCCATAGAGACACTATTTAAATTCTGTGACCCCCTGCAGACCGTTCTCATGAAATCTCAGAAATTCTTTTCCTAGCTGGAACTAGGAAATGCCAAAATCCTTATAAGAAAAAATACTGTATTCCTCTAGAAGACCATAGTTTGAGTGATTGAGAACTTCACTGTAAAAATATTCTACTATTGTTTAATGAAAGGGTGCACTACAGAAATTGGGGGGTGGAGGGGACAGCTGATTTTTTTTTTTAACCTTTTAGGTTCCATTCAAATTTTGTGTGAAGATTCTTATTTTAACTATTTTCCCCCAAGCTCTCTCCCCCCTCCCCCCACACACAATCTCCTTAAAAATGTTATAAAAGGCACTTGGAGAAAAGCTGTGGGGTGGGATTCAGTCACTCTTTGCTGAGAGGGAAAGTACAAAATTGATAGAGAAAGGAATTATATTTTCCAGCTTTTAAAGGAGGGCAAGGGCATTGCAAACAATTGAGATTAAATAGAAAATTAAACTATAACGGAGTACTTGACAGCCTGTCTTCTGCATTGATCAGAATGTGCTGCACAAGCTAAAAGAGGGGGCAAGAGGGTAATCTTTGCTCTGTTGTTTGTTTTTAATATGATCATCTTTTTTTGGCTCCCAACTACATCTGACTCCTGAATAAATGCTGCTTGTATCATTCAGAAACACACCTCATTATCTCATGTTAAATGTTTAGCTGCTAGAAAACCAACTGTGGTGGATAGTATGCCTCTGAAGTTTATGGCATACAGGAAAGATTTAAGATCAGGATATATTTTCAATTAATGACAATACTGTCTGCCAATCCATTATTATGCCTCTTATCTTGTTCTTAGTCATAAATATTTTGTCACTTCACCTTTACCACAGATCTGCATTGGGGGCTACGTTTTACACAACAGATTTAGCTATTATTGCTCTACTGTTTATCTCAAATGTGCTAACTTGTGCGTATTTGGCAAAATAGTCTAATAAAACATATAAGCAGGGGTGAAGATCAATGGGCATTTTTAAAGCTTTCCTCACATGGAAAATGGAGGCTGGTTTGAAAGCCATAGTGCTTAATTTGGGGAAGCAGGGAGTTAGTTTTAGTTCTCTGAGTCTTGTTTTCAGGAGCTGAAACGCTAGGTCCAGGTTTCAATGCATCACTCTTGAAGCATTGAACAAAATCATTCTTTGTTCTTCAGTGAAACTTATCTGCAGAGGAGCTGCATTACTTCCTGTGAAATACAGCCTTGCTGATGTGCTTTGCTAGGAGTCACTCTGCTTCTGCTTCCTTTGGTCGAGTCGTCAAGAATAGGCACTTTGTGCTGGAGTGAAAATGATGCTGCGTTGCCTGTTCCCAGCTGAGATGGAGCCCTTCTCACCAAATGGCCATGACTTCCCGCTAGTTATTCTGTTGTTTGTTTATTTGCAGTGAAATGGAATATCACTCACTCAAACCAAAGCCTCACCCATTCAGATCTTGGAACAACAGGCAGCAAGCAAGTGCAATTTGAACTAATAATATAAATACATTAAACTAGAAAATATGTAAGGGAACTTGTCAAGGGCTGCTGGGACTGTGAATGTGCTATGCAGTAATTAAATAGTTTAGCTCAGAAAAGCCTGAGATTAGGGTTCAGGTGGAAGCTTGTCCCATTTTTAAGAAGCCAGAAAATACGACAATTAATTGCAGAAAATTAAGGTTTTAAGTGGTTAGGTTATATAAACCAGAATAGAAATTGATTTCATAATGGTGCTTTGCATACTCAAAGAATCGCTAAGTGCTTTATGGTTTAAATACTGGTAGTACAGTAATTGTGTGGTTAAACGAATCAGCTGTTATGCTCTGAACAATAGTTCACCAGGTCTTTGAGATCAGCTTGGGCTACATTTTGCCCTCATGCATCAATGTTTCACTTACCGTCACTGTTTTAAGGTCATGGCCGTGTTGTGCTAGGTGTTGTACAAACAGAAGTAGACAAAAAGTTCCTCTCCCAAAGAATTAACAGTCTACAAAAATAAGCAACATACAGAGGGTGGTTGAGAAGGAGACAGTCAGCTACATACACGTGTTCCTATACTTTATGTAGTTACAAAACATTCAGTTAAATAAAAACTGAATTACTCCAATTGCCATTAAGCATTGTCTCGTTTCTTCCAGAGGTTATGGCAGATGTGGATCTAGAGGCGGAGAGGAAAGGGTAATGACTCATCATAAATTCAGGGCAGTATGTGAATGTAGTATGGGAGTGGGGGCGGTAAGGAAATGAGATGATCCAAACAGTAATTAGTTCTCTGTCGTCCTCTCTAAGTATGATCAGGACCTCTGGCAGTTCTGCATCCTGCCCTTGGTTTCACCATGGGCTGCTACTATCGAGTGTGCTATTTAATTTTCCTCCATTCTGGTTCCTTATGCAAAGGTAGGGCTCCTTGGGGAGTGGGTTCCAGATTGGTGGCCCAGCTTGTTGAGAAGGCTTTTGTTCTCTTATGTCTGTGCCTGGGTTACAGCAAGCCTAGTGCCTTCTGTTCATAGTTATTATGAAAACCTCATGAACAATGGTGGCCTCTGACGTAATATGTGCCTGTCCCGTTGAGGGCTTTTTATGCTGAGCATTAGTGCTGAATTAAAGAGTTTTGGGGCCCTGTGCGCTATGGCAATTGGGGTGCCCCCCACACCTTCCTTAACCCTGGGGGAGAGAGGAGTCAGGTCCTGACCCTGGGGGGTGAGAGGCCCTGGGGAGGGGGTTGGAGAGTGAGTTCATTTCTCACTCAACCCGCAGCAATGCCTGTCTTATGGGGCTGGCCTGACTCTCTGCTCCGGGCCATTGGTTCTCACCACAGCATGCAGGCAGAGACTTCCCACTGTTCTGCCCTTCCACCTTCCTGGCCCTGGATTGTTTTGCTCCTGTATGTTTTTGGATTTGTTTCTCCTCCTCCCAGTAGTCAGGGGGCCCCACTGAAATGGAGGCCCTGTGGAAGTGCATCTAGTGCACATTGGTTAATCTGAGCCTGCTGTGCAAGGCCACAAGCTAGCAGTATTTCAGACTAGTCTAAGTGGCGTGCCGTTCCTAAAAATCAAGTGAGATATGTACTTCACTGATTAAGATGCCACAAATTTCTGCATTTTCTACTACATAATATTACAATGCGTACCAGCCAGGCATTATACTTGCAACATTGACTATAGTTAAGCTGCATGTAAAAAAGTTTTGGACAAAGTTTTGTGTACACACTGGCAAGTTGGAGCTAACTTCTGTGGTTAGTGTTCTCAAATTTTCAGAAATATTTTCCTTGGTCTTCAGAGGAAATCTGGCAATTTTCAGACAAAATGAATTTCCCAAACCAAAGTTATAGGGAAGCTAAAATACAACTTCGTAATAGAAGCTGATTGCAACCATTATGAAGAATTATGAAAGAAAATAATGCAAAAATACAGGTACAGGGTTGTAACTGTGCCTTTGTGGGTCACAACCCAGGATGCCAAATTCAGGACAAACCCCTGAGAAATAGGGCAGATACACCCCAAGACTGGTGGCTAATTCCCCAAACCAGCAAAAGTAAACCTCTGTCTCACCACACTGGCTAACAAGAAGTCATAAAAGCAGTTTCCTTAGGCATACCAGTCCTTGTATCACCACCAAAAACACTGGATATAAAGATGAGTATTTCTTTAAAACCAATCTCTTCAAATAAAAGGTTCTTCTGATCCCAAAGGACCAGCCACACACCCAGGTCAATATATAACTCAGTTTTTACCCAAAAATCACACTGTGGCCAGTACTTTAGTATCTAAAATCTAAAGGTTTATTCATAGAAAGAAAGAAAGGTGAGAGTTAAAATTGGTTAAAGGAATCAAATACATACAATAATTGCAAAGTTCTTGGTTCAGGCTTGTAGCAGTGATGGAATAAACTGCTGGCTTGATAAGTCTCTGGTTCCTTCCAAATCATTGGTAGGTCCTCAGCCCATTGGTTAGAGTGCTTCCATTAGTGTAAATTCATAGTCCAGAGGTTTGGGCAGAAAAGAGGCAAAATGGAGGGTTTTCCAGGGCCTTTTATATCTTCTGCCATGTGGAGGGAATCCCCTTGGTCTTACTGTGGAAAAGCACAGTAAAAAGATGGTGGTCGGAGTCACATGGGCAAATCACATATCCATGCGTAATTTTGCTTAGTCACAGCAGGAAATCATTATCTAAATCCCAGACAGTACATTTGCAGGACAGTCCATTCAGTGTAGATGGGCATCTCCCATTGTCAGTTAAGTGTTCCTTGAGCCACTTAATTTGAATAGTCCTTCCAAGATGTGCAAGCTAACTACCTTGTGGGCATTACCCAAGAGCAAACATTTTGAAATCAAGGTATAGCGCCAATATTCATAACTTCAAATACAAAAATGATACTTGCAAATGGATAGCATAATCATAACCAGAAAATCATAACCTTTTCGTAGACATCTTACATGACACATTTTGTATAAGATTTGTTGCAAATATATAACAGTGGTTGCAACAATGATCTATATGGTCATATTTTAATCAGATAATGTCACAAGCATACAATTGTATAATATATTAATGTCTGTATCATATAACGCACAGAATAGGGGAGCTGAGGATGTGCTTTTATAACTTAGGTATCTTTTTACTTTACATCTGAAACCCACTGGCAAATTGTCTCATCCTCCCGTCGTGCTGGTCCACATAGAAGATGACAACCTACTATGCTATCAGTTAGGATTGGCTCAAGAGGCAGAGGTCTGTGTGGAAAATCTAAAGGTTCCAACCCTGCTCATGACTCATGTGGGTGTCAATATGATGCCATATGATGGAATTCCTGCTTTTTCACTTTACTTTAATTTTTAATTAGGTTTGCTGGAAATTTTACACCAATTTATGGTCACAGACTATTCAAGCCTTTTACACTCCCTGGTGCATAACACTTTGCTCTGTTCTTTAATATTACACTGTCCTAGGCATCTTTTCCAATAACAGACTCTTGGCACATATTTGTGTTGTATGACATTTTTTATAAATATTGTCTGGGATAATCCACCATGGAATAATCTTTTGGATTATCCATTGGAACCCTGATCTTCCAGAACAAACATAAATGTGCTCCAAATAATGCTGTTCCCCTTTAGGAAGACAATCAATACACCGTCAGGTAAAGCAATTACAAGAAGGAACCTATTCTATGTTTTTAAGCCAAAATGAGAGACACTGATCAAAATAAGCTCAGTATCGATTGACCCTGTGTGCTTCAAAAGTGCTCGTCTACATTTTTGAAAGGATAAAATGAGGAACAGGGGAACTCGTTTTGCCTAGTTTGCAGTCTTCTCAAATATTGTGCGTCTGAAAGTTCAACTCAAATGTTACAGGGCTTATGTTTTACATAGGTGCAACTAATGAGAGAGAATCAGAGAGGAGAGCAACATTCTAATGACACAATGCATTCTGTCTCTGTGTGTGCACACAAATATATATAATATGCATGCCATAGAGTGAGCACCTATTTCTGCCAGTGTAGCTTTTGGAAACTGTTCTGTTCTTAGTACTTTAGCACAGGCTTCCCTGTCGCTATACCACCATGCATTGCCTTGGAAAAATAGTGGATTAAATTACAGCAAGGAGAGGCTTATGAACTTGAACTAATTTTGTGAACCTAAAATTTAATTCATAGGATCACAAATCCTCAGTGAGGTTTACCCATCTATATTTTGGTGCTCATACTTTTTTCCCCCCTTCCAAGAGCGAGAATCTGCCCCTGTATATGTGAATTATTTGTGGCGTATAGGGATGCTAGTGCTTTGTTTACCATCTCCAGATAAAATGGCACCAGTTATTCATATTGCATTCTCTGTTTCCAGTAGTGATAAAATGAGTGCCTTATTTCAGAGTCTAAACTTGCATGAAGATTAAATTGGTGAAACCCAAGTTCAGATAAGCACCCAAAAGCTGGGCTGTTTATCGAACTGTAGGCTAACTATTTGAAAAACTGAGCAACCAAATAGATGCCTCGGTCTTGTGTCTCAACACTGTCTAGTTCTGTCTGGGAACAAAATTGGAAGCACCAGTGCACAAGTGCAAAAAATTAAAAATTAGACTTTTTGGACATCAAAAAGGGTTTGGATCATGGGTTGATTAGAGCAGTGTTTCTCAACCAGAGATATGTGTATCCCTGGGGGTACACAGAGGTCTTCCAGGGAGTATATCAACTCATCTAGATATTTGCCTAGTTTTACAACAGGCTACATAAAAAGCACTAGCAAAGTCAGTTCAAACTAAAATTTCATACAGACAAGGACTTGTTTATACACTCTGTATACTATACACTTAATGTAAGTAGAATATTTACATTCCAACTGATCTATAATTCTATGGTAAAAATGAGAAAGTAAGCAATTTTTTAGTAATAGTGTGCTGTGACACTTGTATTTTTATGTCGGATTATTGTAAGCAAGTAGTTTTTAAATGAGGTGAAACTTGGGGGTACTCAAGACAAATCAGACTCCTGATAGTGGTACAGTAGTCTGGAAAGGTTGAGAGCCACTGGATTAGAGGACTAAATCAGCTGTTGTTTTAGCCACATTGTCTTGCCTATCCCTTAATTGACCTGCAGCCAGGCTCACCTGATTTATACCATGCTGCCTGGACTTATTTCCTAAAATTATTATTTTTAACACCATTTTACATAGTTGTTTAAGTGAGAATTTAATTCAGAGCTCTTTGGGTTCTGTATAGGTCTTTCCCAGACTCTGTTACAATGCAAGCTAAGTAAAATGATTTTATCCAGTGTAAAATTCTGTCCAACATTGACAAGCTTAAGCAGGGCTGCCCAGAGGTGGGGGCAAGTGGAGCAATTTGCCCCAGGCCTCGCAGGGGCCCCCACAAGAATATAGTATTCTATAGTATTGCAACTTTTTTTTATGGAAAGGCCCCCAAAATTGCTTTGCCCCAGGCCCCCTGAATCCTCTGGGTGGCCCTGAGCTTAAGGTGTACCAGTTCTTCTACTGTCTCTAATTTAGCATCAGCTTAATAGTTATTTGGGTTTAAAAAGAATAAGGGGATAGTTATTAGTGCTTATTAATGTGAGGGACTGTTGGCACTAGTGATACTAATGCGTACAATATACAGATATTGTGCAGCTTCTCCTGCATAGTTCTGTCAGCGTATCTTATTCCTGGCCTACCACATCCCTGCTACTTTATTTTAGTGCTGAACTTAAATGGCATCCCAATGGCTTAATGAGATATTCTCTTTTAGCTCTGGGTCCTTTTCTATTGGTTTATTTTTTCTCCATCTCTATGTTTTTTCATAATTTATGTTTTGCATTTAGGAGGTGCTTTATAGCTCTGCTATAATTTCTGTGGGCTGACTTTTGACTAGGGGGTATGTAAACCATGGATATTACTCTCTGTGTGTATGCTGCATGCGTGCAGTTGCCCATGAGGTTCAGCAAAAATCTGATAATACGGGATGTAGTCCAAAATCCGCTTCCTCTATTTGCCTTCTTGGGATGGGGTCATCTTCTTAGATGACTGCTTCCCAATGTGGTAAGGCCTTTCCCATTGCTCTTGGGCTTGTATCACAAGCTGTTCTTGATAAGTCTTGACCTGTATTTCAAGGATAGGGTTCCTACAGCATAGGCCCATCTGACAAACTGAAATGGAAGACTCCAATCAAGCCATTTTGTGTAGGTTTGAAATGTCACCCAGTTTATTTTACCCCAGCCATTGTCCTACCATACTGCCCTGAAGGTAAGCTATCTTATATTGTCTGCTAATTGTTGGTACTGGTAGGTGGCTTACATTTAAGAAATAGGCAATAGATTTATGAGGCCACAAGTGGCCTCTCTAGGCAATCCGGTATTTGAACTGAATTGAGTTAGTTAACAGCACAGGCTTCAGGAAGTATTGAGCCACACAAAGCAATTGTTGGAGAGGTCTTGCAGAAAACACTACTATCGTGCCACAAATCAACAAAACGCTACACAAATATAGAGTACAGCACTTTCCCTGCCTGGACTAGCTTGGCAAGACACAGGACCACAGTTCTAGTAAGAGAGAATAAAGAATCTTGCTGAGGAACAGAAGGAAGAAAGCAATCTGTAACTCTTCATAGCAGTGCTGTCCAGCCTTTTTAGCCTGAGAGATGAACATATTATTTCTAAAATGTCAAGGAGTCGCAATCAGCTCTTGGGGGGGCAGATGTTGTGCCCTGATTTGCTTCCTTTGCGCTGCTCAAGGGGAGCAGAAACCGAACACAACTCCTGTTGGGGATTTCCCTGGTCCAGGGAAGACCCAAGTGGAAATGGAACGAGCGAAGTTGGCTCTTACACCTCCCTTCATGAAGCCCTTGGCATGGGGGGTGTTTCAGTGGTTGGGAGGGGAGTGGTGCTCAAACTGTCCCTAGCTAGTGTATAGTCCCTTGGCACCATAGCCAGCTGTCACCAGCTGGAGCTCTGCTCTTCCTCCAGCTCAGACTCAGGGAGATGAAACTGGTTGTTGGTCATGAGCTTTTCCTCCTTTTTTTGATGCCTGAAGGAGAGGACCCACCCTTTGCAAGGCACTGCCCCAGGCTCAGTCAGAGTCAGTCACGCTTCTGTCCAGCTGTCCTTGGGGCTTCCGCAGCCCAGTGGGCAAGCCCCCAGCCTGCTCCCTACAGTGAAGGGAGCCAACTCAAAACACTTCAGTTTTAAAAGGTGCCAGGTGCAACTCAGCGAACGCACTTTAAATTCGTAATGCCAGGCCCCTTGTCTTCTCAGTACAATCACCTTTGAGGGCCACAGTGCAGAGAGCCAGATATCAGCAGCTCTGTGCCACTCGAAAGCTTGTCTCTGTCACCAAGAGAAGTTGGTCCAATAAAAGATATTGCCTCACTCACCTTGTCTCTCTAATATCCTAGGACCAACACAACTACAACAACACTGAAAACCCCTATTTATAGCATTCATCTTCGCTAGACTATTCAGATACCGAGTGAGGAAATAGTCTGTACATGCCACAGAAGTGGAAATGTAACCCTCTATAGTCTAAGAACAAGCTTGTGGTTTACCAGAATATTTCTGTTTCATTCTGAGGTTTTCAGCTAACAAGAGAAATTTACCCAATCCATTTATTGACATTAAAATAAGGGTTATAGTCAACACATAAATCCAGTACTACTTTACTTTGTACTTTAAAACACTTTCTCAGTGGACTCTGCTTATGTTGTTGCTTGAAGCGTCAAAGCAGCCTCCTGTTAACCTGGGCATACATTCCAGCCATGCCTACAGCACAGGCTTCAAAGCCAATCAAAAATGGTTTCAGGACCTGTTCAGCACAGAGAACATCCAATTTCAGCCACAGAAGCGAGTCCACTTTACAGATACTCCATACTGTGTGTCTAGAAAGATAAAACATAGGACTAAATTCACTCCAGGATTTACCCTGTCTTCTGCCGGCACAGAGCCTTGGAGAAAAACTACTGAGGGACAAAATTTCAGTGGGGTAAAGTGGCCACAACCACCCTTGCAAGAAAGGGCCTGTATTAGTATGTTTACACAGCAAATTAAAACCCACGGCTGGCCTGTGCCAGACGACTTGGGCTCACGGGGCTTGGGCTGCAGGGCTGTTTCATTGCTGGGTAAACTTCTGGGCTCGGGCTGGAGTTCAAACTCTCAGACCCTCCAGAGCCCAGGCTCTAGCCCAAGCGTGGAAGTCTACCCAGCAGTACAGTAGCCCCCATCTGAGCCCCACGAGCCCAAGTTGGCTGGCATGGGCCGGCCGTGGGCTTTTCTTTGCTGTGTAGTCATAGCCTTAGATGTCAGGCCAGCTTAAAAAGTGGGCAGCACTGTCCAGGATGGGGTTATAAACAAGGTGACCGGAGAGTGCACTGGTTTAGCACCTCCTTTCAGCAGCACCCATTGGGAGAGCTCCAGAGATGTTCCAGTGGGAGTTATGGGTATAACCCATCTCAGCAAAAACCCCATGGGAGAATAGGGATGGAAAAACTACCTGACCTCTGTCATGGTGGATTCCTACACTGGAAAGAGGCTTACTTAGCACCAGGACATGTAATTTATATCTCCCTTCACTAGTTTTTCTGAATCTGTTCCATGGCCTTTTGACCAAGGAAGATCTATGCTTTTAAACATCTGTGTGTTCCAGTTATAACACTGTGTATTATTCCATGCAAAGGCAAGTGTTAGTGTATCACTACAGGGCTGAAATCAATTTCTCAGAATTCAGGAAATACAGACTTGAGGTGGAAAACCTAACTGTAACACTGTCTCCTTGAGCTTATGTTCTAATGCATGGTGTCTCGTGATATTACTATAAATGGTCAATTAATACAAGATCTAATATCTGCAAACTGGAATATCTTGAACAACTTTCCATGTGGTATAGTAAGTTATAGTACATCAAGTTTACATCTTGGTTTGATTTTTAGTTTCAGCCAAGTTTGAAGAAAATTGATTTTAGTAGTTCTAAAGTTATAAAATAATTTATAAACTTGGCAAGGTGAAAATTTTTCCTTTTTATTTACTTTTTTAAAAATCAACTCGAACCTATGAAGACTTGCAGATATTTTCCACTAAAATATATAAATAACTTCCAGGCTGGGACTAAGCATGGAAAATTTCAGCTCCAAAGGAATTTTTTGCTTAATAACTTTGACAATCTGAAAAGAGATTTACAGTGAACCTGCTTCAAAAGTGGAGAGTGCTCTGCAGTTAAAATAGGTTAAACCATCATAGTCCCCATTGAAGTCAATGGAGTCGTGCCAGCAGAGAATTTGGCCCTATCTTCTAGGACCCTTTGAATACACTGTGCTCAGAGACTGACTTTCAAAGATGTTTTTCCTTTAATTCCAGTGGTGTGGATTAAACAAGAGGTTATATGTTCTGTGCATATATCCTGGGGTCAGCCATGCATTATCTTGCTGTATAATGTTCAATAATCCAGAGCCACTTAAATGGATTATCCCAGGCTTGCTTACAAAGTTTACATGCAGCTCAATCCCTTTCAAAGCACTTGGATATGTGAATCCCTGTCTAAGTATTTACCTATGCTCCTCAGCACATTGGCTGCCATTCAGATGGTATCATCAAGAGGATGAGGTCAACATTCCCTTTGGAAATGCAGCAAAAGAAGAAGAAAAGCATTTAACAGACAACTGAGCTGGCAAACAGGAGCAGTTGCTAATATTAGAGAATTGGTTTCTATAAAATGAAAACAAAAATGGATTTACTTCTATTCTGCTCAAGAATTGCAAGTGAACGTAGGCAACGAAGTTGGTCAGTCTTCATCCGTATTTGTTTCATGGCACTGTGGGCACTGTAAATCCATAATGATTCATTGTATTTGTTGTTTTGATTATATTTTATCTGCTTTTGGGGCATTGCTCTTTGAAATAAGTTGATGTTCGTTGTTACATCTGTCTTAGATACTAAGTGGTCTTCAAGAATAGCCCTAAGCAGAGAACCTTACAGAAGTCTCAGATTAGGGAGGAGGAGTTGCAGCCTTCTGTTCAGCTGTAGATGGTAAAAGGCATCATGAGCTAGCCCTGTTGCTTGAGAACCCAAGAGCACTGATGAGTCCAGTAGGAGAGACAGCCTGTGAGCTATTGTTGGCGAAAGGCATTGGGCTGCTCTTCCAAATGCTTCCCCTGGCCAACAGTCATTATGTCTTCCTTCCTAGCCACTTGTGACCAACTCTTACCTCAGCCAGAAACTGAGATAATAGTGAACATCTAAAATATGGGGCCAGTGGAGGGACAGAGATGAGTGTCATGTGCCTACTGATGACACAGCAATCTCTCCATCCCCCAATGGCCTTTCCAACACACTGAAAAGGAGGGGTGACAAGCTGAGCAAGGGGAGCCACCCAGTGACACCCCAGAGTGACAACGAGCAATTGCCCAACTGTACCAACTAAAACATGGAGGCAGGACGCTGTGTTAGAGACTGTGTCTTGCGCAAAGGCCTAGCCAGTGACTTGCCTGTGCAAGGGGAATGTTAATGATCCACATATTAATGCCCATAATTTATTTCCTTAATTTCTTTCAACTTGGTTTTCATAATACACCTATTACCTAACAAAAATAGTGCCAGTCAATCAAATGGTTAGACTGCTAACTTGTTAAAGTTAGGACAATATTTAAGCCATTCACAAACCAGCTTTGCATTGTATGGACTGTGCAATAGAATAATAAAATTGTGCTCTTATGAATGAGGTGATTTCCAATTGCCTGACACATGAAACAAGTTCATCCTATATATGCCAA
Organism: Terrapene triunguis; assembly: GCF_002925995.2. NCBI lineage: Eukaryota > Metazoa > Chordata > Testudines > Emydidae > Terrapene > Terrapene triunguis. The sequence continues at coordinate 40,412,161 of NW_020664562.1, read as the reverse complement.
TTTACTGAGATGTCCAATAATAGTAAAGAGAGCAACTGTTCCACAACTCTGCCAGTGTTCATCAGACACAATGACAGTAGCCACATCATTAATCACACGGTATATTAGAAATAAAGTCACTGGAATGGAATGGTGTCAAAGGATAAATGTTTCCCACTTTGAAAATAAACTTCTCAGTTTCACCTCCAATGTTTTTTGATTCCAGTAAATCCTTTGCTTTCACCTGGCATTTATGTACTAGTAGGAGACCAATATCCTATGACAAGGGCTTATTCCACAGACAGCTATGTCTTTAGCATACTCTTAAATCTACATAATTACTATGCCAAGACCGCTTCTTTTCCTTAGAGGTTAAATATAAATTACATCCTGAAACAGTGTAACTAGATGTAATTAGCCTTGTTTAGGCACTCTCACTTTAAATTATATTTAAAAATCTATGATGCTTTTCAAGGCATTTAACCTTAAACAGGTTTACTTGTACATTCATTGTGTCACTTTTAACTTTATTCCCAAATAACATTCTAAAGACATTTGATCAGTTTATTCAGTTACACCAGATGAACGAACATATACACTCTCGCCTTAGAGGTTATCATGCTTAACAAAACATGTTTTAAAATAATAAACTTCGTGAAGATTGTAATTAAATTTACAGGCAATCTTTTTCTACAACTTTAAGAAAAGATGTCTGACTCTATTTTTTTTCCCTTTCCTTTCCTTTTTTTTTTTTTTTAAAGTCTTGTTCCATAAGGATTATAGCTCCCCCGCTGTTTGGAAAAGATAATTTCACTTGTAACACTAATAACTTGAGCAGGGAGAAGGCTGGCTCAGTGAATGGAATGCACTTCACTGCACATCTTGGCTTAGTTAGAAATCGGAAACAGATGGTCCTTGCGGCTGGCTTCCCACTCAGGCCTGCTCAGTGCCAGCCTGTGGTCGTTGGCTGGTTGCTGCTGGCACTGTGTGACTTGAACATAGTAGGACAGTGGCAAAAGAAATCAAATCTTTTTCATTGAGCAGCAAACTGTAATGAAATTTGACAGATCTGACATTCTATACCCAACATCTAGTTAGAATATATTAACCTTTTAGTTTTCTTAAGCTCCTCTCATACAAGTTATGAATCTCCTTATGAGAGTTATGCAGTGGATTGACTCCTTTGCTAGGGTTACAGAAGAGAAGCAGAAGTCTTTTGGATGTCCTCTAACATCACAAGCAAAATAAATATTTCACAAGACAAATGAAATACTGGGCTTGTAATTCCTCCCCAAAGAGTTATATGTAGAGGATTACAACATAAAAATATAGGTTTGTAGATTTTTATGGTATTTCATGTTAGGAGGAAAAAATCCATAGAAGGTGAGAGTAAAACTGGTGTGAGTATTTGGAATATTCTCTGTTTTCATTACCTAAATACTGTGTTTTTAGCCTGGTATAACTTTGTTTGCCTATTGGGGAAAATGTCTCAATTTTTTATGCTTTTATGTTTTCTGTCTTTCCTCCTACATCAAGTAGTCCCATTGACCTTAGCAAGGCTATTCACAATAGAAAGCATCATGCCTGATAGTACGTGTTTGCAGGATTGGATCCTAAGGCATTGTAATTAGCACTTTTCCAGTAATTTAATTGGCTATGATTTGAGCCCTGATTCAGCAAAGCACTAAAGCAAGTGCTACAATGGGACTTACAACATGTTCTTAACTTTAAGTATGTGCTTAAGTGCTTTGCTGAATTGGGGCCGTAGAATGAGACCTGGTGTATTACAGAAGATGTTCAGTTATGTCAGCGTGAACAATAAATCTGCTTACACTTCTTAACGCATTGGGGGGATTTTTTTTTAATGTATTAAAATGTTGAAACAAGGTTTTCCCTCTCTCCTCCTGCTTGATACTGATGTGAAGTCATAGTGCTGCATCTCTGACATCAATTTGGTCTCCATAGTAACAGATTATGTCAGAAACAGAGGATTATGACTCCAGTTGCGGATTTGGCAGGAGGAAAATCTGGGTGACAGGAAGATAATGAGTGGTGGTGGAGAGGAAGAATTACAGCTAACAGGTCGTATGCACTGAGTAAAATTACAGGTAAAGGATCAGACACTCAGAGTAAAAAGAGACCCGTCAGTATCTGGGGAAGAATCCTCTCCCTCATCCCTGGGAGAGGGTACAAATGAGCATCCTCTAGGCAGCTTTACAGCATCCTGAAGTCTCCAGCAGGGTCTTCAACTGTTGCACTCATTTTGGCCAGTGGATCCATTTAGTTGCAGAAATGGTGGCCCCCTGCTGTATCACTCCATGTTTATGCCTTTAGCTACAGCAGAGCCTGTTGACTGAAGCCAGCATCGTAGGATTTCCAAAAGCTAGAACATACACTTGTTGTCAGCGACTTTGCATGAGTTCAGAGGTTGTCCAAAAATCAACTAATTGTCATTGTTAAAGATTAGGAAATCCTTTTCATAGCACATCTAAGTTAAGATGATGCTGGGAAAGTAGCTCCAAAATTAGGAGCAGATTTAAAATTATACTATTGCACTCTGTTAAGAATTAAAGCTTCCAACTAATTGCAGCTAAAGAGATATGAGAAAATAAAGAAAGGGTTAATGGGCAATAGAGACCATATAAAATAAGTAGATAATCTAGTATATACATTGAAGTAAGTATTTTTTTTTTCAATGGAGATATCCTATCTCTTAGAGCTGGAAGGGACCTTGAAAGGTCATCAAGTCCAGCCCCCTGCCTTCACTAGCAGGACCAAGTACTGATTTTGCCCCAGATTCCTAAGTGGCCCCCTCAAGGATTGAACTCACAACTCTGGGTTTAGCAGGCCAATGCTCAAACCACTGAGCTATCCCACCCCACCGTCTATTACTGGGAGCTGCATGCATCTGGAATGATACTACCTAGCTGCTTTTACCAGTGGGGATATTAGAAACCAATGTTGGGAGAAACTGCCCAGTGTAGCAAAATTTCTAATGTTCTCATGCAGTCAATTTCCAATAGGATATATACCAGCTTGAGATATTCATCTGAATCAATGTACTTTACTAGCCTGTTTAGCATTCTTTCCTGGTTTTGTGCTCTTGATAGTAACGAGGACCTCATCAGAATGCGCTGGAGAGTGTAGAAGATACACAGGAAATACTCATGCTGTTTGTGCTATGGCAGGTACCTCTGCTCAACAATTAAGCAAATTATCTTTGGATAGTTGGCTACATCTCCAGTAGGAAGCCGGAAAGTGGTTGGCAAGTACCTCAATCCATTGCTTGAGGCCTAAAGCTGTTAGAAAACAAATCAGTAGTTCTGTAGCCCACAGATACAAACATCTAGTCAATTGCTACCATGAAATATCAGTCATGAATCACCAGCACTTTTATTTTGCCACTGTGCCCCTACAAATGTATGTACAGCACTTAGTTTTTCTCCCTGCAGAACAAATCTAGGTTAGTAACAAACCTCTTTGTGGTTTATTGTTGTTCTGAAGGCATCATTTTGTCCTTATAGCATTCACATGCAGCCTTGTGCAGAATGTTATTGACAGGAGTTAAATTCAAAACATGTAGCCATTTTCTTCTGTGTGGCTTTTTTTCTGATTGAAGGGAAACTATTTAGATGTTGGTTTCCAAAACAGCATCTGCCAGCAATCAAAGGGAAAAATTGCATAAAACAAATGCAATTGTTTGGAGTAACATTTCCTGGATCATGTTAAATGCTTGATTTGCTCCCCATTATGCTCACCAAATAATTTTATTTTCCACAATAATTGCAATATTTAACATGTATTTAATCTTGTTTTAATATTAACAGCCCACTTACAAAAGGAGTAATTGCTCTAGGCTAGTAGATCCACCACTGCCATCCTCATTTAAAAAAAAATAGCTAAGTTAACTGCACTTAATTGTTTGGGATTTAAAACACTACTATCCAACAACAATTATCATGTCTTTCAAAACTACTGTACCATCAGGAAGAAAATGATTTCATGCTTCTGTCATTCATAAACTGAAATCTGTATCCTTTTTTTAAAATGACTGCTTATTTGATGTATTTCTATTTAATATTTTAAATAAAAGTATTTTTTAGGCCTAGGAAGACCTAAGCAGTGGTTACTGTAGGAGTATAGGCAAACATTGTCAGCTGATATATAACCACATCAGGACACATAAAATGACATAGGCAGGAATATAAGTTTTGTCAGAATTTTTTAATGGAAAGACACAAAGCAAGTCTGGCTTTGTAATAATAAATTAGTAATAAGAAGGGTGGGTAAGTTGCTTGATTTGAGAGATGTAGAGGAGAAGGCAGAATGAAATTGAATCTGACATTGGTTCAAAGGTTGATGGTTGTTTAATCATTTTATTTTATATTTTGCATGATTATTTTGAGAGAATGCTTCCACTAAGCAATGAGGAGTAGCATTAACTAAGCTGAAGTAACACAACACAATAAATGTTTTGGCTGGCCAGTGCAGGGACCGTTCCTGGCAGAGTGTCCATTTTCTTCCTGGACTCTGACTACAACTTAACACTTCCCATGCTAGTCAGATCTTTTCTTGTAAATAGAGTTGATACTGTACCTGTAGTCCGGACTGGTGAAGCACATTGGGATGCTGTACAGATAACATGTTTATATATTTTTAATTCTGTCCAAACATATTGTTAAGGTTGGCATCAGGAAGAGGGAAAATAAAGAATAGCCCTTGTTGTAATAGAGCAGTTCAGGGTTACCTTAAATCTTTTGTCATCTCTCAAATCACAAAAATCTCAAGGTATAGTTCAAACTGAATGAAAGAAATTCTATACCATAGTGAATAACTATTTTGTAAACTGTATAATCTGGAAGTGTATTTTGCTGTAGCCAAACAGTTAAACCATCATTATAGCATGCAGAACAATCTGAAAAATTATGTGCCCGCAAACTCTTTGCTTTTGATCTCAACTAAAATGGATATTATTTAATCTAGAGTGGAGATTCTTAATACATTTTCCCCTTGTGTCTAAATAGTGAAAAGACTTGTACAGCTGTCTTTGAATGACTTTATCACTCATAGTTCAACAGAGGTTCGAAATAGCACTGGCAATCGTCTGCAAGTTCACAAATTCACTCTTGGGGCACTTTAGGGAAAAAAACTACTGTATAGATTGCAGTGCCCTATTATTATATGGTGGTGGTTATATATTGTACATCTGTCTCCTGATATTATAAAATGGTCTGATTTAAATGTAAACCATGCAGTGCCTATTTAATATTCTATCATCATAAAAGTGAAATTTTATTTCCTGGTTTCACAATGCACTGAGATAATTTACCTCCTCCATATTTCAATTCTATGATTGTCTTTTATTTTATTTTCCAAGAAAGGAAGATATTGTTTAATGTCAGCATTTCATAACTTTTCAAAACTGTTGTTTTGTGATGTCCTTTTTCCATGTTAGGGTATTGTTTCCTAGAGTAAAAGTTGTGTGTTAATGAGAATACTGATGCAAAGAGAAGTTTTGCAGTAGAGAGAAACAAACATACATGACTGCTATGGTTGTTACTAAACGATATTATAAAATGTTACATTAAAATCAGTTTAAAGAATGAAAGGTGGAAAAACTGTATTGAAAAAAGAATTGTTTGATTAGCTCTTGGGTACTCCTTTAGCCATCTGATCTACATATGGAAAGTCATTCATTTAAACAACGTTCTCTAGTATCTGAAAATAAGGATGGAGCCAAATCTTTCCCTTTTTAAAAAAACAATGAAAGACCGTATTTGATTCCTTTGGAAAGCTCTATCAATCACTGGGGGTAAATATACTTAGGCAGCCTATACGTTTGTTTTGCTTTTTGTTACTAAAATGATTATGTCCATAACTATTAAAAAAAATCAGCAAGAAAAAAGAAATTGAAAACATTCAGTAGGTTGTTCCCTCACTTCCCCCTCCCGGTCATGTTCATGGGAAAAGTAGCTGCGATAAACAGATACTGAATGAGACTGAAACTCTTTTTAAAAAAAAAAAAAAAAAAAAAAAAGCCAAAACATTGCATGATAGTCTCTAAGCAGTTCCATCTGTCAAGCAGAAATTTTAGGCTAATAGCCTGTGGCGATCTCCCTCCGCAGTCCACTACCTGCCTTTGTCCTATTAAATCTCTTTATTCTTCTTAAAAAGAAGAAGGGGGGAGAAAAAAGGGAAAACCTTGTAGACCAAAATTATGAGTGATGAAACCCTAATTTTGACCGTCTCTCTTTGATGTTGAGCAGTGGGTTCTTATTTAAAAAAAAGAGAGGGGGGGGAGAGAGGGGAGAGGACAGTGCTAGGAGCAGATGACTTTTCATCTCTACTTCACCTTGCCACTGGGTCTGTGAGAGATTGGTTCATTGTCAAGGAGATTTTTTTTTACCCATGATTCCATATGGTATGGACCGGGCTACATGTTGCCCAACATGCCAGTGCAAATGTTTTCTCAATTAGGTGTCTTATCTCCCGTGAGTTAGCATCAGATGAAGCTTGCTGACAGCATAATGGCAGGGAAAACCTCCGACGGCTCCATCAAATGGCAGCTCTGCTACGACATCTCGGCCAGAACTTGGTGGATGGTGAGTTGGCAGCAGGGCTGCTTTTTTTTTTTTCCTCCCTTTTCTGCTTTCCCTCCCTCTATGACAAAATGTCCCAGACCTCACATTTATCAAATTAACATTTGATTTTTTTCACACTCTTCCGTGGAGCAGCCTCACTCTTGTCCCACTTGTATGCTTTCCTCTCTGTAACAAGAGACCGTTAATGTGAACTACAGTTTCCACTGGGAAGCTTATTTAATTCTCTTTTTAAAAGTACATGGAGAAGTAGTTTGAAAAAGCCTGGTGCAGAGTAACTTGTCTCAGGCAGTTCCCTCAGGCTCTCAGCTTTGTTTTACTTTTATCTGCTGCTTTTCAAATATGGCATGTATGTGTATGTGTATTTTTGCTATGCAATATTTTCTGTAGAGGGGAGGGGGAAAGTTCAATGCATTATAGAACAACCTGATTACAGTAAAACTCTGGGATGTCACAGTGTAAAATCATCACGTGTGAGAGAAGTGTGTTTTGCAAAGCGTTGCCTTTCATCTGAGACCCCAATCTAACTTTTCCCTCCGTTTGTTTACGTTAGAACAGGTTACCATTCTGTTATGATCCCGAGCCATGTGTTACAGATCCCACATAATCTGGCTCAAGCTGCATTTGGGCACAATTAAAGTTTTAATAAAGTTCCAGTGAGCTCCGCAGAATGAGTTAACTAGTATGTCATGGTCAGTCGGGCCAGACAACCTTTGACATCTTGAATCTATAAGAGGTATAGTGAGTTAGGAGGATGCACAATAGTCCATTGTAGCAGAAGATGCAAGTCCTGTTGTGATGAAGAGTCCTCAAATCATTACTGCCCTCGTTAGCGTGTTGTCCGTTAGGGATTAATTCGTTAGCAGTGCATTTTTAGTTTTCTGTAATTATTATTCTTGAGGCAAGCGTGAATTCTTCCAGTGAGAGAAAAAGTTTGCTGCCAGGACAATGAATGTATTATCCGTTCCTAACTGGACCGTGAACCTCAGCTCATTTCACATAGATATCAGTTAAAAAAGGACTGGCGAGTGGAATTACAAAACAAGGCATGATCAGTTTCATTGTATGATACGCTGAAACAAGTAGGGGGTTTTCCCTCCCCCTCACCTCCCTGTACCACTTTTGATATCATTTGGAAAGTTTAAGACCTCTGAGGACTTGAAAGACTTTTAAAAGTGAGATACGGAAGGTTTTTATTCTGCTTCTTGGTGGTGGCCATTGTGTGTATCATGTGGCTTGTGTTTAAAGGTGTTCGGGCTTTTGGGGGGGTTGTTTTGTTTTTGTGTTTTGTTTTAACGTTTAATTTCTTAACCATCCATTAGAGGTTTACCAGTGCTTGCCAGTGAAACGTTACATGAAGCTTTTGGTTAATTATAATAGTGGAAGAATAACCACTTTACTTATACTACTGATTTTCCAATTAGACTTTCTGCCAGAGAGAATGGGAGGGAGAGGGGAGGAAAGAATGAAATGTTTGCATGCTCAGTAACTGTTGACTATTCATTTGACTTTTTTTAGCTTGTAAAACTCCAGTAAATAACCCTATTGATTCTCAGCTATCATTTTCGAAGCAAAGTTGTAAACTGCATATTTTAACTAGATACTTGATGTCACACTGTAATTTAAGCTTATTCTAATTCACTTGTCTATTTTATTAGCACTCCTATTTTATTGTTTATCACCTGCTTTGATGACGGGGGTGTCAATGTTTATTTTTTCATAAGTATCTTCAAATTCAGTTAGACAACTATTATCTCCCTTTGGAAAGTATCCTGGAAAGTGCTTATCATTCACAATTATTCCACAGATGTTTTACTGCTGTGAATATAATATGTAGAAATGCTCGAAACATTTAGTAATGCACTTGACTAAAAATAAACAGTTTTAAAACCACACATGCTGCTGTTTAGATTAAACATTGCAGAAAATTCCTCTTAAACATGAACAGGTCACACCATTTATTTTCTAAATGAACAAACAAGAAATAAAACCAAAGAACCCCATAAAACAGTCTGTTTAAAAAGAAGTTGGGCTACACGAAAGATACTTTATTTTAACTGAAATGAATAATTCAAGAACTTGAACAATAGATGTGTTAGTTACAAATAATTTTAAGATAAGATTTCAATTATTGATGGAAGAATAACAGTTTTGGTATACCGTCTGAGTCTATAATGTCTAGTATAATCAAAAGTACAGATGTATTAGTTATTTTTACTCCAAAACCTCCTCAGAGTTGCTACAATTGTTTAATCAAAAGTAAGATACAAAGCAGATTTTAATGTTCTAAAGGTAAATAAAGCTTTTAAAATTACCTCATGCATCTTCTGGCTGAACAACAATCTCTGCTGCATAGTGCTAAACTTCGGTTTGGGTACTGCTAGCATACAAAGAGATGAGTGAATACTCCTTCCATCCATACGGACTCAGCTGCCAGCACTGGGATATGCAATTTTGCTTTTTAATGACTTGAAAACAATTTGTGTGTCAAATGAGTGAGTTTGTTTTCTTTCTGGAGCAGGTTCTGAACGAGATTTTAAGCCACAGTCATCGACTGTATTGAAGTATTATGACCAACTTTAAAGGTTCTGTGTCCTTATGATGAAAAGACCTGTTATAATGAAAGAAAATGCTTTATAAAAAGCTGGGTGTAGTAATCTGTCTCTCAACCTCATGCTCTTTCACTCCAGTCTACACTATGTTTATAGCTAGATAGCTGGAGATAATGGCGATTGGTTGATTGGATGATTAGTAAAAATGAATAGATTTTATCTTCGGGTAAAGCAGCCTGCGTTTTTAAAAAGAAATGGAGGCTTTATCATATGGAGTTCTGATGCTGACATTATCTTCTGTCATAAATAAGGCTATATTAATGCATCTCTAATAAATGCACTTTTCTACACTGCAGCTAGTATGTTCTCTGTAGCCAGCAGATGGACTGTCTAATGAAATGTATTTTTTGTCCTAGTAAAAAAAAAAAAGTAAAGTTTTTGTTTTAACCTGAGTTATAAATGCTTCAAAGTACTTTAAGTAAGGCTTATAGCATGGGTATATTTTAAGAATAATTACATTTGTCACAGCAGTTTAAGAAATCTTTTGAAATCCGATCCACTTCGCTCATGCTTTAATCATGCAAATCCAGAAATAGATATTAATTTAGCTTTACTGTGTTGTGACATCTCTGGTTGAAAACGTTCACAAAAGTTTACAGAATTTCTTTTGATTTCAACCCCCACCCCTTTTCAAATCTCTTAAACAACATGCAAAATATCAGGAGTTGGAAAATTTTATGTAAATGAACATATTGGAAAAATGATAATGGAACTTTTTATTTAAACTTGATGCTGTCTGAAAGACACTATAAAATATTAATCAGACAAAAGTTCCACTGGTTTTTGCAGTCTTGTGTTTGTAACAAATATATATTGCTGTACTTGTTTTATAAACATTTTGTTTTCAAAAACTCACATATCCTAGCAAGTTGGTTTGATATGATGTTGGTCCATTTAATGAGGAAGCCACCTGTATAGTTCCTTTGTGATTTTTAAATGAATATATAGCTAACTATATATGTGGGGAAAATTCTCATTTACAATATGTCACTATACTATGTAAAGATATTGAGCCAAACTTACTCTCGGTTTACATCCGTGTAAATCTAGTCACTGCTTTGAAATGAATGGAGTGGCTCCAGATTTAGTCACCTGTGTGACTGAGAGCAAAGTTTGACCCATTATCTAGAATTTTAGTCAAAATTGTTTTAAAACACAAACCATTGTCCTCTTCCAAACTTCTCTAGAAAGATGCCTTTTTAATAAATAAAAAGCCATTTCAAAGGAGCACATGTAAGAGTTAACATGCAAACTATTGTTATTGTGACAGTTAAAATGGATCCTTCAACTCCAGTAATATTCCAAAATTAATGACAGGGTTTTTTATGTACAACAAAGAATACATATTTCAGTATTTCCTTTTATTTCTTTAGGCGCTACCATATTACAAAGATAATTTTAAAAACCCAATTCATGTAATGAACATGCTGGAATCATCTCAAAGTGGTCATTTTACTAATTTAAATGGTTTTTAAAACATCAGTTCTTTGCTCTGCAGGTCTTGATAAATATTTTTCTTTCATGCCTTTATGTTCAATTTTCTGTGCAAGTGATTAAAATTGTTCAGGTAATCTCTGCAGCAGCTAAAGCATAAAAATGGTCAAAATTAGTAACAATTAGTAAATTAAGAATGCGTAAATGTAAAGTATTACCACAGAGGGGAATGTAAACAGTAACATATTTAATGAGATGAAATAAAACATTTATTATCTGGAAACCCAATCATTCTCTAAAGATGAAAAAATATCTGTCAGCGTAAAAGCCCATAACTGCTTGTTATATATGTTAAATGGATTCTAACTACCCTAACATACTGTTGAGTTGTACTTGGCTTTCCTAATTTTAGCCTCCTGCAGAGAATTTACTAAATAGCAAGAGATTTACATATATTAATACTTATCCTTGGCAAGCCATTATGAAAATAACAAAATGGAAACAAAATAATATTGTACTAAAGATTTTCCTTACACAGTTTTGTAAAGTAATTTCTTTATAGTTATAAACTCTTCAGCAGCTGCGAAAATATATTTAAAATACTATTTTTTTTTAAATGCCTGCCCCTTTAGTGTTTTCAGTCGATTACCAAATGTAACTTATGCAATAGTAATTTGCTTACATCTATACAGTTCATCATTAGATATACTTCAGCTACTCGAAAGTCTCTTGGTTTTTTGTTATTCTGCTGCCACTTCTTGAATGTATATGCATTTGTCCTCCTTTATTTTCTGTTCTTTTTCCATCACCTGTCCTGAATATTGTCAGGAATGTTTCTAATTTAAAGCCAAAGGAGTTAGTGCCTGATTAGAAGACAGGAAATTGGAGGATTAAACTGTCTGGTTGAACTTCCTTTACTATCAGCACTCAGTAACTTGCACTGGATTACAAACTCAACAGGGCAATTTCTACAATGTGTCATTACTTCTGTTTGTTTGAATTTTATTTTTTGTTAAAAAGCAGCAAAATGGGGGAAAGAGGCAGTTAGTGACACTAAGTCAATAGATCTGTGTAACATTGACATCCAGTAGTCTTAAAACATCACCACGTCTGTATAAGTATCTTCATCCTTAGATCTGAGAGTTCATTCAATTTCAGAATATCAATGTATGTAATATATAGATGTATTAAATGAACTTTAGCATGTAAACAACGGAGCAGCAGATAATGAAATACTTTCCGCTAGGAAAGAATGACGTTATTTTGGTAAGAGGAGAATGCATCACATTAACCCTTATTCAACCCTTTCCCCCTCAGAAACATTCAGGTTCACTGTAATGTAATGGTATAGCCAGGCAACATCCTAAGGGAGGGATAGTGAGAAAAGCCAATTTATCTGGAAGACTTAACTCTGATTCCTAGTACTACCAACTGCACCAGGAATGTCAAGTGTGATGGTTTAGTTCATAGCTTGCCAGGTGAGAACACTTCACAGAGCCATTGATAACAGACAGGGATATGGAGAGGGAGCATTTCTTTTTAACTTTATGGGCCAATCCATCCGCTCCATTGACTTCTGTAGAATTACTCTAGGGATGATCATGGCCCTCTATTACCAAGTTTACTGTAATACATGAAAACAGCAAATAATAATGTGGCGGGGGGGTAGGATCTCTCTCTTGTGCTGGAAACCTAAAAATATCTCTAAACTTAATCTGTGATGGACCTTATCCCCCTCTGTGCTACCACTGTCCACCTCCCTTTCACACTAAATATTATACTAAACTGGGATCCCAAATGCCGGTGAAGATTAGAGCACACAGCTGAATGGGAGGAAATGGGCACTGGCTGGTAGCAGTAGGTCTGCGACTCTGATCCTGCAGAGACGTACTTACAAAGACAGTGGGACCACTCGTGTTTAAAATTAAGCATGAGCATAAATCTCTGCAGGATTAGAACTTTAGACTGATAAACTAGACGAGTTGCCAGGAATGGTTGGGAACCGCCGATGTACAAGGTGTTTTTGGCTGCTTCCGAGACGTGTGGGGTTGAGTCATCCAGCAGGACACCCAGACTGATAAGAACAGGTGAAAATAGAAGTGGAAGGAAAGTATATTTTTAAAAGGCTTAGTTGGTAAAGATCGATCTGTTTCAATAAGAATATGAAAGATTCTGAATCTCTCTCTAATGAAACAGAAAATATTATGAACTATCATTTAATTTGCACAGAGAGGAGAATGGAAAGTTTATTGATGTAAGCACAGAATTAAAACTCAGAGATCCCTGACTCTCAATTCTAGCACTCAATGATTCCCACTGTGGCGGTCAGCAACTCACTTCACCTCTCTTCGTCAGTGTCCTGATCTGTACTTATTTATTTTCCTGATGGCACTTATTTATTTTTTTAAGATGTTGTGAGGATAAAAGTTTTGCAACTCACTCTAAAGATGAATAGTGCTAAATGTTCATAACTACACAAGGTCCTTTAAAGCAGATAAAATATTTTAAGTGTAAATCAGTGGCTCAGACTGGGGAAAACATTTTTTAGTTCGGCCAAAATCTTTATGAAGGCAAAACTCCCTTTAGCTTTACTGGGAGTCTTGGCTAAGCAAGGACTGTGGGATTTGAACCTACTAGCAATTACAAAGCACATTTGAAAATTTAAGCTCTTCACATAGGCAAATGCATGCACAAACACTGAGGCCCTGATCCTGCTTCCATTGAAATCAATGGCGAAACTCTCCTTGACCTCATTGGTGCAGAATCGGTCCTACATAATAAATAAATGAGGCCAACCAGATTGGGACCCCATAATGCCAGGCACTGTACAGATGTCCCAAAGCTGTGAACGAAAACTTACCATAATAAAAATCACAGATCTGATTTCCATTTACTAGATTACTGAAAAGTAGTTGAGTGATATAAGAATTCATAGAAGAGAGAAAACATATATTGGCTAATGGAGTTGAATTCAAACCATTTGCTACATATAAACATATATTTTCCAGAGGGCTGCCAAACACAAACTTAACAATACAGCTAGAGATTTTGTTAGAATGTGGTATAGTACAGATGCCACATGTTTTGCAGACTTTTACTACCAATAATTACAATGTCTGCTTTCAAAGGAAAACATGCTGCCCTCGATCCACACAATCAGCCCATATTTATTTCAAAACTCAAGTGGAATTGCACACATGGTTTAAGGCTGTCAGTCGGAGCGGGGTAGAAATTGAAGGCTGTATATAGCCTCATTGACTATGGCTAAAACAGAACAACTCAAAATACATCAGGGCATAGTTTGCCATTGATCAATGCACATTTCTTAATTCAATCAATGGGAGCTTGGTTCAAAAATATTTATGGTAAGATTCAGCCCTAGCAAAGTGTTTCCACAATTTATATCTGGAACGTAAAGCAGAGATTATTTTGCCCAGAAAGAGATGGAGAAAATGAGCCAAATTCTGCACTCAAGTACATTTGCAATTGAATTCAGAGGAGTTCTGCCTTATTAACACAGGTGTAACTAAATGCAGAATGTGTCCTAAAATGTATGTGTAAAGCAAATGTGAAGCAGAGGTTTTATACTTTCAAGATTAGTATAACCCTAAATTTGGCCTAAACTACCTGTTTTATTTTGTATAACTCTGTAACATCCATACCTTATATGTTTCTTTAAAATCAAAACAAAACAAAAAATCACACCCAAATTCTCCAAGGAATTTTCTTCAAACAAAGTGCAGTGCCTAGAGCTAAGTACTCATGCTCAAACCCCTACAATGATCATTGCCCAGCCTGCAGGGGCAACCCTGCAATAGCAAGTTTGTATGCATATGCAGCAAGGAAAATGTTTTGGTAAGATACAGATTTGTTTCAAGAATACAGCTGGTTCTTGAGGACGTCAAAGCATTTTCACAATTATTTTCTCATTCTCAAAGTTTAATATTGATTCCATATTACTAAAAAGCACTGAGTTAAAAAGAGAAGGTTTTTTTCTATTAATATTTTGCTTAAATATACTTTTGAAATATTTGCTTTAAATAAAGAACTCCAAAGCTGCTGGGCCACAGAGAATCTGAGACCACGGTGCAGGGAAGATAACATAGATTTGGAGAAGGAAACATTTCTTCTCCGACCGCTATGGAATGCCTCATTAGGCATACTGTGCTGCTGTATTCCCAGAAGCAGAGCTTCTTAGTAAGCCCAGATTGATCGCCATATGACAAATGATGTTGGGGAGGGGTGAACTCCACTAAAAAGTCCTTGCTCAGAACAGACTCTTTCCCAGGTGACTGAAAGCCAGCCAGTCAAGAATTTTAAGAGCCATCACTCAGAATCCTGGTGTCCTAACCAGGTTCTAGCTGGGTTAATTATATCCTGCCTTCCTGGAGTTTCAACTGAATACAGTAGTCTTCTTCACTTCCTGACCAAACTATTGTGTAGAGTTGCTGTGCCATGTTAAGCAACTGCTGTGTTCCATCGTTGAGGTAGTTGCATTTCAATGATGATCCTGCTACATCCAACAAGGACCTCCTAGGGATGTTGCGAAAGCTTAATTTAAAATGTGTAAAGCACTTTGAGATTCTCAAATGAAAGCAGCTATTGAAGACAAAATGATTTTTTTTATGATCTTCCCGTCATTGCTGGCTAGAAAGCTGAAAACCTCTTTGCTCGTTCATCTTGGCATCACTTAGCACTTTTAATTACCCCAAATCCTAAACCTAGTCTGAGGTAGTTTATTTCCAGACACTTTCACCAAGGACTTTTTGAATAAATTATTGCTAAATGTGCATGCGCGCACACACTCACATTTTGATAGCCGGGACTTACAGAATTTCAGATTCCAGTATGATAGAAAGAAATCACTATCACAGTGCCAGGGGCCAAATTCTGATCTCATTTTCACTGGTGTACATCTGGAGCAACTCCGTTGACTTCAGATTTACACTAGTTTAAATGAGAGTAGAAACTGGCCTTATGCACTTCCATAGTGCTTAGCCTCTGAGCATATCAGAGCATTTACAAATATTCATTAAGTCTCACATCACCCATGTGAGAAAAAACAACGAGGAGTCCTTGTGGCACCTTAGAGACTAACAAATTTATTTGGGCATAAGCTTTCGTGGGCTAGAACCCACTTCATCAGATGCATGAAGTGAAAAATATAGGAGCAGGTATAAATACATGAAAGGATGGGGGTTGCTTTACCAAGTGTGAGGTCAGTCTAACAAGATAAATCAATTAACAGCAGGATACCAAGGGAGGAAAAATAACTTTTGAAGTGGTAAGAGAGTGGCCCATTACAGACAGGTGACAAGAAGGTGTGAGTAACAGTAGGGAGAAATTAGTATTGGGGAAATTTAGTTTAGGTTTTGTAATGACCCAACCACTCCCAGTCTTTACTAAAGTAAAGACTTCATCATGCATCTGATGAAGTGGGTTCTAGACCACGAAAGCTTATGCCCAAATAAATGTGTTAGTCTCTAAAGTGCCACAAGGACTCCTCGTTGTTTTTGCTGATACAGACTAACACAGCTACCACTCTGAAACATGTGAGGAAGGTCACTAGCAATGTACCTATTTTACCGAGGGGGAGTTAGTTAAACTGACTTGGCCAGGGTCACACACAGACCAATTGCAGAGGTAAGAAGAGAAACCAGGCCATCTGATTTCTGGAACGTTGCTCTGACAATTTGCTTACATGCTTACTCTTAGGAACAGAGGCACATGCATGTGTGATGTACACACAGTTTGCCTATAGTAGATTTTACCAAAAGTTTTCCTTTATCTTTCTGTCTGAAAACATAGATTTGAAAGGGGGGAAAATGAAGGAAGGGCTACTTAAGACAGAGGTTTAAAGTTGGATGGATTACCAAGGTGTCTGTGCTACTGCAGTTGACAGCAGCAAGCTTTCAAAAGCAATGTACAGTTACAGCTAAATCTAAAACAACTTTTAACTTTTGCTGTTGCTAATAGATGTTTGCAGCTCTTATAAATCATGCTACACACGAGCATCACAAAAAATTCCAATCTACACAATGCCAGTCTCTAGCTAGTAGAGAACAGGATGAGATGTATGTGTAAGGCAGATTATCCTACATCTCCCTACTGCAGGATTCTGACACAATCCACATTCACCTCTGCTGCTGTTGGCTCACATGTACTGCACACACCTAGTGCCGCTGTGGAGGCCATTCCCTATTGTGATGGGAAACTATCCCTTCAGCAACCATGGTAAGGTAAATTCATCATTTATAAAGGCGGAGTATGACTACTCACATTCTGCCATATGTGATCAAGACAATGATTGCTGTAGACTTCGAACACACACAAGAAATTCCCTCATGTCCAAATCTCTATGAACAGTTCCCAAAGAATTTAATAGAGAATAACTTTTCTATGAGTATTTTTGACTATCTTATATAATTTAATAGAAAGTTATATTTCTGCTCTTGGATTCCCTAGGGTGGTTTTAAAAAACCTATAGAAAAGACCTCAGTCTTTAGTAAATCCCATAGGATTTTATAGTAATTGCTATAGAATCCTATTACATTTCTTAGATCCCTGTTCTCATCCATATTCAATTCTATAGTGCTCTTCGACTTGGAAATACGGGGATGTCCATTCTCCAGGTGACTAGCAAGGAAACAAAGGGGGTATACTCTTAAATTAGTGGGGTTGCCCCATGGTGAAAACCTCAGACCTGTCAGCCAGTGAGAGGTGCTTATCCCAGCCATTGGTTTCTGCTATAGAAGAAAACTGAAGAAGACAAAGAAAACGGCCAACGAAAGCCCAATGATTCAACCACATTCCCTGGCAGGTGGAGAGAAAGGATTTGAGCTAGAGGCTCCCTTTTCTGTCATTGTGGTGACTGATTGCACTTGCTGCACTCGTGATGGGGGGTGAGGATAAGGGCAACCTTTCATCTCTTACCCCACATTACTTTTAGGTCAATTTATTTTCTACTAAAAATCCAGGCCTCTAACAATCAGACTGCCATCTTCCTTGGTCCTCCACCCCCCTGGAGCACCACACAGGTGAATGACGTTGGTTTACAGCAGGAGTTAACTTCTTCTTGCTTCACACTCACACGAGGGTTTGAAAGGGCTTGAAATTGAAGATGAGGAGTTCACTGGTGTGAACTCTCTATGCTGGGGCCAAAGCACAAATTGAAGCCAGGGAGCTGTTTTATTGACTGAGAAAAGAGAGGCCCCTCACCTAACTCTATGGCTTTTCTCTGTTTGTCAGTCTGTCCTAGGGTGACCAGATAGCAAGTGTAAAAAATCGGGACTGTCCCTATAAAATCCGGACATCTGGTCACCCTAATCTGTCCGTAATGAGAGAATTTTTGAACACCATATCTGATCCATTCCAGCATTTTCAGGGAGATATATATGCTTCAGTGGGCAGAGCCCTATTGGCTTTGGTGAAAATTAGAAAACTGGAAAAGCCTAATTTCAGCTGGAGTAAGTGAAAGGAAAATCTCTCCCATTAGTGTGCAACCTTCTAGTTATTTGTTTTATGGTAGTGCTCATGATGTACCAGCTATTTTCTAGATATTCAAGAATCAGCTCAGTTCGCTGTAGGCGGCATGGCAGAAGTGGGACTGTATGAGAACCTTAAATGTGGACAGGATAAGGGATTTGGAGATAGGGTCAGGGAGGTCATACTGTGCAAAAACAGGCCGTGTGGAAGGAGGCATGGGGTGACTATGTGGCAAGCAGGTGGATGAAGGTAAGAATATGGGCAGAGTGGAGGCAATGAAGTTTGACCAGGAAGGGTATGTGGGGAGGGGCAGAGCTATAGAGTTTTGAGGATGGTGACAGGAAGCTTAAATTTGAGGTAAACATTTGCTCGTGTGCCTTGGATTGAAACACCTGTCCAAGTGTGTGTTAGTCTGCCCGTGAAAAGCCCCTTAGTCCCAGTGAGTTTGGTGAATGTAAATTCTAACGTGTGTGTACGAGCAGGTGTAAGACTGTCTAATGTGCATGAGCACATTTTAGAATGATGAAGTTGTGTACTGCAGGCATTTGCATCTGCAAGTTGTGGGTGGTTGGGGCACTAGCCTAGGACTTGGGGGTTCAATTCCCTGCTCCACCACAGATTTCCCATATGACCGTGGGCAAGTCACTTAGCCGTTCCATGCCTGAGCTCCCCGTTTGTAAAATGGGGATAATAGCACTTTCCAAGGATTAAAATGTTAGATTGTGAAGTGCTTTGAGATATACCGATGAAAAGTGCTATATAAGAGTTAGGTATTATTATATGTGTGTGTTCTCACAAATGGAGACACAGTGTAATTCTATTGACTTCAATGGAATTCCTCTAGCTTTACCACTTCAACCTCTTCATGCCTCAGCTTCCCCATCTGAACAATGGGGATAATAAAACTTACCTCCATGGAGGGTGTTTTAAGGCTTAATTAATGTTTGTGAAGGGCTTCTAGATCATCTGATGAAAGGTGCTATAAATTACACATTTCGTATATGAGAGAGAACATACTTAATGTTTTCATACAATTATGGAAATTAAACATGGAAAAGACCTAAATGGTCATGTAGTCTCAATTTGTCTCATGATTGTCTCAGTTTTTACTGTGTATTTATTGCAGATTTTATTTTACTTGGCTTATAGGCCAAATACTATAGGTTACTCATATAGCATATGCTGCTTTCACTCTTAGCACAAGTTAAAACAATATGAGTTGTTCACTGAATTATCATTCTCAAAAGTTACATGATGATACTATAGTAAAACTTGATTTAAAAAGCCTAAAATGATAGCCATGCTTACCACATGCCTCCAGACAAAGAATGCTTTGTGCATTTTTCTTTTTGCTCAGAATGTGTGTGTCACTATTCTAAATAAAACAGGACAGTTTTGTAAACTGACAGGATTGCTAGGTTTTCATTTAAAAAGAATAATTATTGGATTAATCTTCAACTTATGCTCATGAAGAAACAAATGTGTACTTTAAAAAGATATTAGACATATGCTATACATATCTACTTGTGTGTGTATCTATATAAGATAGATATTAGAATAGTATTAGCAAAGCCCATAATTATTAATCAATTCAGTGATTTGTATATTGGCTGAAATGAATGGCTTTGCAATTTTATGTTTTCATTGCATTGAATGAAGGTTTATTTATCCCATGAGCAACGTTGGAATTCACGACCAAGTGCAGTTTGTCCAAGTTGTTTTCTCCTCAACTATTATTTTATTCTGTAAGGCTCTCTTACTATTGATACCTTAGGAGGGAAGTTGCACTCTACCTCTTCCATCAGTGTCTGTCGGCCTGCATATGCAGGATTTGCATCTGTGCAAGGTGCTTTCTCAGCTTGGTTTTAATTAGAAACCAGGTGGTAAAACCAGGGGGAAAGATTTGTAAAGATCTGAAAATGTCTGAAGTGAAATGGCTTGTATCACTGTATTAGTCATGAGGCAGAAGAGGAGGAATGTTGACATGATTTGAAAGTAATATTGTTGAGTAAATGAAGACGTGAGAAACACTTGCTAAACTAAATGAGCTCTGCGGTTTGGTGCACATTTGTGTAATTCCATTCATTGATGCTTTGAACAATTTGCAAGAACAAAAATAGAAACAAACCCATTAAGAAAAAGAATGGCTTGAACTATTTATTTCTTATTATTTTAAAAAACTGCTGCAGTTCAGCTGCCATATTTCATGCCTGACATGGGATAAGAAGTGAGCACAAAATTTTTTCACAATACTGTATAATTCTATCCATTTCCCCAGTTGGTGACAAGTGACCTTTGAACTTTTTATTTTGGGGGTTGATCTAATAAGGACCCCTCCTTCTTTATGCACAAATGTAGTTACGAAAAGGAGTTTTGGTGCACTATACCTCCCCATAGCATCTACAATGGCTGTTTTTAGCTAATAATAAAGCACTTTTTCCTACCAAATTATGGAATGAGGTGTACGTAAAATGGAAAATATTGTAGTTTGAGTGTCTCTTGCAGAATAAAATAAAATGAGTATAACCGTACACTCATTTTATAATACTATTTTGTGACTGATTTTTCTCAGTATTGGAGCTTCCCCTGTTTGGGAAGGGTCTTTTTTTATAGTCTCTTTTTGCTATGTTAGCTCCCTATATGCACCTCTGACATTTACTCATCTAGCCTGGATCTTTACCTTTGTGCCATTATACTTGTTGCTGTCTTACTCAGTTAAGAAGTACAAGTAGCCACAGCATTGCCAGCTGCAGCCCCAGACTGGATCATTATTCCAGATTTGAGGTTAATCAACTGCAAATTCCATTAGCTTCATACAGAGTGAAAATAAAGAACAGACGGTCTCGCATGTGAGCCAGAAGTCAGGTGCAGCACAATAAAGCTAGCCTTCAGGTATAGGTGTGGTTTTTTTCCCCTTTCAAAGGAACATTCCCTAATAAGGGGGTAAGGATCAAATGAAAAAAGGGTTTTCAGGGAATCTTTGTAGAAGCCCAAATCTCTTAAACATCTTTCCTTTTCCAATGACCAATCTGAGTTCTTTCTAGCATTTTATTCCCCCCCACACCCCGTTCTGAAAACTGTGGAAAGCTGCTATTGAGGATTTTATTCTCAGATGTGACACCCTGTAGCCACGTGATTGTTCCAGTAACTTTCAGTATTGCTTAAAGAAATATCAAAGTGCAGCTGTCTGTACTGTAATGTAAAGAAATGCAGTTTTTGTGACCAAAAACCTATTTATTAAGGCCCCAATCCTGCAAACACTCGTGCAGTGCTTACTGTTACTCAAGTGAGTACTTCCACTGACTTCAATGAGACTGCCCACACCAGGGCCGGCTCCAGGCACCAGCTTGGCAAGCAGGTGCTTGGGGCGGCCACTCCGGAGAGGGGCGGCAGGTCCAGCTATTCGGCGGCAATTCGGCGGACAGTCCCTCACTCCCGCTCAGAGCGAAGGACCTTCTGCCGAATTGTCGACGCAGATCGCGATCGCGGCTTTTTTTTTTGCTTTTTTTTTTTTTGGCTGCTTGGGGTGGCCAAAACCCTGGAGCCGGCCCTGGCCCACACATGCAAAGTTAAGCACGAAAGTGCTTGCAGAATTCAGGCCTAAATACCTTTCTGCTGCTTTTATTTTGTTAGTGTCAAAATAGCACCTATTCTTTTTGCCATTAGTTGTTTTCTCATTAGTGTATTGTCTTGAATAGTAGTTTATATTTTCCTGTTATCTTGGTTTGTTTTTGAATAATGGGCCTCTTATTTGCACATGTAGTAAAAGTTATTCATGCCAAAAAAAAAAAAAAACCCACAACACCTGGAGTTAAAGCTGCAGTTGTCTGAAAATGATGCATCTGACACCCCTAGTTTCTCAATCAGAGCTATTGAGACAAAATCTTTGCTATTAAAATTGAAAAAGGTATAAAAGTTTGATTAAAATTGATACATTTAATAGGAATTGTTTACTGGCCTCTTTCCTGCTGCAAATTGAGAATTCACATTAAAATGACATTACTTAAATCATTTTGATGTGACCCTGATTTTTCTTTTCCCCCCACATATTTTATCTGTGTAATCAGTCTCTAGGTATACAATGAAACAAATATTTTTTGCTAGCTAATCACTTGGATCCCACTATAAAGGGTTAGGGAAAATATTGCCACCATTGAAACAAAAGATTAAATAATCCAGTCTCTGGGAACTATAAACTAACAATCGCTATCACAAATAGGCCCTTTCTAATTATAGTTTGTGGTGGAATGAAAGATGTAATTGTCTGGAAGTGATGAATATGGGATCCATGCTGGCTTAAAGGTCAAAGGTCATTTTATGCAAAGGTCCCTTTCTCTCTGGCACCGCTTCCTTTGTATAGCATAGTTTGGCAGCTATCTCTTTGCACTTCGGCTACCTGCCAATGCAGCTGGTACTGTGCAACTGTCTGGTATAGCCTACAAAGCATCACTCAGCAACCAGCAGCTCTGCATGGGGCCCCTTTTCTAGGATGACAAAGAAAGATGGGCTATGCGTTCTGCCATCTATGCCCATTAAAGGGACTCTTAAATTGCATTACTACAAGTTATTGTTAATTATGTAGTAGTCTCTGGATCTCTATGATCCTTTTAGGGGATGATAATCTTTGCTCTATGCTATCAGTAGAATTATTAAAGGGGGGGAGATCTTTATTTGCTGGATAAAATATAATGTAAGTACTAATGTAGTAAGTCACTCAGGCATAACCATATGACTGAAACCCTCATTTTGATTATCTGCCTCATACGTTAGTAGCATATGCAACAAATAAATCAACTGAACCAAGCAGATCACTGGTGAAGTCATATTCTTACAACTTCACGATACATGTTATAGTTAGGGTTGAGAAAGTGTGTTTGTTGACAACCGTTTATCTTGAGACCTTTGTAAAACTGATTTTCATAATGTACTGTTAGCTGAAACTGAGATTTAATAAAATGAAGCTGCTAGTTAGGACTTGGTTTCATTCTGCTTTCACATAACAAATAAAAAATTTAAAAATGAAGTTTAGAAGCCATTTAGAGTGTAACCAGTGTTCCCTTGTGGGGTTTTGAAAATAAAATGGGAGCATTACATGTGGAATTCTATATACTTTTTTCTTATGGTTCATTTTGTTTCCCTGTATCGTTTCTTCAACAAACATCTTTATTGTGACCAGTTGCAATAAATATCTGGAGTGTGTTATCCAATTCAACCGTGGGATAAAAAATACGACTCCTGTGTCGGGGCTCAAGTCAACTGGCCTGATTCTGATGGATATTTTCCAACCATTGTGATTCCAGTGACTACAGCTGAGTTATTCCAGATATTCACTGGTGCAAAAAAAGATCAGAATCAGTCATAATGAGATGTACAGATGATTTAGCACATAGATCCCAGTCATTTTAATTCAATTGGTGTCATCTGGCGTAGCTCCATTGAAGTCAATGGAGCCACACTGATGTACACCAACTGAATTTCTAACCCCCGCTTTTTCCAAAGTTTAAAAAAAAAATAGTCTGGAAAAGAAAATACATGGAACTTGCTTATTTACGACTTTTTTTTCTGCTCTCTGCACTATTTATGATCTTTCACAAGCCTCCTGTATAGCTGGCAAGTTTCCTGAGTTGTGCACCAGATTCTAGAATGGGAAACAACACCAGCTTTACATAATACCATTGCAAGAGTTACAGCCTGTAGAACCACTTTTATTTCCTCTTTTGTTCAAATTACATGAAAATCTGAGAGATGTGGAACACAATAGGAGGAGAGGAGAACCTTTTGTCTTCAGTTTCTACCGTTCCTCCTTGTGTCTAATATTCCATTTCTTGCATTGTTCCGATATCAGCTATTTGAAATAGTTATATATAATTTAACATTATACAAAAGTATTGTCATATCAAACATAGTGAAATGGATTCCAAAAACACCATCTGGTATTTGGGAATGCACTGTGAGTTGGGAACGTGAGAAGAGATATTCTTTGCCACTTTGCTTGGGACCCAGCCATTAGCAGTGTAATTGCCAAGAAAAGGTGACAGGCTTCAGGCTTAATGCAAGTGAGGATTTTTTTTCCCCCTTCTCCCGCCTATTAACTCTATGAGTCCTAAAGTAGATGCAAAAGGCACTCTAAGGGCATCACAATTTTGAAAAACAATAGGCTCCCTTAAATTAAAAGGCAGGGGGGAGAGAGAAAACAACTACTGGGGTTTCGTAAGAAGAGTAGAATTAGTGAAAGCAAAATAAGCTTTTTAGGAGGAGGAAAGAAATCAAGACATTTATTCTTTAAAGCTACGGCACACTGTAAAGAATTTTTCTCATAAGAAGTGGATTTGCAATGATTAGAGTTTTCCAAGCTTTATCCAAAAGCTCGTTTCAAAGCCGTCATCACTTCCTTCTAATCCACCCAAAATTGCAAAACCCATATTGTGAAGGTCATCTGTGGCCATTCTAAATCTGTTTTATTTCATGTAGTATCTAGTCTTCCTTTGTGTCTCCCATTCTTCCTCTTGTTCCCCACCCGATTTAGTGGCGGAGGCAGGAAGGAAAAAGTTGATAAACCTTTGTAAATTCTCAGATTGTTTGTTGAGGCCATTTTCTGGCGTGTAACCCTCAAAGGGATGTGTAAAGTCCAGTTTTTATGATTTCTCATTGATATCCTGGGACAGATCCTTGGCAAATGTAAAGCCAATGAATTAGACTAATTTTTCCGGACTGAGGATCTGACAGTGTGAGACTAGATCAATCATAACAGGTGTAGGGGACAGGGAAGGAAAGTTGATATTTGCATATGGATCGAAGTCTGTATCATATCTGTAAGCAGGCAACAAAACTTTGTAGCAGAGGATGAAAATAAGAAAACAGCAAAAGGAATGTTAGAATCTTTCTTTGTTCCCTTTAACTTGTGAAATACTGCTTTATAGCAGTGCTGAACTTAAAAAAGCCACGCTGATTTGTTTCAGTATGTCATAAACTGTGATGCTACAATAAGTCTGCTATTAAATTACACAAAATAAAATGATTTCTGGTGGGTGTATCTAATGCTTGCCAAATTAGACGAAGTGAAAGTTAACCCTCTTAGTCTAGCTCTTGTTTTTAAATATTTGTCTTTAACAGACATTTGTGTGTGCCGTGAAGGGGGACTGAAAACTGCTTTCTATCTGTCAATTTATGTACACGTGCAAAGTTCTTACAGTCTCAGTACCAGAGTCAGGTGAAATGTTAGTCACCACAAGTTATTTTCAATTACTTTTAAACAAGTTTGTTAGTTTGAGGAAATGCCAGGCAGTCCTTGTGATTTTTTTTTTAATTAAATTGTGCTGCAAACATGATACACCGCCCGATCTAAAACTTTCTGCATGTAATGCAGATTTTCAGTGAGGAGTGTGAAAATTCAGTGTAAAGGAGGTGGTGGCAATTCAGCATACACCAAATAGCTTGGGGGAATGAGCATGGGGGCTGTGAGCCCAGACTTCCCATGCCTCCCACTGACCTGCCTCAATAAAACTTTGCCCTTTTGCAGTGCACTTTACAAACATTACTGAGTTAGGTCTCGCCACACGCTGAGAGGTGTGAAAACAAGCCAGACTTTTCACATAGGGCCTGATCCAAAGCCTGTCAAAGTCAATGGGAGTCTCTCTTGATTTAAATGGGCTTTGGATCAGGTCTGAATTTTCCCCAGCCCTACTCCGCTTTTGGTACCATTTTCTCTTGAAAGCACTGAAGTTATCACAATTAGGACTAGGATCCTTGTGCTGAGGTTTGTTTATCTAGTGAGTCAGTCGGGCGTATTTGGCATTTAAAACCTTACTAACTAATAACCCAATGTTGTACGGCCTGGCACCTAAGAAGGAGGATATGTATCTGGCTCATGCTAAAAATAAGGCATTATTTTTCTCAGCAGAAATAACTTTCAGTTTAATAATAATAGTTTTTCCTTATCTGTAATAGTTAATTTTAAAACCCTATAAGAGTAAGTCTGTCAACACAGAGATTTAATGAAGTTTAGATGGGCTAAATTGGGTCATGATTACTGAGCCCCATCCGCAGGAAACTGGGTTTGAATTTTATCACTCAGGTTTTTCTTGATAACAAGCCAAACAGAAATACTGAGCTGCTCTGAATCTGGTTTCGCTTTTGATACTCAAAGAAGCTCTGTTTTCCAGACCCAGTTCTGCTTGCAATATTGCTGTGAGGTAAGTATTATGTTGATTCTACAGATGCAGAAACCAAGGTCATACAGGTTTCAGAGGGGTAGCTATGTCAGTCTGTATCAGTAAAAACAACGAGGAGTCCTTGTGGCACCTTAGAGAGTAACAAATTTATTTGGGCCTAAGCTTTCGTGGGATAGCCCATGAAAGCTTATGCCCAAATAAATTTGTTACTCTCTAAGGTGCCACAAGGACTCCTCGTAGTTTTTAAGGTCATACAGTCAATTTAGTGGCAGAGCCATGAACAGAATGCAAGAGACCTGACTCTCAGTCCCCTGCTCTAATCAAACCCCACTAAAAAAACAAATATTTTCCAAACCCAATATTTAGAAAGACACATTCTTATATGGAAAACTCTGTATAAGAGCTAGGGAATATTAATAAAAATAAACAATAATACTTATATTATAGTTCTGCCTATAACAGAAATAGCACTGAGTATCTAACGGTTTCTTTGCTTTACTTCTTATCAAGGAATAAACTTAGGTCTCCAGTGTTAAAAAATAACTAACTCAACAACAAACTGTCCAGAGGTGTATTCAGTAAATTAATATTACTAGAGATGTTTAGAGTCACTGCAGAGTAACCACAATGTACATGAAATAATAAATGCTGTATCAATAACAGTAACAGTACTTCTACACAACACAATTATCCCTCCCTCCCCAATACACAGGGAGGAATGTAGTAAAACATACAGTAGTTTAGAGGTGTCAAAATAATTTGCAGAAGCTAATTTACTCTTTGCATTTAGCCTCTTTTTCTGCCTCTGAGCATTTTCTGGCATTTGTTTCTTTGAAATTGCGGGAATTGTGTGTGTGTGTGTGTGTGTGTGTGTGTGTGTGTGTGTGTGTGTGTAGATTTGGGTTTTGGGGGGGGGGGGTTTAAACAGTGATTTGAATGTGAACACTTCAACACGAGTGGTCAAAACCAAACCTGTGCTGGTTAGTTGGAAATAGTCATGTTCCTGTTTCTGTTCCATCATTGGATGAACATACCTCATATAGGTCCTGATCCAGAAAAAACTTACAGTAGGTAACATTAAAGTACACAGGGTCCATTAAAGCCAATGGGGCTTCCCATACTGCATAAGGCTAAATGTGTGCCTAAGACTTTGCAGGATAGGGGCCATAACTGAGAGGAGAGCTTGAAGAAGCCTCTAGGCTTTTGAATGTCTCAAGGAGAAGTAGTGAGAGGAGGATTAATGGAATTTTAACCTTTTTTGGGCCACATAATCTTTGCCTGTCATATTAGTTGGGTGGGTGCATGATTTTAAATTTAAATCTTTCCCCGGCACGGCCCTATTCTTGAAGGTTGTGGTCAGATCGTTGTTTGACTCATGTAATTGCCTGCGTGCCAGGGCTCTGGCAAGGGGCTTGGGAGGAACATTCCCACCTCCCCACCCCCCGCCGTGCATTCGTGGAACTCAAATTCGGTAATTAGAGCTCCGGTGGAAAGCTGTCGTAATAGGAGCAGGGGCATATCAAAAGAGAGAATTCATTTTCAAATCTGAGCGAATGCTTACGTTGTGATACTCAGCCAGTTCCAGTAGCTGGGCCTGTTGTCATGCTAAAAAGAACCTTCCACACAATGTAACTTAGAAGCGTTAGATTTTCCTGTTAACTAACTGTCTTCTTTGTCTTAGTCTCCATATATTTTCCCTTCCTGGTCTGCATGTCTACAGTTTGGTTTGGTTTTCCTGTGACATAATGATGGATTGTAAAAGTACAGTCAGAAGTAGTTTTGAAATAAAAAATATTAAAAACATTATTACCTGCCCTACCCCCACGCCATACCTCTCTTTTTCCTCCTATTTTGATGGCAGTCAGATAATGCAGATGCCAAGCAGTGGAAGATATTTTTAAGCAGTAGCATCTGGCTTCTTGGCAGACTCCACAGGCAGTTGGGTTGGTTGTTTTGGAGTTGCCTCTGGGTCTGTCACATGTTTTGGCATCTGATTAATTGTCTGGGCCGCCTTGTCTTGTTGGACATATTTTTTCTTTGACTCACCTCTGATTCTGAATTGTCTTTATTTTCCTTTGCCAGTGAACAACAACTTTAGCAGATCCTGGGTTTGTTTATATAAAAATATTCTTATTTCCTCCATTCCCAGTGTATGATTCAGAAATCTCGTAACTGCCCAAATCTCACCACCAAAGGCGGACTGGATCACTGAGAACACTGCTTACTTGGTATTCAGGTCTTTGTCTGACAATGAACATTCTCCTGCGCAGATACTTTTCTGAGACGTAAACTGTTCCAAGGGGGGGTAACTTTCCTGTACATTTCCAAGGAGAGGCATCCCAAAAACAAACAGAACCGTCAAGACAATTTCTCCTGGTAGATCCTGTGTGTGCACATGCATGCGCTAGTTTTTTTATTTTTTTTTATTTTTGTGTTTTGCTTTCAAAGGTGCACGTTGAGGAATTCCCACAATGTCTGGGGGAAAAATGCAGCTTGAATTATTAGCCCTACTACAGCACATGCACTATAAAACTATCACTTGCAATGGCATAAATGCTACGTGTCTGTGGTGTTTGTTTCACTGTCTGATTTCTGAGCATGGTGGATCTTAGACTTAGAAGCCAGTCATGCCTTCAAACAAAACTACCTGCCCCCGCCCCCAGATGATTCGTTGAGGAGGTTTTCTTAGCATGACCTGCTGCAGCCAGCCAGGCTAACCCGGAATTTTTATGACTGTCAGGGCTCTGAGGCTGACAGAAACAGGTGGGCTCACAGCAGGGAACAGAAGCAAAAGCCCCAGCACAAGTTATGATTTTTTTTTTTTAGGTGGCCAAACTAAATCTAATTAAACCAAAGCATGTTTAAATAAGCTTCATTTAGCTTCCCTATTAATAACAGCAGCTCCTTTTTTATTAGTGCTATCATTTCTTTGTCTCTTCTCATACTCCTGGGAGCTCAGGGAATTATTTGTTGGGAGGGCTTGGGGGCAGGGGTATTTATATGTCTAAAATCTTGTTTTGGAGCTGTCCTGTGAACCAGCCCTTGCTGTGCTCAGCATCATGGAGATGTAAGTCTGTGCTCTCAAACTAAAAGGAAACCACGCTCCATGAAGAAATTATTTTCCTTCCAGAGGGAGGGCAAGTTGAAGTGGAAAAACTGATGCTTTTGAAATAAGCTGCTATTACTTTCAATGTAGCCTTGCTTAACGTAGATTTTAACACTCTGCTGTAACCAAAATCCCTTTGTGTTTCTTCCCCTCGCCCCCCCTTATTTAGATCTGGGAGAAAATGGAGAAAATTCATAGTATGCCTTTTTTTAAATAGCATCCGAATGTCCATGTAAATAAAAGCCATTTCTTCCATTAACTTATTGTTGAAGTACATATTTAGGAACCCTCATGTATAATGTCACTGTAAGTATCTGGGATGTCAGAGACCAGCAAAGTGGTGGTGCTGTGGAATGAAGTTCTCTATGTATCCACAGGGCAGGATAATAAAAGCAGCTGGAATACACATTTGTCCCTACAGACTTCCCGTGCCCTCAATCTGGACATGGAATATCACTGGGAGGTAATTTCATAGTCCGCTTCTCGGCCACGTGGAGTCTGCCACGACTGGGACATCTGATTCTAGGAAATTAAAAATGGAAAGGGAAATCTCCATTTTCAGGGTTTTTAAAGGTAAATTTCTAGCCCTATATCTTGCAAAAATCCTTGAAAATGTCAATTGATCACTAAAGATGAAAGGAATAAGCAGGTCACACACACACACACACACACACACACACACTCTTATTTACATAAAATGAATCAGAGTGGAAAGGCAGTGTTGCCAACTCTCGCAATTTTATAGTGAGTCCCGGGATACTTGACGTTTTACTTAAAGCCCCCGACGCTGAAGACGTGACTCTGAGAATCTCAGATTTTATATTTTTTAAAGTAAGTTTATAACCCTTATGGTTGCAGAGAAAAGCCTGAAAAATGTGGCCTGAGTGTACCCTAAGGGCTCAAAAACCAGATGGCAGAGAAACAGAATCCAGAATTTATTTTTAAAAACTCATGATTATTAGGCCAGCCGAATGTTTTTTACGGGGTCTGGCTCATGTTTTTTGGAACACATGGAGTTGACAACTCTGAAGTATCAGAAAGAATCAACTTGCTCATCTCTCCATGTCCCTCGCAAACAGGAGTCTGATATCAGGGCCGGCTCCAGGCACCAAGCACCCAAGCTGGTGCTTGGGGCGGCACCTGGAGGGGGGCGGCGCGGCGCTCTGGCCGCCGGGGGGTGGAGAGAGCCGAGCCCCAGCTGGGGCTCGCTGCCCTGCCCCCGGCGCTCTGGCCGCCGCGGGGGAGAGCCGAGTCCCCCCCCGGCGCTCTGGCCGCCCTCCCCCCGGCCGCCGGGGGGAGAGCGGCGAGCCCCGCGCTCTGGCCGCCGGGGGGGAGAGCCGAGCCCCCGCCGGGGCTCGCTGCCCTCCCCCCTGGGGCGGCGAAAAAGCCAGAGCCGGCCCTGCTGATATGGTTGAAATAGGGTGGGGTTATAGCAAAAAATCACTTCACAAGCCTGCCCACAAAATGCTACAGCTCCTGAGAAATTCAGTCATTTCCCTGTTAGATTTCTCAGTGAGAAGCGACCACAATTCCTAGTGGGCTTTGCTGGATTCTGTAAGGTAGATTTGTGATATGAAAGCATTCTATGGGTGCTTTCACCATTGTTTTTCTGTACCTGCAATGTTTGGCAGATACACTACAAAGCAGCAGTATAAAACAAGATAGTTCCAAATTGTAGCTCCCTCCTGTGATACTGTCTTCTCTGGGGATGAGCAAATAGTAGAAAGCAACTTACAGCACTTTGCCAAACTATCCTTATGGGACAATGTGGTTACGGTAACTAAACTAATTTTAGTACAATCTTCTTCACACTACTCTAAGTCTCCGCAGGCATGTCTAATAGGAACCTTTGTTTTCAGGACTTCTTTTTCAGCCCTATGAGTCTAAGATGGAAGTCTGCATACAAGATTTTTAACATGCAGCCGTATTTCAGTTTAGAGTGAGGAGTCTGTACTGTTCGCTTGGCCAACAATCAGTCAACAAAGAAATCTCCAGGAGTATATGAATGCTTCCTAAATGCTCTTGAATCTCTTAATATTATGGAAGGCCCGGAGTCACTGCAGCTGGACAGACACACTTTGTAAGGAAATAAACTCAGAAACCCTAAAGGGTTTTTCTTTATCTATTGGTGACTCAAAATACAATGCAGTTCAGTCCAGAGTAACCAGCTGTATTTTCCCTTCTTATTGTTAACAAAGGCCACAGTCAAAATCAAAAAGTTACAGCAAAGCCTTATTTACGTAGTCCTCAGTATTCTCTTCTAAGCACTAGGAACCTCTCAGAGTTGGTGGCCCTGTCTAGCTGCCAGTCTTCCTTCAGAGAGAGGCCTTTCCATTCTTTACTTTACAGCAATGATGCTTTTAATTTCTATAAACTTTATCTGAGGCTCTCAAAGCATTTTGCAAAGAGTAATGAATTAGACTCCTGCATCCATTTGACGGGTGAACCACTATTTCCATTTTATAGCTAGGAAAAGTGCGGTTAATAGATTTACCCAAGTTTATACAGTAGCTTCTGGCAAAACCAGGAATATGATTCTCTGCTGCCTTGCATCTTGTGGTAACATTTCACACCCACATCACGCTATACATCAGAACGGGCGGGTTTTTACACTCACTTTGCACAGATGTAGCACAAATGCAAAACAATGTAAATTCCCTTATCACCTGACTTCTGTTTTCTTGCTTTGCCAAGATCTTTCTTCACCCTTCATTGGTTTGTTTTTAGGGCAGGTGGCCTCTTTGCCTTTTTAGCTGAATTAGCAAGGAGGTTCATCTGCTTCCCTCCATTGAGATAAGCTATGGAGGAAGGAATACCTAGTCCATTGTTGAGATGTTCCTCTTCCAGGGACCCAGTCAACCTGGCAAAGATCAGGGTTAGGATTCAGTATTAGTCTGCACAAATCCCCTGCGAGCTATGGCTGGTTCCTGTGTAGTACCAGTGACCTGTAAACAGCCTGCCAGTGTGTATAGAGATGTTGGAAGTATACCCTGGTATAAAAATTAGGGCAAAGTGTTTGACTTTTGTAAAGCACTTTTCTATCCCACATTGAAAGGGGTTATTGTTTGTGATGAGATTTTTTTCCCAAAAGGGGGAGTAGTTGGGCCACTGTTTGGTGGAGTTAGCCACATGGATAAGTTGCCTTCTTTGCTGCCATCCAACACAGGTGGAACTGGTGCCAATATAGCAAGAGTCAGTTGCAGCCAACCTGATGTGGGCTAACTTGTGCATGAGCCTGTTTAGCTGTATAATTGCTTGGCATGTGTTTGGCCCTTCACTTGTCCCAAGTGGTAAATATGTGAATGGGTTTGTACTGGTAATGATTCTTATATCCAGCTTCTTTCCTCTTGCCATTACACGGGTGGAAAAGGCATCAAAGAGGTTCGTGTTCATTGCAGAATACTGAAGACTCATCGTTGTTCAGAACTTCCTGTTAGCCATCAATCTCTCCTGTACAAATACATGGTTTGTAATGTTTAATTTCAATGTCCAGAACAAGAGAACACCCTCTCACTGAAACATCATTGGGAAAACCAAAACAAGTGCATTTCAGAAAATGTAGTTCCCAGTGTATGTGGTTGAGATCCTGGCTAACATCTAGAAACTAAACTGAGGATATTCTAAAATGCCAGTGACATTTAAATATTACTCTAAAATGCAAACACAAATTTAATCTTAGAAAATGTGAGAAGGAATATATTCGTCATCTGTGCTCTGCACTCATTTTCAGACCCTTAACCCTTCTCTCTCTTCCTCACTAGGCAGAGCCCTCTGTGCTTTCCATCCGACTCCTCCCTTGGCACCCTCTACCAAGTAGCAGAAGCCCCCCTCACTCCTCTGAGGGGAGAATATCATATTCTTCCCACTTCACTGCACTACTGGTCCCACCTCCTGGCTTAGAACTGTTCTTTTATTGCCTGATGGAATGGTCAGGCACCAGCAGCAATGTGAAACTGGTAATGCCAGGAGAGCAGGCTCAGAGGATTTATTTCAGGAGGTTCATTGGGGATTCAAGCCAGGCATGTGTTCCACCCCAGCAGTCAGACACTTTCCCTACCTGGCATAGTGGCCACCCGAAACCCTTGGCTATTCATTCATGGTGATGTGCTTTTTCTCTACACAATGAATCAGGTGAGCTAGAGCCAAAGCTTTTTACTAGCCTAAACTCCTCTTAGAGGGCTTGGTTTTGTGTCTAATCTATGCATCACTTCAATGCAGATTGTCTGTGGTTTAATATATGCAGCCAGAGGTTGAATTCATAATGTGTTCTCACAGGTGAGACTCTGCTGGATTGTGCCAAGCAATATAGTCTGTGCTTTCCCAGTTTACATATTAAACCTACAATACAGGAGTAGGAAATCTCTGATTACTTATGGGCAATGAAAAATAGCATTACAGTAGATGTATGTAGTTTCTCAAGGAAATGAGTTGCCTCTCCTTTGAAGGAACATTTAAAGTGGAAGAGATAATTGGAATACGGTAGGATCTCAGAGTTACGAACACCTCGGGAATGGAGGTTGTTCGTAACTCTGAACAAAACATTATGGTAGTGCTTTCAACTTTACTATGCAGAAGAAAAATGCTGCTTTTAACCATCTTAATTTAAATGACAAGCACAGAAACAGTTTCTTTACCTTGTCAAATCTTCTTTTTTTAAAACTTTCTCTTTATTTTTTTAGTAATTTACATTTAACACAGTAGTGTACTGTATTTTTTATTTATTTATTTATTTATTTGTTTATTTTGGTCTCTGTTGCTGCCTGATGTGTACTTCCGGTTCCAAATGAGGTGTTTGGTTGACTGGTCAGTTCGTAACTCTGGTGTTCATAACTCTGAGGTTCTACTGTATAATGATGGTATAAACTGACGTGGAAACCATACTTCCTGATCCCTCAGCAAATATCAGTGAGGTTCTCAAATCTGGTCATTAATATGGTATTATTGACTTTAAACTATAAATGAATCTGCAAATGACTATAAGATTTTGGTTATATCAGGATGCAAAATCTGCAGTGAAATATTTGCTCACAGTTATTAAAGAAAACAATTAATGGTAAAAGGGTATTTTTCCACTATGGGGAAAATGCTTAATAAGTAACCAGGTAGCAAAGTTTGGAAGACAAAGGTGAGAATGAGATGGGAATTAACAGTACTTTGCCATCACAGTGATAGGCATTATATAAAAACCTTAGATTTTTATGTCTGTGAAAATAAATTGCTTCTTTGAATACTGCTGTGCCTCAGTACCGCTGCACTCTCCCATTCCCTCCTCTAGAGCATCTCTTTGGCAGAGGGATCATCTTTTGAGTCTGTGTTTGTACAGCATGCTGGGATCCTGTTCACGACGGAGGCTCCTAGGATCCACTGCAATGCAATTAATAATCATAATAAAAATTGAGTCCAGAATATAAATGTTTAAAGCATTCTCTCTCTGATGAAAGAATTAGAATTGTCCACATTTAAAGAAGCAGGATTTTTGTCTGTAAAGAAGCAAACCAATCCAATGTACTTCTGGAAAAAACTTCTGACTTGAGAGATCTTGTGCTGGGTATGTTTTGACTTGAAAAAATGAGTAGCATTATTTACCCTTAGAATGCTAGTGTTTTGCATGCTGCCAGCTAAAATAAGTGCTTTGGAGGAAATATATATATGCTACATGAAAGGTCTCCAAACCGTCTGTAGTAGGAAAAGGCACAGATGGAATATTTGTGTGTCAGGGTTGTAATTACAAGATGGATTTGAAGAGACCAGTTTAGTTAGATGTCATGGTCGTAAAAATAGTCCTGCCTACACTGCTGCTCCTGCCAGTGCCACCAGCAGGAGAGCTTTACCTGTTGGGAAATAGAGGTCCTAATTGTGAAAATTTAGACAAGGCCTGTAATGAGGTCTCTGACCTGAACTCAAGCTAATTGCCTTTCCAAAGAAAATTCTGTGAAGGCATCTTTATTCCTTCTGGAAAACCTCTCTAATTTGAGAATTGTTTTTGAAAATGTTTTAGTAATCCTATTTAAACTACAAAGAATGGTACAGTCAAATGCCTCTTTAACGCACTTCTTCCTTCAGTGGTAATTGAAGATGGGAAAATGTGGGGGAGGAAGGATGGTCTCTTGGCAAAGGAAATAGTTTGGGACTCAGGTAATCTGGGTTCAGTTCCTGACTTTATCAGAGACTTCTTCTATGACCTTGGGGAAGTCCCTTAATCTCTCTGTACCTCATTTTCCATATCCATAATAATACTGCATGGGATGTTATGAAGGTAAATCCATGAATGCACAGCAGTTATAGTGATCTGGCCTTATAAATATGTATACAAATCTGCCTCGGTAGGGCCTTCAGCCTGTGTATCTGATGTTTGTTATATCTGTATTGAGTATTAAACTGTGAGCTTCTTGGGGCAGGGACTATGTCTCCCTGTACATTTATATAATACATAATATAGTTACAGTATATCAAATGAAATCTTGTGGATACAGATCTCAACACCTTGTAAGATTTTTTTTTTTTGTAAGAGGCTGAAAAGATTGTCCTTTGATACGTACTGTTGTAAAATGAGATTATTCTGTAACAGGATTATCCCACAAGAAGATACAGAACTGATGACTTCATGCTATGATATGATGGTCTTAAAATAACTTCTTGCATTAAATCATTGCTATTTTTTACAGTAGAGAAGTGGAGAGCATGTGAGTTAGCAGACCAGCTTTTCAAATTTGAGAAAGCGTGAGTTTGTGTGGATAAGTGTTTGCCAGATCTGACAGGATCAATTTTCAAAATCCCTCTGTAACGATAGAACATTTCAGGGCTTCTTTTGTAATGGATTGCTTGTATTTAATATGGCATGAGAGGTGAAATCACTTTCAGTCCAGCACAGACTGCATTGCGCTGTATCGTTTCAGCTACAGTGCCTGCAGTCAGTGCTGCAGTGATTGATGTTTCACTGAGATTGGTTGTGACCTTACTGTTTTGTATCAATGGACATTCCTGTAGAAAACCCCAAGAGTCTCACACTCTGAGATGGGACATAAGAAACCCATCCCAAGTTTAATCTTGTAAATACTTTTCCCTTTGAAGCTGTACTCCTTGTATATTCAGTCTCTCAAATAATGGGATTTCATCTATCTTCAAGACTGCGTTGCACAAGATATTGATATCAGAGTGTAAGGTTACACGAACGCTTTGCTCTTAGGTACAGAGTCTGTGTCTTTATATATATCTGTACGGCACTTAGTAGACTGTAGGTGTTACAATAATATAAATAATGAAAAACATCAGCCCTTTCCTTTCTTAACTGCTGTAAATAAATATATACCGACCAGGTTCGGCATATAGCTCCATTCTTCATCTGATCCATTTCTTAATGCCTCTTTTTCCATATTCAGTGTCCTCCCAATGTTATCTTCTTACAGGTAATCTATTTTTGCCATAGTCCAGTATCATCAACTTTCCCAATATTTGGTGTTTCTCCTAAAGTTCCAGCTCCTAGAGTCCTGTGATTACATTAAATTCTTTTTTGTGTGCAGGTTCCCCAGATCCCTTGCAACAGGTACTTCAGCCTGCTTGCAACTTGAGGGCAGAACCAGACTAGTCAGTCTCTGGCAGCAGGGGAATACTCTGTCTTCTGAAGTTCCCTCCCGGTACTTGCCCACCTCCTGGGGGAAGAGCAGCCAATCAAGGCTGCTGCAGGAAACAGGCAAAGCTCTCCCTGTTTCCCACAGGAGCTGGCACTATTATCACAGGAGGTGAGGTATTTCTAGGAGAGCCAAGAAATCATTATTACTATTTGTGACGGGGATGCTGTACTCAAGGCTGGAAGGCGCCGCTTCCTGGTGGTTCTGGGAATTAGCTCTACCAGGCTGACGCCCCTTCTGGCGGTCACACTCTGTCACTTCCTCATTCTGCAAAATCTGTCTCATTCCAGGAACTGCAGCCTTCTCTTTGTGACTTGGGCCTCCGGCCAGATCACTCCATTTTTTCCCTTTCCAGAGGTGAGTCAAAGTCTCGTCTCGCCAGCAGTCTCAGGTGCCATTCCCTCAGTGGCATGTAGGAGAACCCAGGCCCACTCTCTACTCTGGGTTCCAGCTCATGGACCCTCTAGTCAGCAGCTAGGGTCTGTTCCTTCCTGGACCTTGCTGCCTTTTTCTGAGCCTCTTCCATACCTTCTGGTCCCACTCCTTTGGATTTGCCAGCCCAAACTCCCTCCTTCCAGGAAGTAATCGTAGGCTACCTGCCTCTGTAGCCCCAACCACACCTGCCTTCTGCCAGGGAGTGACTGCAGACTACTTCTCTGCAGCCCCCCTTCTGTTGCCAGATTCCTGGCTTTATAATCCCAGCGTAGCTTCTCCTCCAGCTGGGCTTCATCAGCCAAATAGGCCATAGCACTCCCTGGCTTTCCTTCAGGTGCAGCCTATAGGTTAATTTACCCCTTCTGACCTTGTACAATGGTGTAATGGGATGACTACCCCACACACAAGGCACTGGTGAGACCTCATCTGGAATAATGTGTGCAATTCTGGTCTCCCATGTTTAAGAAAGGTGAATTCAAATTGGAACGGTTGCAGAGAAGGGCTATGAGGATGATCAGAGGAATGGAGAACCTACCTTACAAGAGGAGACTTAAGGAGCTTGTCTTGGCCTAACCAAACAAAAGACAAGGGGAGGTATGATTGCTCTCTATAAATACATTAGGGGGATAAACACCAGGAGGGAGGGACATTATTTACGGTAAGTTAAGTGCCAACGCTGACACAAGAACAAATGGATATGAACTGGCCATCAACAAGTTTAGGCTTGAAATTAGGTGAAGGTTTCTAACCACCAGAGGAGTGAAGTTCTGGAACAGCCTCCCAAGGGGAATAGTGGGGGCAAAAAACCTAACTTGTTTCAAGACTGAGCTTGATACGTTTATGGAGGGACTGGTATGAGGTTGCCTACAATTCAGTATGGCCCAGCTGTGACTGCTATTAGCAAATCTCTCCAATGGCCAGCGACGGGATGTTAGATGGGGAAGACTGAGTTATGACAGAGAATTCTTTCCCCACTGTCTGGCTGGTGGGTCGCACCCACATGCTCAGGGTCTAACTGATTGCCATGTTTAGGAGAGAAGAAGGATTTTTTCCCCAGGTCAAATTGGCAGAGACCCTGGGGGGTGGAGTTTTTTTTATTTGGGGGGGAGGGGTTGTCTTGTTTTTTTGTTTTTTGCCTTTCTCTGCAGTGTGGGGCACAGGCCACTTGCTGGTTTGAACTAGAGTAAATGTGGATTCTCTGTAACTTAAAGTCTTTAAAGCAAGATT
This sequence comes from Terrapene triunguis, assembly GCF_002925995.2. Lineage (NCBI taxonomy): Eukaryota > Metazoa > Chordata > Testudines > Emydidae > Terrapene > Terrapene triunguis. The sequence continues at coordinate 40,373,485 of NW_020664562.1, read as the reverse complement.
TGAGGACTTCAGTAACTCAACCAGAGGGTACGGTCCTATGACAGGAGTGGGTGGATGAGATTCTGTGGCCTGCGACGTGCAGGAGGTCAGACTGGCGGTTCATGATTTTGTCACAGAGGTCACAGATTCTGACCTCTGTGACTTCTGCACCCGCTGCAGCGGCAGAGCTGGAGTGGCAGCCAGCCCCCCAGCAGTGGGGCTTGGACCATTAGTTCTCCCCCTCCCCCAGAGTTTTTTTTAGTAAAAGTCACAGACAGGTCATGTGCTTCTGTGAATTTTTGTTTATGGCCCGCGACCTGTCCATGACTTCTACTAAAAATACCCATGACAAAATCTTAACCTGAATCATGATGGTCCCTTCTGGCTTTAAAGTCTATGAGTGGAGAGGGGGGAAGCAGAAAAAGCCTGACAGCTCAGGACTGCTCCATTCTCTCCTCCCCTACCCCTCCTATGAGCAGTTGGATGGCACCTCTGCTCCTTTCACCTCCCCCCCCCACAGGCTTGGGAGAGGAAGACCCCTGGGATACACAGGAGGAGTAGAGGTGAGGCAGGGGTGGGGGAGGGCAGAACTGAGGGGATCAGAGAGGCAGAATTGATGTGGGAGCAGAATTTATTATAGGACATCTTGTATCATTGGGTGTTGGATCCCAGCTATATATTAAACACTCCAGTTTTAGCCATTCTGTGCACAGACTGATGCTGCCTTTTCTTTCCTTCTTGGCAAATGTCTCTCAAATTCCTTACACCGTGTACCGGAGTAAAATTTCAAAAAGCAGCGCGCCCCCTACAGAGGAGACTAAGCTCCTGCTGACCTTTCATTTCAGAGTCAGTTGGTGAAATGTGGCTTTTGCTGCCGTAATTAATTCTTTAAAGCAATGATTATAGACTGGATTTATTAAATGTCTGAATGGGGAAAATGCTTTCATTGATGTTTGTGCTATGTTGTAAATAACTTGATATTCACCACCATGGAGTTTCATTTCTCTGGAGTACTTTATTTACACTTCTTTCATTGACTCTTAGATTTCAGATACTGTGACTGGTATACTAATTTTATTCTTTGATTATTTCCTCCTTCTGTGTCCTACAATACCACTTACTCAGCCTTCTCTGATCAATAAAAGCTGCAAACAATTTGCTTGTAGCTGCACATACAAAATCAGTAATAAAGTTCTTCACATTTTTAAATTTTCCTTGATGTTGCTGGATTTATGATGTCTGATTAACACAGTAGAATGGATCAGACAATGACCTGCTACAGCGAAAGGCACCGTGGATTTAGCGTACAGCCCTGGTGCAAAAGGCCTATGGAATTTAATACAGAATTCTGCAGGAGAGAGAATTCTTTAGCAGGGATATAATTCTCTGTTAAATTCTCTAGAATGGCTTTTAAATTATGTAGAAAAGGTAGGCTTTAAAAGTCTGGTCGGTGGTGCTGCGGAGCCAAGGCAGGCTAGTCCCTACCTGTCGTGGAGCACCGCGCTGTGCCCTGGAAGCGGCCAGCAGGTCCGGCTCCAAGGTGGGGGGGGGCACAAGACTCTGCATGCTGCCCCCGCCCTGAGCACCGGCTCCACACCCCCATTGGCCGCGGTTCCCGGCCAATGGGAGCTGGGGAGATGGTGCCTGCGGGCGAGAGCAATGTGCGGCGCCTCCTGCCCCCCCCCCTCCTCTGCCTAGGTGCCGGACCTACTGGCCACTTCCGGGGCGCAGCGCGGTGCCCCAGGACAGGCAGGCGGCCTGCCTTGGCTCCAGAGCACCACCAAGCAGGAGCTGCCCGAGGTAAGCCCCCGCCTCAAACCTGGAGCCCCCTCCTGCACCCCAAACCCCTCATCCTCCAGCCCCACCCCAGTGCCCGCCCAGAGCTTGTACCCCCTCCTGCACCCCAATCCCAGAGCCCCCTCCTGCACCCCAGAGCCTGCACCCCCAGCCCAGAGCCCTCACCCCCCTGCACCTCAACCCCCTGCCCCAACCTAGAGCCCCATCCCACACCCTGAACCCCTCATCCCCGGCCCCACCCAAGAGCCCTCACCCCCTCCTGCATCCCAGCCCCCTCCCACATTCCAAATCCCTCAGCCCCACCCCCCAGTCTGGAGCCCCCTCCTGCACCCCAAACCCCTTATCCCTGGTCCCACCCTAGAGCCAGCACCCCCAGCCCAGAGCCCTCATTCCTCAGGGAAGGGGCGGAGCTAGGGTGTTCGATTTTGTGCCAATAGAAAGTTTGTGCCAATAGAAAGTTCCCAGCTTGGGTAGACAGAAGTGCTAGCTCTGCCTGAGCTAGCCCACTAAAAATAGCAGTCTCGCTTTGGGTAGCATGGGCACCGGTCACGCTAGCCTCTTGGATCAGGGGTAGCCGTGTTAGTCTGTATCCACAAAAACAACAAGGAGTCCGGTGGCACCTTAAAGACTAACAGATATATTTGGGCATAAGCTTTCGTGGGTAAAAAACCTCACTTCTTCAGATGCATGGAGTGAAAGTTACAGATGCGGGCATTATATACTGACACATGGAGAGAAGGGAGTTACCTCACAAGTGGAGAACCAGTGTTGACAGGGCCATTTCGATCAGGGTGGATGTAGTCCACGCCCAATAATAGATGAGGAGGTGTCAATTCCAGGAGAGGCAAAGCTGCTTTTGTAATGAGCCAGCCACTCCCAGTCCCTATTCAAGCCCAAATTAATGGTGTTAAATTTGCAAATGAATTTTAATTCTGCTGTTTCTCTTTGAAGTCTGTTTCTGAAGTTTTTTTGTTCAAGAATAGTGACTTTTAAATGTTATAGAATGTCCAGGGAGATCGAAGTGTTCTCCTACTGGCTTTTGTATGTTAGGATTCCTGATGTCCGATTTGTGTCCATTTATTCTTTTACGTAGGGACAGTCCGGTTTGGCCAATGTACATGGCAGAGGGGCATTGCTGGCACATGATGGCATATATAACATTAGTAGACGTGCAGGTGAATGAGCCCTTGATGGTGTGGGTGATGTGGTTGGGTCCTCTGATGGTGTCGCTAGAGTAGATATGGGGACAGAGTAGGCAACGAGGTTTGCTACAGGGATTGGTTCCTGGGTTAGTGTTTCTGTGGTGTGGTGTGTAGTTGCTGGTGAGTATTTGCTTTAGGTTGGGGGGGCTAGCCTCTTGAGTACAAACCTGCTGGGACCCCCGGGTACATCCTCTGGTAGCTAACCCAAACCGCCACCCATGCCATTCCCAGCTACACTGCTATTTTAGTGCACTAGCTTGAGCAGAGTTAGCATGTGTGTGTCTGCCCCTAAACTGGAAAGCAGGCTCCCAGCAGCAAATATAGATATATTCTGAGGCACAATTCCTTGTGCGGGCTCCTCTTCGGACAATGTAGCCACATGCTTCCCCGTACTCAAGGCATTAAGCACAGTCTAAATCCTAGCCCTAAGGGTATTTCATAAACAGGTCAAATCAATACTTTTTTGGCTTCTCCTACAGAAAAAAAATTGTTCATATTATTTTCCATAAACCGTGACCTAAATCTTGCTCTCCTTGATTTACAAAAGCAGCATCAAGCCATTGACTTCAATGAGACTTCGTCATATGAGTAAAGGAAACAGGATTTGGCCCCATGACAATTCTAAAATATCCCAGGATTTGTTCCGCTTGCAGCCCTCAAAAGATGTTCACAAATAATTGCTGATATTCCTTGTTTTTCACTCTTTAAAATGTTGTTTGAGCTCTTTCTTTAAAAAAAAAATCTCTTTCCACACTTAGAGGCCATTTTAAATTCGCACCCCTAAAGCATTAAAACAACACTATAGGTCTGATTTAAAACTAACAAAAATCAGGAAGCTTGGTTTTAATGCCCTGGTCTCTGAACAGTAGGTGAGCTTAGAGACAGCATTAGTGTTAACACAGAATTTCCTTCCTGGTCCATTTCTGTTACATTGAAAGTTTATTTCCACTTTAAGGGTATGAGACCTGACATGACAGGAGTCATTACATATATAAGATTTATTATGTAAATCTATAGGCTCTTCATACAAACTGAAAGTTTTGGCTGGATAAGGCTTAATAATGCCAAACATTCTTGTCTGCCAGTAAATAGATATTCTGTCATCAGATAGATGTCTGCCTAGCAAATATACATTTTTTTCATGTAAGTGATGGTGTTTGGGAAGAGTGGGAATTGAATGCAGCAGCTCTCACACTAAAAGCATGGCTTACTGCTTGAGTTTAAGAACTAATTCCCACAGCTCACAACAGTAGTATATTCATTAACAACTATTGTACACCAGCCACTAGAGGGAGACAGACATCCACAAACTTCTAGTGTGAGTTATGTCATAACATGGCCTGCTTCCCAAGGTCTGTGAGAGTGAGGGATCGTTTTCCAGGCTAGGTTGTAGATCGTTGATGAAGTGCTGGAGAGGTTTGAGCTGGGGGCTGTACATGATGGCCAGTGGTGTTCTGTTATTTTCCTTGTTGGGCCTGTCCTGTAGTAGGTGACTTCTGGGTACCCGTTTTGCTCTGTCAGTCTGTTTCCTCACTTCCCCAGGTATTGTATTTTTAAGAATGCTTGATAAAGATCTTGTTGGTGTTTGTCTCTGTCTGAGGGATTGGAGCAAATGCGGTTGTATCTTAGGGCTTGGCTGTAGACAGTGAATCGTGTGATGTTCTGATTAAGAGAGCTTTAAACTAGGAATTTGGGGGAGATGGTTCGGAGATGTCCAGGTAATCTCCACGCTGGAATTTAACATTGAGAAGGAAGAAAACGAAGTAAGAAAAGATACAGCCGTGGGTATGAGAATGGACGTAAGGAGGAAGGGTAGTGAAGATACCAGTCTAACAGGTGATACTGGCGGTAGAATGTCTGTGCCTAATTGGGTAAAGTATGTCAGTGAAGAAGCCAAACGGAAAAAATTAAGATGTTTGTACACTAATGCGAGGGGCCTAGGTAACAAAATGGAGGAACTAGAGCTACTGGTGCAGGAAGTGAAACCAGATGATATAGGGATAACAGAAACTTGGTGGAATAGTAGTCATGACTGGAGTACAGGTATTGAAGGCTATGTGCTGTTTAGGAAAGACAGAAATAAAGGCAAAGGTGGTGGAGTAGCATTGTATATCAATGATGAGGTAGACTGTAAAGAAATAAGAAGTGCTGGAATGGATAAGACAGAGTCTGTCTGGGCAAAAATCACATTGGGAAAGAAAGCTACTAGAGCCTCCCCTGAGATAGTGCTTGGGGTGTGCTACAGACCTCCGGGATCTGATTTGGATATGGATAGAGACCTCTTTAATGTTTTAAATGAAGTAAACTAATGGGAATTGTGTGATCATGGGAGATTTTAACTTCCCAGATATAGACTGGAGGACAAGTGCTAGTAATAATAATAGGGCTCAGATTTTCCTGGATGCGATAGCTGATGGATTCCTTCACCAAGTAGTTGAAGAACCAACAAGAGGGGATGCCATTTTAGATTTGGTTTTGGTGAGTAGTGAGGACCTCATAGAAGAAATGGTTGTATGGGACAACCTTGGTTCGAGTGATCATGAGCTAATTCAGTTCAAACTAGATGGAAGGATAAACAAAAATAGATCTGGGTCTAGGGTTTTTTATTTTAAAAGGGCTAACTTTAAAGAATTAAGGAAATTAGTTAGGGAAGTGGATTGGACTGAAGAACTTGTGGATCTAAAGGTGGAGGAGGCCTGGAATTACTTCAAGTCAAAGTTGCAGAAGCCTGCATCCCAAGAAAGGGGAAAAAATCATAGGCAGGAGTTGTAGACCAAGCTGGATGAGCAAGCATCTCAGAGAAGTGATTAAGAAAAAGCAGAAAGCCTACGAGGAGTGGAAGATGGGTGGGATTAGCAAGGAAAGCTACCTTATTGAGGTCAGAACATGTAGGGATAAAGTGAGAAAGGCCAAAAGCCATGTAGAGTTGGACCTTGCAAAGGGAATTAAAACTAATAGTAAAAGGTTCTTTAGCCATATAAATAAGAAGAAAACAAAGAAAGAAGAAGTGGGACCGCTAAACACTGAGGATGGAGTGGAGGTTAAGGATAATCTAGGCATGGCCCAATATCTAAACAAATACTTTGCCTCAGTCTTTAATGAGGCTAATGAGGAGCTTAGGGATAATGGTAGGATGACAAATGGGAATGAGGATATGGAGGATATTACCACATCCGAGGTAGAAGCCAAACTCGAACAGCTTAATGGGACTAAATCGGGGGGCCCAGATAATCTTCATCCAAGAATAATGAACTGGCACATGAAATTGCAAGCCCATTAGTAAGAATTTTTAATGAATCTGTAAACTCAGGGGTTGTGCCGTACGACTGGAGAATTGCTAACATAGTTCCTATTTTTAAGAAAGGAGAAAAAAGTGATCCGAGTAACTATAGGCCTGTTAGTTTGACATCTGTAGTATGCAAGGTCTTGGAAAAATTTTTGAAGGAGAAAGTAGTTAAGGACATTGAGGTCAATGGTAACTGGGACAAAATACAACATGGTTTTACAAAAGGTAGATCATGCCAAATCAATCTGATCTCCTTCTTTGAGAAGGTAACAGATTTTTTAGACAAAGGAAACGCAGTGGATCTAATTTACCTCAATTTCAGTAAGGCATTTGATACGGTTCCACATGGGGAATTATTAGCTAAATTGGAAAAGATGGGGATCAATATGAAAATTGAAACGTTGATAAGGAACTGGTTAAAGGGGAGACTACAACGGGTCATACTGAAAGGTGAATTGTCAGGCTCCATTACTAGTGGAGCTCCTCAGGGATCGGTTTTGGGACCAATCTTATTTAATCTTTTTATTACTGACCTTGGCACAAAAAGTGGGAATGTGCTAATAAAGTTTGCGGATGATACAAAGCTGGGAGGTATTGCTAATACAGAGAAGGACCAGGATATCATGCAGGAAGATCTGGATGACCCTGTAAACTGGAGTAATAGTAATAGGATGAAATTTAATACTGAAAAGTACAAGGTCATGCATTTAGGGATTAATAACAAGAATTTTGGTTATAAATTAGGGACACATCAGTTGGAAGTAACAGAGGAGGAGAAGGACCTCGGAGTATTGGTTGATCACAGGATGACTATGAGCTGCCAATGTGATATGGCCGTTAAAAAAGCTAATGCGGTCTTGGGATGCATCAGGCGAGGTATTTCCAATTAAGATAAGGAGGTGTTACTACCGTTCTAGAAGGCATTGGTGAGACCTCATCTGGAATATTGTGTGCAGTTCTGGTCTCCCATGTTTAAGAAGGATGAATTCAAACTGGAACAGGTACAGAGAAGGGCTACTAGGATGATCCGAGGAATGGAAAACCTGTCTTATGAAAGGAGACTCAAAAAGCTTGGCTTGTTTAGCCTAACCAAAAGAAGGCTGAGGGGAGATATGATTGTTCTTTATAAATATATCAGAGGGATAAATATCAGGGAGGGAGAGAAATTATTTAAGCTTAGTACCAATGTGGACACAAGAACAAATGGATATAAACTGGACATTAGGAAGTTTAGACTTGAAATTAGACGAAGGTTTCTAACCATTAGAGGAGTGAAGTTCTGGAACAGCCTTCCAAGGGGAGTAGTGGGGGCAAAAGGCATATCTGGCTTCAAGACTAAGCTTGATAAATTTCTGGAGGGGATGGTATGATGGGATAGCCTAATTTTGGCAATTAATTGATCTTTGATTATTAGCAGGTAAATATGCCCGATGCAATGTTAGATGGGGTGGGATCTGAGTTACTACAGAGAATTCTTTCCTGGGTGCTGGCTGGTGAGTCTTGCCCACATGCTCAGGGTTTAACTGATCACCATATTTGGGGTCGGGAAGGAATTTTCCTCCAGGGCAGATTGGCAGAGGTCCTGGAGGTTTTTCGCCTTCCTCTGCAGCGTGGGGCACGGGTCACTTGCTGGAGGATTCTCTGCACCTTGAGGTCTTTAAACCATGATTTGAGGACTTCAATAACTCAGGCATAGGTTAGGGGTTTGTTACAGCTGTGGGTGGGTGAGGATCTGTGGCCTGCATTGTGCAGGAGGTCAGACTAGATGATCATAATGGTCACTTCTGACCTTAAAGTCTATGAGTCTATAAGTCAGTGTGAGAGCATCTCCCGTTGACACAGCGCTGTGTAGTCACTGCAGTAAGTCGACCTAAGCTACATCAGCTTCAGTTACGTTATTCACATAACTGAAGTAGCATAAGTTAAGTCGACTTACTGCGGTAGTGTAGACCAGCCCGAAGAGGCAATACTTCCCCACTCGTGAGCATTGATTCTGTGTATAGCAAAAGGAAAAATTATATTAAAAGGGAAAGGGCACCCAGCATTAATTTGGGAAAACACCACAACCGTGATTTGAAATCATATAACCATAAGCAAACCCCCACCCCACAGTACATTGGACAGTGTCCTTGGCCTCAATTTCCCACCTTGCGGTGTGAAAGTCCAATGAACGACTATCACTTTAACATGCCATTTCTCTTTCCCTCCACTCCTCCCCACTCACGTTTGGTTGTCCTCAGTCAGCGAGGACCCAGCGTTCAGAGGTGTGTTCACATGGGTTCACCTCCTGCTCCTTGAAAGGGGGTGGAATGTTGAGCCATGCCTCTGCTGCTGCTGCCATCTCAGCAAATGTCTTGTTGCTTCCACAGCCTCTGCTGCCCCTCACCACTGCTGCTGCTGTTTTCTCTGCTGTTGCTCGCTGCTTAAGAACATAAGAACGGCCATACTGGGTCAAACCAATGGTCCATCTCACAAAGTATCCTGTCTTCTGACAGGGGCCAGTGCCAGGTGCTTCAGAGTGAATTAACAGAACATTCCAATTAGCAAGTGATCCATCCCCTGTTATCCACTCCCAGTTTCTGGCAATCAGAGGCTTAGGACACCCAGACCATGGGGTTGCATTCCTGACCCTCTTGGCTAATAACCATTGATGGACCTATCCTCCATGAACTTATCTAGTTTTTTTTTAACCCCATTATAGTTTTGGCCTTCACAACATCCCCTGGCAACACGTTCCACAGGCTGAGTGCGTTGTGTGAAGTAGTACTTCCTTTTTGTTTGTTTTAAACTTGCTGCCTATTAATTTCATTTGGTGACCCCTGGTTCATGTGTTATGTGAAGGAGTAAATAACACTTACTTTCTCCACACCCGTCATGGTTTTTATAGACTTCTGTCATATCCCCCCAAACTCTCTCCTTTCAAGCTGAAAAGTTCCAGTCTTTTTCATCTCTCCTCACATGGATGCTGTTTCATGCCCCTAATAATTTTTGTTGCCCTTTTCTGTACCTTCTCCAATTCTAACACATCATTTTTGAGATGGGGCAACCAGAACTGCACACAGTATTCAAGGTGTAGGCAGACCATGGATTTATATAATAGCATTATGATATTTTCTGTCTTATCTATCCCTTTCCTAATGGTTCCTAGCATTCTGTAAGCTTTTTTTGACTGCCGCTGCACACTGAGTGGATGTTTCAGTTCTCTTTCTTGAGTGGTAACAGCTAATTTAGACACCAACATTTTGTATGTATAATTGGGATTATGTTTTCCAATGTGCATTACTTTGCATTTATCAACGTTGAATTTCATCTGCCATTTTCTTGCCAGTCAGTCAGTGTTGTGAGATCTCTTTGTAACTCTTTGCAGTATGCTTTAGACTTAGTTCTCTGCCCCTGTTATCTCTGCTGCCGCCTGCCGCTCGCCGCTCACTGCCCCTGATCTCTCTGCCTCTGCTCAGCTCTGCTGCTGCTATCACTGCTGCTGTTTGCCGCATTCTGAGGTTCCACCACTTAGCCCAGGTCTTGATGATTCTAGCGCTTAGTGATTCACAGGGAAACTTACTGCTAGTGTAGCTTCTGCATTGTCTTTCACTGCAACACTGTCCCCGAATCAGTTCTAAGGCTTAGCCCCGAGACAGCTCATTGCAATCACTGTCCAATTCGCTTGCCTTTAAACACTAGAGAGGTGAGAGTCAAGTGGGGTCTAGGACCACCTGTCCCCACCCCCTCTGACTTCCACTGGACTTTGGCATCCCTTCCCCCATTTTAGCAAGTGAGGTTCAATTTAGGGTGACTCCCTTGATCAGGGCATGCTAAGTACAGTTCTGCTGCCCTTTACTCATGCCAAAAGAATAGCATTTCATTACCCCTGCATTCAAATTTAAAATTTTTATTAAAGCTAATGTTAAACAATTATATAATAAACAGGTTAAGAAAAGAGTGTCTGTACATCTGGGTATAGTGCTTAGATTATCCACAAATACAAAGTTTGGTTTAAAAGTCATAAGATACATATAGTGCATAATCAGCAATAACCCAAATTTAGGTGAATACATTTTATAATACAGTTTAGATATTAGCGTCCAAGTATTCGGGTACATCACTCATGAAAAGTTGTACAGAGAATTGGTTGTGGAAAGCAAAATACATCAACGAGTGAAGATTGTCCCTACTCAAGTTAATTGTAACCCAAAACCAGCCAAAATTGATCACTTTGGCAAAGCAGCTCTGTCTGCTGAACACCTAGGCAGCGTAGCTGAGTCTATGCAAACATGGTCTGCTCCAGAAGTCTTGCCCCCCCAATTTGTCACCAGACGTCAGGGGAAACTTCATTCAGACCCTGCTTACAACTTCAATGGGAGATGCAACAGGCACTTAAACCTCGGGGTCTCCATTGTGTCTGTGAAATGGAAATAATACTTAAGTACTTTCACATGTTGTGAAGATTAATCAAAGTGTATAAAATGTTTTGAAATATAAACTATTAGCTTCCTATTTTCTTATGGCCTTAATAAGCACCAGTGTCTACTTTAATGTGTGAATATGTGAGTTTAGGCCCAGAAACTTACAAAATGTATAGTAATTACCTTTTCGTACCCTGCTCTAAAGATAAATGCTTTATCCTTCAAGTCAGGATTTAGCAATATTTCAACAACACGCACTACATTGAAGGGTTTCCTTGCTATAGTCCAGATCATCCCAGGAGTATTAGAGAAGGGCAAACTGATTCAGGGTAAATAAGATCCAATAGCAGAGCCCAAAAGTTAGCCTCAAACTAATTGAAATTTGAAAAAGTTTTATCTATTGATATTGTAAGTTCTTTGGGATAGAAACTGTCTCTCACTATGTGTTTGGACAGCATGCAGAGCCACAGTAATGCAAATAATACTAATTACCTTTTCCAGGCCATTAGATTTTGGTGTCGTGTATCTTTGCATTTTTATGTTTACGCTAGACGTAAAGGCAGGAATGCTGCAATATGGAATATACTTTAGTCAAGCACAAGTTGTTAGCCTCAATACAGGAATAATAAAATTCTCTGGCCGGTGTTATGTACAGGATGTCAGACTAGCTGATCTAATGGTCTTTTCTGGACTTAAAATCTATGAATCCAAGAAAATATAATGAATAGGCTGTGGACTTACATTGAGGATAGTTCTTCCTGCCCAACCAGAAGCAGAAAGTGCTGGAAATCTTGCAAGACATTATGTGTTTGTGAGGTTCCAGCCCAGTTTTTGATCCCCATGCAGCAGACATGATATTTTAAACTTCTTATGACCTTTTTGTAGGCATGTTAAGCACTCCCTAAGAAATCTAGAGTCCTCAGTTGCACGCATGCGCTGATGGCTGTAAGTGAAGGCAAAGTTTGCTCCCTACAGAGCAATTCTTGACTTAGTACTGAGTAATGGAGTGACCGTGGAATGAATGTCCACGGGAGCTCACAAACAATAATAATCATAATCTAATCACATGTCTAATTAAGATGAAAGTGAGACCAAAAAGGGAGACGAATGAAGATGTAGACTTCCAGTAAAGCATACATTTGAGGAATGCCAGCAGTGGTGGGTGAAATACAGCACAGAACACAGGAGAAATAGAGACAACAGAAAGTGCTCAATGAAGAATGACTGCATCCACCAAGGATAGGCATGCCCCACTGCTCTCGCAATAAATACACATAGTAGAATGATAAACAAGGTGATGCAAAAGTGCATCAAGGGTAAGGAAAAGGCTTCAAGGTGGGTGTCTTAAGAGGTCAGACAAAGAAGAGGGGAACTGGATAGATTATAGGGGGAAAAGCAAGTCTCAAAGTGCTAACAAAAGCAAAGGCTGAGAATTGGCTGAAGATTGCACATACCGTTCCAGTGAATGGTAGGAATTTTAAACACCTTTATGGTATACCAGTGGGAATAGAGGCTGTTTATTAGCCATTGTGGTGGGTACTGTTAAACGTATAAGCTGAAATAAGCTTTTGTCATCTTCAAAGAAATGCCATTAAGCTCTGCCTGAGAGAGCTCCCCAGCTCAGCCATGTCGCTACAGTCACAGAATATCTGATTCCTGGAAAACATTGTTTTCTTTCTTCAGTCTGGGCTTTTGCTTTATTATTATTTTAAATGAATGCATAAAGATTTCCAAACCTGTGACAGCCACCTAAGTGCAACCGTAGCTACAGTGGAAACATAGGCTGACCCTTAACCATAGAGGGCTGTAGAAGGAACTACTCATAAGGAGATCTGGCAAAAAATAATATTTGCCTGTTAGATTTTTGAAAGTAACTAAATTGGGGAGAAGTGGTTATAGATTGAAGTTGAAGCAATTCAGCCAGAATTTCTGTGCACAAAATGGAATTAAGATGGGCTAAGGAGGTGATATTTGGATGTAGTTTAGTCTAGAATTCAGAGTTCAGTGTCTTGTGTGAACCAAACATAAGCCCAGGCTTAGATTTGGTGCTGCCAAACTCTTACAAGCTGTTCTTATGAAATTTCAGCAGAAAATCATAGAAGTCTTGTGAGACCCACTGAAAGGTTTCCACTAGTTTGAGCCGCAGCCAAAGTAGATTTTAAAAATGGAGCCCCTTTCAGTGGGATTCAAAGCCAGATCCAAACAGATACTGAGATTTGAATCCAAACCCCCTCTTCACAGAATAATGAAGTTTAGCACTGATATTCTAGATTGGATATTCCCGTACCCCCTTTATTTTCAGTTGGAATAAGAAACAAGTTCACAACTAGTAGTGAGGGAACCTCAAAAGGTACAGAATTCCTGTTCAAGTCAATAAGCAACTAGTAATTAAGATAGGTGAATTTATCCAGATCCCTCTGTTTTAGAAATCTGGGTTCATCTAAGCTAGACACAGCACAAAAGTAGCTTTTTCTAATGGTATTTCTGCTTCTGGGCAAAGCTGAGGCATGAGGGAAAGTAATTGGGTACATGCGCGCGCACATACAGGAAAGGAGTGGGTGGGAAGGGGATAGGTTCAGTTTGAAATTTGGCTTTGACTCGGTTCTTATTTTATACAACCCCATTCGCAATGTCAGCTGCTGGCAGGAAGTACAAGAGAATAGGGTTAGATGGATAAATCTTTGGAAAAGTAGGAAGTGTGGCACTAAAGACACTAAGGGTGTTTTCGAGGTAAGGATGAGGAGGGATCATGTGGACTGATTTGCTTGCTTGTTTCTTGATCTGAAAAGCTCAGGTCTTATTGGACTATATAATTCCCACCGCGTACATTTATGGTGAGGCACAAGCGTCCGTTCCTGCAATCCTTACTCATGTGAGTAGTCCCAGTGCAGTCAATGGGACTACTTGCATGTGTAAAGATTGCAGTTTTGGGCACATGATCAGAAAAGTTATGGATCAGTCCCTTGGCCGGAGGAAACTTCGTGATGTCTGAGAGGTCATTGTTTTCCATTTTGGGCCTGAATTTAAGAGACGCTTCTTGTTTCATTGCCTCCCAGACACCAATGCCCTCTTCTCTTTACTTGGTTTCCTGTGTGTGCTGAAGCATCCAACTACCAGATTATTTCTCAAACATTCATGACTTATTTATGTGTCCATTCAGACGCCTGACTTGCATCTTTCACACTGTTTGGAACATTCTTTCCCCTGTGATCATTCCCTCTGTGATAATGCTAGCTTTAAAGCACTGGTAGTGAAACCTCTGATCCTATCCAAGATAACTATGCTTCCACACAGAGTAGTGACACTTGGAGTTTTGAAATTATCACTTGCTTAATAAGATACATCCGTCATTCTTGGATGGAATCCATGGCAAACAGAATGTGATAAAAGTTAAAACTAATGAGCGTCTTCAAGAAAGGATAGGGAGCTTCTGTTATTTCATTTAGTCGTAAGAATTTAACTTCTGGCACTTCCATCACATCTCCAAATGGTAACTAAAGGTTGTTACTTTTTCAAGTTGTGCTGTGTAGCACATTTCATCAATTAAAATGCACCCTCAGTGTAAAATCACAACAGGGCCAGGCATGAAGGATGCTATCATATGATTTTTTTTTGAAAGGATACTTTTGTTTCAAGTTGCTGAGCTCTGTTGTATAGCAGATTTGTGCTAAAGATAACATAGCATTACAAATATCCACTAAATGAATGCAACATGTTAATCTTATAGCTACGATGCAATTTACATTGCAAGTAGAAATATCTGTTTCATATACCTTAATTATGTTTATAATGGTGATTTTGAACCTAAAAGGAAATAACTTCCTCATTGCTGTGGATTTTGTGCAGTGACAACACTATATGATGGTCAACAGGCACTATACCAATGATGCTTGAGTGTAGTTTCAAAACCTTGACGTGGATGTTAGGATTGTGCCGCAGAATGTTGTACCGTAGTTAGAGCAGAGGACTGATGGTGAGGACAGCTGGGGTCTAGCCCCAGCTCTGCTACTGACTTCATAAGTGTCCTTTGGTAAGTAATTTAACCCTGAGTGCAGCTCCCAACTCAAGACACTGACTTGCTGTGTTATCTTAGGCAAGTCACTTACCCCATCTGTGTCTTTTCCCCCCATCTATAAAATGGGATAATAAAGTCTGTTTGACAATGCCTTGAGATCCTCAGACTGTACAAGTGCAATGTACTATTTTTCATTCTTGTTGCAATTTTTATTGCAGTGGCATCTTCACTACATGTTGTTTCCTCTTCTCAGTTCTGCATTTGTCATGAGAGCATGAGAACGGTAATGTCGGAGACTGTTCCATGTATCTTTGGTAGCCCTTTCATTTTTCTTTTATGCTTTGTATCTTTCTTTGTATAGGGAACAGTGAGTGGAATTGCTAATGGAGCAAATTAGTAAAACACAATACAGTGTGGTAAAGTTAATAAACTTCCTGGAAAAAAAATTCATTCTGGTGACAAAAATTCAAAGACTAGCAATGACACTGCCGTAGATATTTGTACTAATGTTTCTACATTAAGGGCCAGGCCCTCAGCTGGTATGAATCAGAATAGCTCCATTCACACACTCGTGTTCATCTTTATTTGGATACTGTATACAGAGACGTTACTTGCACAGAAATGATTAGGTGATGACAGTCTTTCATAGTGTGCACGTACAAATATATCTCACATAACATGCCACTGGATAAACTTTGTATATTTTTGTTACAATTTATAGTGAGTGACAAACTTGCAGTCTGGGCCTGAAGAAAATGAGCAACAATATAGCAAAATACCTTACACCCAGTGAAGAAAACTTTACCCTTTGTGAAACTGAGTTAGACTGGCCAAAGCAAGAGACCTAATCATCTAAATCAGACGTGAATACGCGCAATGAGTTTAGGCAATCCCAGTCCATTTACAAGACTATGTCTAAATCAGTCCTGTCTTGGCATAGACTGAGCTGTCTCATCTTTAAGTGACATCAGGCCCAAAAGCAAAGATAAAACGTTCAAATCCCATGACATTCACACCCCAGAGATTTCTTAGCAGAGCTTTGAAAACAAATTGAATAATGCTCTGTTTTCTCATTGTATTTAAAGATGCTGAAGTTTGGCTCATTTTCTTTTTACCCCAGATAAACAGCATCATAATAATCTTAGCTACAGAGTGATCAATAAGCAAAGTGCTTCAGCCGGTTACATGACCACAAACCTTGCTGATCTAGATGAAATTTGTCATAGAGGGCTGAGCTACACCCGTTTACCTGAGCTGAGAACCTGGCCTTCAATTTCTATTTCAAAGAAGTTTGGGACAGAGTTCGATATTAATGTTGGTTCCACAGTGTGTTTTCATTTCTGGTGAACACTCCTCCCCAGAGGTTTGGGAGCAATTCCAAGACTGATTTATAAAGAGGTGCATGAATGTTGCAGGGAACAGTTTCACATAAAAGCACAGATTGTGAATTTATTACAAGGTAATAAATAAATAAACATAGGTCAAATAAACATAGATTTCCCATGGTTTAATCTCTGTAAATCTATAAGTAAGGTTTGGATTGATACAGGTTCATGCCAGTTCTCCAGAACCAGCCCTAGGCTCTGATGCAGTAACGTAATTGACTGCAAGGGACATGGAAATGTTTCTGTTAGAATTAGGATTGTCAAATGATTAAAAAAATTAATCACAATTAATTGTGAGATTAAAAAAAAGTTGTGATTGATCACATTTTTAATCACACTGTTAAACAATAATAGAATACCAATTTAAATGTATTATACATATTTTTGGTGGGCTATCATACGATTAAAAAATCACAATTAAGAGTGCACTCTCTTTAACGTGAAACTGCAATTTACAAATGTAGAATTATTTTTTTACATAACTGCACTCAAAAACAAAACAATGTAAAACTTTATAACCTACAGGTCAAAGCATGAAGGGGCATATGAATGTTTAGCATATCTGGCATGTAAATACACCTTGCAACGCTGGCTACAACAGTGCCATGTGAACGCCTGTGCTCACTTTCAGGTGATATTGTACATAAGAAGCGGGCAGAATTATCTCCTATAAATGAAAACAAACTTGTTTGTCCTAGCAATTGGCTGAACAAGAAGTAGGACTGAGTGGACCTGTATGCGGTGAATTGAAAAATACTATTTTTTTTGTTTAACTTTTTTACAGTGCAAATATTTATAATAAAAAATAATGATATAAAGTGAACACTGTATATTTTGTATTCTGTGTTATTATTGAAATCAATATATTTGAAAATGTAGAAGAACATCCAAAAATATTTATAATAAATTTTAATTGGCATTCTATTATTTAACAGTGCAATTAAAACTGCAATTAATCGTGACTATTTTTTAAATCTAGTTAATTTGTTTTAATCGCATGCATTAACTGTGATTAATTGACAGCCCTAGTTAGAATACAAACATCAAAGAGAACAGATCCTGAATGTTTCTGTACCAGTGTTAATTTTAGTCTGAATCATTGCTAGAGCGCCTCCCTGATTTATCTGCAAAACCATCAATTGCTCTCATTTTCACAAGTTTGCAACAAAGTTAAACTATATTGTGTTTGCTTTGCATATTTGTCAAATAGCTGTTCTGTTTTCTTATATGGAAAACTCTCCTTTCTGTGCAATTCTGTGTTCACAGACAGAAATAGCAAATTATACTGTTGTTCAAATTAGTGACTATCCATTTATGCAGTGTAATATTTGTGAAGGTTAAACTGGTATCTGTTGTACAGCTCTAATCACTACCTATTCAGCTAGTCAAAAGCCTTTCATTCTAATCCAAAGCCGGCATTGAGCTGACACTTCATGTATTGAAATACCAATCCATAGTCACATGGGCCCAGATTTTGAAAGGTATTTAGGCATTGCTCTGCTTAGTAACACCTAAGTCTCATTTTCAAAAGTGATTTAGCACTTATGAGCCTAAGTTCCACTGACATTCAAAACCCTTTAAAAATCTGGGCCAGGGAGTCTTTCCATTGACATCAGTGGGCTTTGGATAAGGCCTGCAGATTACAGGGGTAATGAAGCTATACATGCTAGCGAATAACTGGGTTAATTCTCTTATTTAAAGTTAATTGTATAGAAAGTATTAACTGTATAAAAGGTTCCTACTGCATTTATGTTACAACCTTTTCAGTTCTGAGCCCTACTTACCGATAAATTATTCATTCTTCTCAGCAAATACCCCCAAACTACAGTTTAGTATAGTATATAGATTTCACATATCTCACAGAATATCATGATCAATTGGGGCCAACTTTTTAGCAGGCCTCTAAAATTTCTGAGGGCATCCATTTTGTGTGCCCACAACAATCATATATAACATGGATAATTGTAAGTACATATGTTAATTGGGGAATGGAAACTGGTATTTGCATGTGCAGTTACCATCAACAAGTTTAGGCTTGAAATTCGACAAAGGTTTCTAAATATGAGAGGAGTGAAGTTCTGGAACAGCCTTCCAAGGGGAACAGTGGGGGAAAAAACCCAACTGGCTTCAAGACCGAGCTTGATAAATTCATGGATGGGATGGGATGATGGGACTTCCTACAATGGCATGTGGCCCATTGGCAAAAATCCCAAGCTGCTGGAGACAGGCCAGTAGATGGGGAGGGATCTGAGTTACTACAGAGAATTTTTTCCCAGGTATCTGCCTGGGGGATCTTGCCCACATGCTCAGGGTCTAACTGATTTCCACATTTCAGGTAGGGAAGGAATTTTCCCCCAGGTCAAATTGACAGAGATCCTGGGGGAGTTTCGCTTTCCTCTGCAGCATGGGTCATGGGTCACTTACAGAGAATTCACCATTTACACTGATTTTAAATCTGCAACTTAGTCTTTAAACTATGATTTGAGGACTTCAGTAGACTTAGGGATCTATTACAGGAGTGCGTGAGATTCTTTGGCCAGCTATATGCAGGAGGTCAGACTAGATGATCATGATGGTCCTTTCTGGCCTTAAAGTCTACGAGTTACTTGTCCTTCATTTTCAGGTTTCAGGATTGGTGCACTCATTTAATCAACAGGCACAAGCAAGAAGGCTACAGCTGGGATGCTGTGAGCATTGCTTATTAAACTGATCCTGATCATTTCGCTGTTACCTTGTATCTCGTCTTGTACTTGGACTGTAAGCTCTTTGGGCTAGCGATTGTCTATTCACTAGCTTTATACAGTGCCTAACATAAAGGGGCCCTGATCCCTAATACAATTCATAAAGAATAATGTTGATGAAAATTTGGTACTGGAAACTTGGCAAATTTTAGAGGAAACCATTTTTGTGTTGCTCTTTTTACATTTTGAATAAGTCCAGGTAATGGGGTATAGAGTTACTTTGAAGAGAAGTTTCAAAGGAACACAAATGCAAAGGGTTTTTTTGTTTGTTTGGGGGTAGAGGGGTTAAGGCCAGAAGGGACCATTAGATCAACTTCCTGTATAACACAGGCCATAGACTTTCATCCAGTTATTACTGTATTGAGCCCAGTAGCTTGTGCTTGACTAAAGCATACCTTCCACAAAGGCATACAGTCTTGATTTGAAGACTACAAGAGATGAAGAATCATTCACAACCCTTATTCCAATGGTTAATCACCCTCACTGTTAAAAATATTTGCCTTATTTCTAATTTGAATTTGTCCGGCTTTAACTTCCAGCCATTGGTTCTTGTTATGCCTTTCTCTGCCTGATTACTATATTCTACAAAAGGCCAATAATAATAATAATAGTACTAGTAATAACCTCCTTAGTTATTATTGACTTTGTTTTTGCATCCAATGAGGCAATGTGCCAAGTGCTGCAGATGTTAAAATTACATTGAAAGAGGCCCCCTGTATCTCTTGGTTGCAATAAAAAAGCTGCCCGTGTTCTTGCTTCATCAGCATCCAGTGTCACCTTTAGAAGGCTGTAAGTTTCCTTTGCTTTTACTTCAGCCTTCAAAGAAACAGAAAGGTTGTGCACCTTTCCCATTGCCACTTTGTGTGAGAACTGTCCATGTAAGATCTAGCCAGATGCTACAACGCACCTTCTTATTTTAGCTGGGAATGAGGTGCTACCCATGGCCACAATCACATTTTTAAAGGTTGTGCTGCCAACGAATATGGAAAGTTATTTCATCTTTGTCATTTGGTGGTGGTGTGGGTATTTTTAACTTGCTTCCAAGATTGGCATTAGAGGCTGGATTCTAACGTTAGCTCTTGTTCAAGGCAATGTAAAACTGCACCATACCCTGAGGAGCACTAGGGAAGTTTGTGCATTAGGAGCACATTCCCTCCCCCAACTCCCTCATGAGCAGGGGAATTGCTCATATCTTGCCATCCTTAAAGATGGTGCAGCATATTCAGCTCCTTGCCATCACATTTCAGTGTTATGCCCTTTTTCCACCATGCCTCTTATAGGATAGATTGCATTTTAGGCACAGTCTTGCCCTAAAAGGGGATTCAAGGGACAAATATCCAAATGGTATAAACTTCCATGTGTGTTGGTATAAACTGGGTACACAGGCAGAGGGGACTGATTAAAATAGGAAATATAACCAAAGTGGTTGCATCCTTTTGCAATCAGCTGTTATAAAGGCTAGCCATCAGCTGTTTAACAGACGACTTTTCCAGTTTCCAACAAGCCTAGTTTCATTTTACATAATTGCAACCATCTCGGTATGGCAATTCAGATAGAATGTTACCTTTGAAATGGCAGCAGTTAAAGGGTTGAAAATCGAATTTTGGATCACGATTAGCCTGTTGAACATTGTTATAGTTTTCTGAAATGTATGATTCAAGCATTTTTCATACATACAGCAACTGTAATCTTTATTTTAAAAAAAAAAACAGAAACAGACATGTGGAGGCCTATGAGTAACAAAAACCATAGCAAAACGAGGAGAATGGGTTTTCCTATTTGATTAGAAGAGATTTAAAACTTATAGTACAAGAAAATGTTGAATTTAGGGTAATTGGTTGCTGGATTTCTTCAGAATTGAAATCATTATGCCCTGGCCATATTCCAAGCCATCCTTTTCTTATTTTTTTTAAGGTTATAGTTAGAAACAGTGCAGAACATACTATAATGTTGTAGTTGTTCATGTAATGTCACTGAAACTAGCTTCTGAAAATAGACAAAGGACTTCATGTCCTGAAGTGTTCTACTGGTGGAAAATTGATAGCAGCTTGAGATATGCTGTTACTAGGTTTTGTTCTACCTTCAAATTTGTGCTGACTAAAGGGTTTTTGTGCCTGCAAACAAAAAACAAAAAAACAAAAAACTCTTGTCTAGAGGAGGCTGGAAGCTTAAAACAAATGCAGTTTGGAGGGCATTGATTCCTAAGCAGGACTCTGAATTTAGCTGGGAATCAATAGATAACAACCAAACTATTTTACTTTTGTCAATTGTAATTTCCTGAAAGAACGTGAATGGCAAGAAATAATTTTATTATTTCCAAGACAAAAAAATAAAAATAAAATAGAAGAATTAAACAGTGTTTTCCCCACTATTGTCAGTTTAGTCTGGAGTTATTGCCAGGTTTGTATACACTACAATCTATTCAAGCATTACTGAGAGATAGGAACCAGAGATGCAGTTTGAATGCAAATTAAGCATGTGCTTTTTACCAAAGCAGCTCAGAGACTGTGAGTGTGACCAGGGATATATGAATCCTTCTTCCACCCCCTGCCTAATATAAATAAATTAAACAAGTAGCACTACCACCCCACCACACCTACACTGGAAATCAAAGGCTGAAATAAACCATCATTGATCATAAAAAAAAGTTGCCTAGCCTTACCTTAATGATACTGTGTGAGTTTGCTGGCTTATCAGGGACAAGAGGATGCATGGCTAGAGCAGCTTGAACTCTGGAGACCCCAGACAGTGGAACTATTTCTAGAGGACCATTACTGCCAGTGTAACATAGAGCAGCCCTTGGACTGCTCTAAGTTATGGTAAGTGACTAAATGGCCCTCAGCCTCCTCCAGGATTTGGACAGCAGAAACAGGGCCACCTCTCTGCCCTCCCAGTCTGTTCCCCTATCTCAGGTCCTGCAGTGAACATAGCTTGGCCATACGCAAAGTTCTGGCCCATTATTTCCAAGAAAGATTGTTAGGGATTGATGCTTTTACCTTCCAAAGCTACCCTTTAAACAACGTGCTTTCCTCTCTAAGGATCACTGGCCTTTTTCTTTGCCAGATGCAGTTTCTTTCCCAGAAACTTTCCTTCCCATTTCAAATTAAATTAGTGCCTTTGGCCAGTGCACTACTTACTCTTGCAACAAGTGCCATAGGAACTTTAATGATTACAAACTGTCAAGTTTTATCTTTCAAAAGATGGTACCTCCATCCGTAGCTGTTTGATGCCAGGGTGCTTGTGTTCAATATATACTCTGAAGCAAGAGGATGACCTGTTGAATCACCACCATTATTTCCCGGGTCTGGTTGACCCAGGGAGAGTGCTCATTCAGGTACTGGCCCAACCCCACTTAGTTTGTGACTGTGACAGACTCAGAGTACAACATGGTATGGCTGGCTGTTCACCAGTGGGTGCTTCTCAAAGAAGACGTCTCCAGCAGCATTTCATGCCATGCTGAGACGTAGCTTTATCACTGACTCAGAGTGAAGAGTGTCAAAAAAGAGCCCCGAGGTCAGGAGCTGTATAGCACTGTCTTTTCTTCTCCATCTCAGGCGGCTCCACCATCATGCCAGCCACCTTCTAAACAAGCAGCATTCTACACGAAGGGTAGCTGACTGCCCCTCATTCCATGCCCACTATTGCTACTCCAGCCCATACTGCTCTCACTTTCTCTCCCCATTTCTGACTAGATCTGGGCAGATTTTCAGATGAATAGTTTATTTGCTGAAAAATGCCATTTTGAGTCAACTATAACTATTGCAATAAATTTGCCAAATAGTTTTAGGACCAAAAAAAGAGAGAGAGAAATTAAAGATCAGGTTAGTCACGATGGAACTTAGGCACTATTCATAAAATAGGTGCTGGGGCTATTGCCCTTATTCTTGATAGTTCCATGGCTAGGGCACTCATCTGGGATGTGAAAGACATGGGTTCAAGTCCCTGCTCTGGAGCAGGTATAACCCAGGTCTCCTTTCACCCAGATGAGTCCCCTTACCACCAGGCTGTTGGGTATTGTGTCTCTCTGAATTTCTCCTGTGAAGCTAATCATTGGTACAGAGACTACACATGGATCTTCCCGGTCCCAGCTGAATGCCCTAACCATCAGGCTATAGAGTCCTCTTGCTCGCTCTCTGGTCCAGTGACTGTTCAAGTATTTTATACAAAATGGAACTGCTTCAACAGGAGAGGTTGAGAGCACCCCAACCACAGCTCCTTCTCCTCTTCAGGTGTTGTGAATCTACCCCTTCATTTCCATTGCTTTTATTTTTTAAAAATGCCTGGAAATGTAATGCTTCAGTTGATCCAAAATGAAATTTTTGTTGACTTTTTTTGATTCACCAAAAAGTCCATAAAATGTTGGTTTTGGTTTTGACCCAAACTAATTTTTTTTTTTTAATTTCAGAACTGCCAGTGAACTGAAAAATCAATTATTTCCCTATCTGAACTCTTGATATCACCTTCCAATGAACCTGGTACTGCCTAGGGAACCCACTTCAGAAAGTCCTGCAGCTGCCATGAATTCCCCTATTATATAAAACATAAAAATCAGGACTGAAGGGTTTATCATTGCTTCCAATCCCACTGCCCCAAACTATTCCCCCCCCCCCCCCCCCGAAAAAGAGTCCCACTATTTCAGGCCTGGGTTTCATAGCTGATTCATTAATTCTATACATGAGCCCATACCCTTCATCTTAACACCCCATCCAGATCTGTGTTTTGCTAGTGGCCTTTATTTATAATGAGGCCACACCAAAACCCCAGATTCTAACAGTCAGGCTTTGGGATGTTCCCAGTTCAGATCTAGATTTTGTAACATAGGCCCGTCTCTAGTTTATACTGTCCTGGTAACTGTGCATCACTCTTTCTATAACACCCTGTGACCGGATTGACCACACTGAGAATGCCACACTCAGGCTGAAAAAAACAGGGCAGACAATCCCCCAAACTGGTGGTATATTCTATAATTGGATTCACCAAGCCAGTAACAAAAGAGTTTCTGCAGTACCACACTGGTTAACCAGAAGCCAAATACAGTCCCCCTTAGACATTCCAGACAAAGAGTTCTAATATAGTGAGAGGTTACTGAAAACCCAATTCACCATATATGAGGTTCTTATTAATCCCAAAGGATCAGACACTTACTCCCAGGTCAGTATATATCTCCGATCTTACCAAATATCACATGGTCAGTCAATCCTTAGTAAACTAACTAAAGATGTATTAATAAAAGAAAAAAGAGAGTTAAAAGGGTTAATAGATCATATACATACAAATGATTACAAAGTCCTTATATCTGGTTTGTAGCAGTGATGGAATAGTGTGCTGGATTGCAAAAGTCTCTCTGATAACTGCCAAAAGATTGGAAGGTCCTCAGTCCATAGTTCAAGATACTCCTTTTAGTTGTAAATCCACAGTCCAGAGAATTAGAGCAGGAAAGAGGCAAAATGGAGACATCTCAGGTATCTTTTATATCTTCTGCCATGTGCATGAAATTTACTGCCCCAAACAAAGTCCACAGCCCCTGCGTATGGAAAGTTACTGGCCCAAGGTGGAGTCCAGGGTCACATGAGCACATCACATGCCCCTACATGTTTTGCTAAATCACAGGGGGTGGCCATTGCCTCCTCACTCTCTGAGACATCCACAGGAAAGTCCTATTGGATGGGATGAGATTCTTCAATGGCCCATTGTGAGAGCTGAGTGTCCTTAATGAGCCATCAACACATAGCTGGCTAGCCCTGATGTAAATCTATCTGTGGGGGTGTCACCCAGGAATACAACACATGTTTATGATACCAGTTCATAACTTTAGATACAAAGATGATACGTGGATTTAACCAGGATAATCATACTTGATGGATTGTAACTTTACCATTGACACCTTACTTGATACCCTTTGTACAAGATTTGTTGCAATTGTATAACAGTATATAAATGATCATCTTCAATCATACAAAATCATACCCTCTTTATTGGTGCGTTTTGAGTGTTATAAAAAAGGCGGGAGTGTTATAAAGAAGGTGACTAGAATAGGGTTTAATGTAGTTGAGAGCTTTGCTCAGTTTGTTAGTGTTTTATTTACACATACACACCCAAAAAAGTAAGAGTTTATTATCTATTAATGATCGTTACTGAGTGCTGTTTCTATGATCTTTTGAATATTGCACCTCTAAATAGATCCCTTATGATTTATTCTTTCATTTTTCCCCATCAGTCTTGCTGAGAATATAGCCCGCAAACTGCACTTCTTTCCTGTAAGCCCACTGTTTTCTGCATTGTGAGATTTGTTCCATTTTTTAGTGCCCACAATTGCTACGAGATAACCAGGAAAGCCATTTTTTCTTTACCTTTAACGTTTTTCCTTTTCCTTTCGTTCTGAACTATAACAAAGAGATGATGGTGACATTGAGTTTTAAGGTGGATTTTTTTTTATCCAATCTTGACCTAACCACGTTGAGCTATTTGAAAACAGAACAATCCTGCTGAAATTGTTACATAAAATCTCTTCTGTTTTCTCTCAGCTGCTAGTTTGCTCTGTTGTTTGCCAACTGCTCTGTCAGTGGCACATTCAAAATTGCATCTTTCTGGCTCTGTTTAAGTCTAGGTCGTGCTGTTGAGCACAGTCCTGAGCAAGGGGTGCTGAGGAAGTTGTACCTTCCACTCCAGGAGTAGCCTAAGGGCTTGTCTATGTTACCTGCTGGATCGACGGGCAGCGATCGATCCAGTGGGGGTTGATTTATCGCATCTAGTCTAGACACGATAAATCTACAGCTGAGCGCTCTCCCGTCGACTCCGGTACTCCACCAGGGTGAGAGGTGCAGGCAGAGTCGACGGGAGAGCATCAGCCATCGACTTACCACAGTGAAGACACCGCGAAAAGTAGATCTAAGTACGTCGACTTCAGCTATGTTATTCACGTAGCTGAAGTTGCGTAACTTAGATCAATCCCCCCATAGTGTAGACCAGGCCTAAGGGACTCAGCAATACCTCTCTGAGACACAGTTCCCGCCTTCTACATATTAACTTCCAGCTGGCCTATACCAGCAGCAAATTACAACCCTGTACGCTCCCCCACATTACCTCATATGCTGGCCATAGAATAGGGGTACAGCATCAAGGCTCTGTAGAGATGAGGTGAATGGTCAACCATTTGCTCCAGATATGAAGTAAACATATGTGGTAGTGCATGCTTTACTCCTTGACACACAGATGCAAGATTCAGGTGTCCCAGGCAATTGTGTGTAGAGGGGTGCTCACTCTCCTGCATGTGCCTGCGTCTAGTGGGGTCCTACAGGAGTAAAGAGGTTATTTTACCTCTGTATTTGGCAGTGGTGTGACTGCTGCTGGAATACTGTGTCCAGTTCTGGTACCCATGATTCAAGAAGAATGTTGATAAATTGAAGAGGGTTCGGAGAAGATCCATGAGAATAATTAAAGGATTAGAAAACATGCCCTCTAGTGATAGACTCAAAGAGCTCAATCTATTTAGTTTACGAGACGGTTAATGAGTGACTTTATTTCAGTCTATAAGTATTTACATGGGGAACAAATATTTAATCATGGATTCTTCAGTCTAACAGAGAAAGGTAGAACATGATCCAATGGCTGGAAGTTGAAGTTAGACAAATTCAAACTGAAGTAAGGTGTAAATTTTTGACAGTCAGACTAATTAACAATTGGAACAATTTACGAAGGGTCACAGTGGAGTTGCCATCATTGACAATTTTAAAATCAATATTTTTCAAAAAGAGATGCTCTAGAAATTATTCTGTGGTGGTTCTATGATATATGCAGGAGGTCAGACCAGATGATCACACTGGTCCGTTCTGGCCTTGCAATCTATGATTCTGTGTAGTCCAAGTAACTATCTAGCTGTAATGGTTCCTCGCTCTCCCCCTCGGAGGGAGGCCACTCAGGCTGGCCCTGTCTGGCCAGGACCAGAGTCTGCAAGACAGCCAAGAGCCCACAATAGGGCTGGGCGATTAATAGTCACTGTCAGGCTTTAGCCTGGGCTTGGGTAGCTCAAATAGTCAGCCCTTAAACACAGTCTATCAGGGCTGTCTGTGGCCTGGGCAGAGCTCAGGCAGCCAGCAAACCAAAACAGTCTACAGGTGAGCTGGGGCCTGGGCTTGAGAAGGCTCAGGTTGCCAGCATGTAGAACAGTCTCTCAAGGCTGGCTTTTGGCGACTGGTAAGGGAAGTGCCTCTTCAGAGCTAGAGCCTCCTTGCACAGTGTAGGGGATCAGCCACCCCAGGGTGGGTTGGCAGGGGGATGCGGGTCCACCCTATTCCACTGTGTCCTAGCCCAGGGCCCTGGCAGGGGCAGGATTGGCTGCCTCTGCGTCGGCGGAGATCCAGCCGCAACACGCCGACTGAGCCACCCCTGGTTCTGCAGCCGGCTGCTCCAGGGCTGCTCCAGGCCACATTCTGCCTCCCCAGGGTTTGGTTCCTGCGGCCTCCAGGCCTCTTCCGGCTCCTCAGGATATATGGCAGCAGGTGCTCCGGGCCAGTCCTCATCAGCGTCTGGGAATCGGGAACAGCCAGGCGCAGCTTCCTCTCGGGAACGCGGGAGAACAGGCAGGGCATCCTTTTCCTTCGCAGGCTCTCCCCCAACTGTGCTGCAGGGCCGGCCTTTTATGCTTCCAGCCACACCCCGGTACTGCCAGCGATCTAGGCTCCGCCCTCCAAGGGGCGTGTAATGGTCACTCGCTCTCCCACTCAGAGGGAGGCCACTCAGCCTCATTACACTAGCCCTTAGTGATTATTTGTAGGAATCCTGCCCCTCTGCCAGTAATAGGGAAAACCAGCAGGAATTACCTTTATTAAGACCCATTTTCTTCCCTTACCCCACTCTGACCAGCTTCAGTTCCAGCATATTTCCTCTGACTGGAGGCTAAGCAAACAGTTTCTTCCTCAGCAGACATCCTTGTGCTTCCTTGTGTGCCAGTACATGGATGGGACCATCCCTCTTGTTTCAGACACCAAATCACCAATGAGACACATCTGGGATAGATTTAAATCTCCCTCCTAGCCACAGCTAGAAAATCTTTCCTGAGTCAATGGTGGTTGCAGATATGTGAAAAACTCTCATGGCTTCCAGCCTCCTGCTCTCATTTGCTTAAGTACGTCATTAAAAAAATGGATGTGCCAGTAAAACTGGCATTCTCTAAAAGGTGCTTGCTGTGGAATTAAAAATAAAAAATCTACAATTTAATTCTATTGGACAACAATCCAAATCAAGCTGGAGAGAGCAAACATTCTAACGGACTATGCACAATGCAAAGTGCTATGCTTGAAATCAGAGTAGCTGCACTATGCTTACTGTAACCTGGGCATGATGCTGTGTAAATCATCGGTTACCAACTTTGGGTTTTGTCATGTAGGGTGGTTTAATGAGAGTAAACAATGGTTAAGTTAAAGTGATGCTCAATGTCTCACCAGTGATCTGTGTATCCTGGACTCCCAATGCAGATTATAAATTTTGAATCAGAGATGTAGTTGCAAGATTTCTTCTCCTAAGAATGCCAAGCAGGAGAAATGGGGAGGTGATAAAATGAACACCGGCCCATGGGTTTAGAAAATTAGAGCCAGATGTTCTTGCATCATATCAGCCAGGCACTTGCTGATGGCCAGGAGCACACATTGATAGGTACTAGCAGCAGGGAAACTTGCCTCCTTTCCCATCCAAGCGACAGCCAGCTGAAATCACTATAGGCAAATCATAGAATATTAGGGTTAGAAGAGACCTCAGGAGGTCTAGTCCAACTACCTACTCAAAGCAGGACCAACATCAACTAAATTGTCCCAGGGCTTTGTCAAGACGGGCCTTAAAAATCTCTAAGGATGGAGATTCCACCACCCCCATAAGTAACCCATTCCAGTGCTTCACCACCCTCCTAGAGAAATAGTTTTTCCTAATATCCAACCTAGACCTCCCCTATTGCAACTTGAGACCATTGCTTCTTGTTCTGTCAGTATAAATGTCTGTATAAACTCTATCAATAGCACATGGAAAGAAAAAATGTTTTTTAAATTGAGCTTCCACTTTTAACAAGTTGAAAAGAACAGTTGCTAATCAGTCATTAGGGAAAAAAATTGTCTGCCAATCAAACACCTTCTGACCTACTTTTTAATAGGAGCAGAAACCAGAAACCCTTTATGCTGTTTAAAACCTTCAATGGGGTGCAATTCTAGTAAGCAAGAACTCCTGAGGCACTTCTGTTACCTTGTCCCTTTTATATTCTTTCTACCCTTTGGCCACTCACACAAAGCAATGCCTTTCCATTTAAGTGTACTTTGACTAATTAATTTATTCCATCTGCTCTTTCCTCCAGAAGTGCAATCATGACACACAAGTTTCCAAAACAGATTTGGTTCTTATATTGATAACCAGTCACAGAAAAATGTAAGGGAATTGGAGGGAAATATTGAGATTTTCTTTTCTTTTATTTCATCCTCAGTGGTTTTGAAGCAGATTGCTGATTTATACTGTATGCTGAATACATTAGGGCAGTCGACACATCTGAGATCATTCATGCAACTAGATTGGAAAAGCTGATACCTCTGCCTAAGGAAGGGCCATAAAAAGTACAATGTCCTTAAAATCATTTTTATTCAGATTCAGTGGAACTGAGTATTTCTTTCGCATAGCAATGATTTAGATAATGGCATACAGAGTATACTTATAAAGTTTGTGGATGATACCAAGCTGGGAGGGGTTGCAAGTGCTTTGGAGGACAGGATTAAAATTCAAAATGATCTGGACAGACTGGAGAAATGGTCTGAAGTAAATAGGATGAAATTCAATAAGGACAAATGCAAAGTATTCCACTTAGGAAGGAACAATCAGTTGCACACATACAAAATGGGAAATGACTGCCTAGGAAGGAGTACTGCGGAAAGGGATCTGGGGGTCATAGTGGACCACAAGCTAAATATGAGTCAACAGTGTAACGCTGTTGCAAAAAAAGTGAACATCGTTCTGGGATGTATTAGCAGGAGTGTTATAAGCAAGACACGAGAAGTAATTCTTCCGCTCTACTCTGCTCTGATTAGGCCTCAACTGGAGTATTATGTCCAGTTCTGGGCGCCACATTTCAGGAAGGATGTGGACAAATTGGAGAGAGTCCAGAGAAGAGCAACAAAAATGATTAAAGGTCTAAAAAACATGGCCTGCGAGGGAAGATTGAAAAAATTGGGTTTGTTTAGTCTGGAAAAGAGAAGACTGAGAGGGGACATGATAAGTTTTCAAGTATGTAAAAGATTGTTACAAGGAGGAGGGAGAAGAATTGTTCTTCTTAACCTCTGAGGATAGGACAAGAAGCAATGGGCTTAAATTGCAGCAAGGGAGGTTTAGGTTGGGCATTAGGAAAAACTTCCTAACTGTCAGGGTGGTTAAGCACTGCAATAAATTGCCTAGGGAGGTTGTGGAGTCTTCATCATTGGAGATTTTTAAGAGCAGGTTAGACAAACACCTGTCAGGGATGGTCTAGGTAATACTTAGTCCTGCCATGAGTTCAGGGGACTGGACTAGATGACCTCTCGAGCAGGGCTGGCTGCAGCGTTTTTGCCGCCCCAAGCGGCGGGGTGCGGGGGGGAAGCCGCGATCGGCGGCACTTCGGCAGCAGCTCTACCCCGCCACTTCATTCTTCGGCGGCAATTCAGCGGCAGGTCCTTCCCTCCAAGAGGAACTGAGGGACCCGCCGCCGAAGAGCCAGACGTGCCACCCCTTTCCATTGGCTGCCCCAAGCACCTGCTTACTGTGCTGGTGCCTGGAGCTGGCCCTGCTCTCAAAGTCCCTTCCAGTTCTATGATTCTATGCCATCTAATCTGTGGTTTATTCTTGAAATGCCTGGCTAGAATCCCCATGGAACCAAAAATGATCAGCAAATAGGGACCCAATTTGATCATTTTTCTTTGGCGCATTTAGAAGGGGCTAAAGAGATCAATTTTTAAAAGTAAAAGCCCTGCTGAACTTCATTGCCAACACTGGTCGTTTCACAAGCACTGCAGAATCAAATACTGCACTGTACTTCGATCTGCAAGTTAGCTTCTAAAAAGTTAGCCACATTTATTTTAGACCAAGTGCCCTTTATCTGAACTGACAGCAGGTAACTGATCAAATATTACTGAGTTTGCCTTTAAATTTTAACCTGCGAGAGTTCCATTGCATCCTGTTTTTATGTTGTGTGGCATAGTATGCCAGAACTAAGCAATATGGCACACCATAATGTAACATGACAGCTAAAATTCAAAAGTTGAAGACAGTTCTTCTACAATGATTAACCACTCTTCATATTGAATGGCTTTGCAAATCCAGTACTTTGTGGATATTTTTTAACCTGCCAGGTATCCCTGTACTGAGGAGGTCAGCTTTTGATCTGCCAGCTCTTTGCATAGGAAGTTAGTCTATTAGATATAGATTTCCAGGACTTGGTTGGGTTTGCAGAACAGAATAACACAGTTTTGCATAAGTCACTTTTTGAACTGGTTCAGATTTAGTTTCTCTTTCTGCATGTGGAGTTTCATCCACGTTCCTGCTTTGATGCAAAGTAGATTGACAGTTTGTAAACTTGAAGGGGAGCTAGGAAACAAATGTTCTCTAGCAAAATATCTGTGCTCATTCGGGACATTCTGAGGCTCTCTTTGTATGTAATTTGGATAACCTTGACAACTAACACAGTAAACAGTGCCATAATTTTAAGTGACGATGAACTAGCATGTTAAAATATCTCTGCCAAAATCTAATACAAGTTCCAAGCCTACCAGGTGTTTCATTGTGTTATCACATAGAACTAACATAATTTTTTCCTTCAGTTCTGAAGAGGTGGTCCAAAATGTTTAAACTACAGTAGTTGCAACATGTCAAAGTGGGAATTTATTATCTCAGCCCCAATAGGTCTTAATAAGCCTTACACAACTGTTTAGGCATTTATTCTATTAACGGCTGTTCATTCCAGTGGCTTCACCTGAATATTCATGATCTTACTATTCCCAGTGCTTCAGTGTAGCAGCTGTTTGAAATCCACAGCAAATGTTCAAGAGAGTTCCACAAATATAAACACCCTCACAGCTGAATGTTTGGGGCCTGTGCATCACAGAGGAAAGATATGAAACATTTATGAGGAGTGATTTTTGGAGGATGGCATTTACAAAGCTTAAATAGTCCTTGCACATTTGGGAGCACTTCACAATGATTGGGACATTACCATGGAGGACAAAGAGTCTGGGAGAGCCTATATCCCACAAAGATGGTATTCTCTCCTCTTCACCATAATTCAGCGTAATGGAGGATTCCTGCTAAATTCTATATTGATTAGAATCAGAACCAAGTCCCTTACAGTTGTAAGCTGTGTGTGTGTGTGTGTTGCTGTGGATTTTCTCAACCTTGTTTGAAGGAGGGTGGAAACACTGCACAGAAAGGGCTTACTAAGTTGGGATGAAATTAATTAAATTGACCAGAGTGGCAAATAGGTCACTATACAATAAATTTTTAAAAAAGAAAAATAATTGTGAAATTCCACTAGCTCCTGTATGAAGCCAAGCAATTAACTCAGGGTCCTATGTATTTAGACTGTTTTCTGCTTAGTATTAAACAATATTCTGATGTAGTCTAACTAGAAAAGATACTTCAATTAACCAGCACATGGAGGAAGGATATACAGAATTCAAGGTTTTGTTTCAGAGTATTGGGAAGGGAGTTCTCATCTCCATAAATCGTCTGTTCTATTTCTGCCCAGGTTGCTAGTTACCGGTAACTGTTACCAGCTAAAGATTATTTGGTGGCCTTTGCAAAATGAATTGGTGGGTTTAGTCAGAGGACGTGTCCTTCTCAAAAAAAAAAAAAAAAAAAAAACCAGAACAAAACCTTTTAAGGCATGAAAGGATAGTTCATTTTGAGCTGATAGGTACATTTGCAAGGCAGTTGGATGGAAGTTTAAAACTGGTGCTGCCTATTTTGTAGAAAGTGGATTTTGTCTCCATTGTTATCACTCATGGGGAGGCAGAAGGATGGTCTTGTGGTTAAGGCACTGTGCTGGGACTTGAGAGATCTAGATTCATGGCTCAGCCACAGATTTTCTAAGTGACCTTTGTCAAGTCACTCAATTTTTCCATGCTTCAATTCCTCAACTGTAAAATGAGGAATAACACTACCCTACTTGATAAGGTATTTTGAGATTGAATTCATTAGTGATTGTGAAATACTTGGATCTACATTGGTGGGAGCCATTTTACAACCTAGAAATCTAGATTAACACATCCTAGCTCTCTCACCAGCAATACAATCAGCAAGAAAACAAAGGAATTTAAAAGAATCAGATTAAATTTTATTTAATTCCACTGGTTCAAAAGCACTGACTTTTCAACTCCTGCTTTTCCTCTACTATCATCTCTCTAGAGATTGCGCTGAACTTCAAAATCTAGATGCAAATCTGGATTCAAATGTCCCCAATGTTTGGGGTGTTGGGAGCTGTTTGGATCTGGGAGTTTGGCTGGGCTCACTATAGAGGTGGGGGAAGCAGCAAAATTTTCATCTTCATCCACACTGGTCCATAGTATGAGTTCGTTTGGATCTGGGATTTTGGTTTGGTCCAATCACTGTACTTCTTTTGATGCACTAGCAGATTTCTTATAAGAACAGCACCAAATTGTGCAGCATGGGATATGGTAAAATGTGTGCGTGTGTGTACACACACACACATACACATATATATATAGGGGCAGGGGGCAAGGAAGTATCCAGTCACTTTACAGTGAAAGTCACTTCTGTGAGTATTACATCCAACTGTTGTCACCAAATGTGTTAAGTGAGTTGGTAGTTACTATGATTTAAATTGT
The DNA here is from genome assembly GCF_002925995.2 of Terrapene triunguis. Lineage (NCBI taxonomy): Eukaryota > Metazoa > Chordata > Testudines > Emydidae > Terrapene > Terrapene triunguis. The sequence continues at coordinate 40,339,837 of NW_020664562.1, read as the reverse complement.
CAACTTCTTGTAACTATTTTCCTTCATACATAGGCATAATGTTTGTTTAGACCTTCCACAAACACTGTACAAAACATTAACTTCAATATTATTCAGAGCAGGGCATCTTTTAAATGCAAGATGCCATTTCAAAAAGTATGCCACTATGCTGATCACACTACATGAGTTTAAGTGTACAGAGCAAATTTTACAACAGTCCCAGGATTTTCAGTACTACCAGAGAAGGCATTGTTCATATACAGACCTGATCTCTGTGAACAGAAACGGTTCCAGGCTAATAATGAAATAATCCATTTTTACCAGATGAAAGAAGGGGGATCAGAAAAGTAACTTGAGCTATGGGTAATAATGGTGCCAAAAGCTTATAATGGAAAATATCTAAAGAATCCGAGACTCTCTTTGTTAGATATGAATGATTTCTTGTTTCTTGTGAAATGTGTATGAAGAACTTGAGAAGAACTGCCTGAGTGAATTTTATGAGAAAAAGCTCTGTTTGGGGGGAAAAAGGGGTAGTGTCAAGTTGCAGCCCAAACACATCTCAATGTTACGTAACAGGAGGCACAGTTGAAAGATGTTCAAACGACTGCACCGTGATGCACTTGGAGTTTGAATCTTTTTTTTTCATTCCCTCCCCCTGCCAGAAAACCAAGTTTGATAATTTTAACAAGAAAAGTTCTGTGTGTCTCATTAGCAGTCTGCTCTAACTGATATTTAGGGCAAAATTCTCGCCCCATTAAAGTCAGTGGGAATTTTGCCATTTACTTCAATAAGGTCAGGATTTCATCATTACAATCTCGCTACTTTGAATCAGTGATAGAATAAATACTGTACAGAAACGTTAAGCATGAGTGCAATTTCTGGGCCTCATCCTTCAAATCTCACTCATGCATCCTTACTCACATGAGTAGTCCCATTGAAGTCACTAGAACTTCACCTGAGTAAAGATTGGAAGAGTTCATTTGTGACAGTTCATAAACAATAGTCCTTATCATTGCTTCCTCTGAACTTTTCCCCTAACCTCCTGCTCTTATACAAGTAAGGAAAGAGAAAAAGCACATAAAAGATTAAAATAATTATATTTTAATATTTAGGCTTAATCTGTGCCCCAAAAATATGCATGCACCAACAATTGCATATACAGCATGTGCATTTGCCACATACGAAGAGCCCAATCCCACAGTCCTAGGGAATCCAAAATGTCGTTTTGATATTGGTTAAAGTTTTTGACTGTGCATGGAATGCTTGATTGAGTTACAAATGGCTAACTGTTTAACCTCCTCTCTGTGCATGTCAGCACCTGTTTGGCATATGCAGTTACTAGTACACACATTTTGCAAGTGCAGCTTAGAAAACATAATCTCTATAAAGTTCAGGAGATACCAAGATTTATCTCTGAAGAGGGCAGAGATGGGAGTGGGTGAGAGTGGGTATGAGGAAAAGGGAGGAAAGTGGGATTAATGACATGCACACTGGGCCTCATAGCCTTTTCCTGTAAGTAAAATCTCTAATGTTCTGGAGTTCCATCCTTTGTATTTCAGATCCTGATCTATCTTCTAATTCCCACTCAGAATCCTTTCAGCCATGTGTGTATTGGTTACTAATCACTAAATAATAAACTCTGGTACCTCTATGGCACATTAATCTGAGGATCTCAAAGTATATTACAGAATTTAACTAATTAAGCATCTCACATGCCCACATACACACTTGCTTAGAAAAGTGTGTGTGTGTGTTTGTAATTCCAAATAAATCATTTTATTTCAGTGAGTGCTGGTTTGAGATTGAAATAAGAAATAGCTTGTTGACCATTAAAGCAATTAAAAGGATCGTCTTATTGATTCCCACCCAGCTAGGCACAGACCTCAGTAATGAACATCAACTGGTTTAATAAGGGAAAAGGCAAGATTTATTGGACGCATGTGCTTTTCATTAGAGAGAGCTGAAGAGAAATAAAAAATGCTGAGCTATCAAGTCATGGACCAGTCTTACTCTGATGAATGCCGCTAGCACAGGAAAGTGAGTAATAGAAAGTAGTATGTGACCTGTTAAATTATTGAAACCAAAGTATCAGAAACAAGATTGTTTTTTCTCCAAAGTTTTCCCTTTTGTTTTTTTCTTTTTTTCCTCACTTTGATTTCAAAATGTGGATGGCCATGAGAAAGAGAGACTCCAAATGTTTGAGAATTAGAGTGAAGACTGTCTTTCCTCTCATGGACTCTTTAGGGAACCTCAGATACATACAAGTGCTTCAGCCACATACTTAATTTTAAATCAAAATTAGACATTTTTTTTCTAAAAGATGTGCTCTGGTTCAAAAAGGAATTAGTTCAGGGAAGTCCTATGGCTTGAGTTGTACAGAAGGTCAGACAAGATGACCACAGGCATTATCTAGGATGTGTCACCTTCAGGAAGAATAAAAAATGTCTGCAAGGACAGAATAGGTACTGAAATGTCCCAATTATGTGAGAGGTAGTTCGGGTAATTGTTGGATTTTTATAGCTACCAGTTGTAGCAGTTGATTTAGCAAACATACAAATTGCTCTTGGGTGTTAACCTCCAGAGAGAGACTTTTCCAAATCAGCACTCTGCATGTTTACAGGCTGAACAATGAAACCCTGACTAAAATGATGGAATCTGGTATCAACATTTCTCCTTTGTCAGGCAGGGAGCGCGGGTTTTATGTAGCTTATAAAAACTAAGGGACCCAATTCTGCTTTCAGCTATATTCTATACATTCAGGCTACCTCCACTGACTTTGGTGGAGTTACTCAAGTTGCTCAGCATGTCACTGAGAGTAGAATTCTACCTGCCATCTACTAAGAAATAAAGCTTTTGGTTTCAGCACTTCCCCATTTTATGGGAAGTCAGACCTACTTATTGGTGAAATCCTTCATAAGGCTTGAGGAACTGGAATCCTACACAGGAACCCTTCCTCATTGTTCCTGTGTGCAGGGCTCTTGGCTTCTGGATCCCTGTGATAAAGCCTGAATCCAGTCACTCTTTCCCCAGCCCTGACCCAGTATTCCCCTCTGTGGCAGTATATTGTGAACTAGCATCGAGGCCATTTCTTTGACACAGAGCCTCTTGCCTCCCATCCTCCCCACATACCCGACACACTGGCACCGTGGTGCTTCCGCAGCTCAGACCTTGTTTGGGTCCTCCACCAATGCATGAATTTTGCCCATTCTGAACTCCGCTATTGTGAACCTCCATGGAGTGTATTGAGAGTCGCAAACTGTTGCAGGGCATTGGAATTTGTAACCTCCAATTATTGATGTAGCAAACCTTTGCATGTACTGAAGTTGTTCTGACTTCAGGTGCCACTGCGTATTTGGTTTGTGAGATTGTTTTGGGAAAGTGGGTCCCTGTGAAGGTAGTGCAGATTAATGTGATTGTTAATTGCCTTGTGGCATGAAAAATTACTGAAAATGGGGCGGGGGGGTGTTTATTTTAAAAATCATCAGTGAATATGACTGGGCAAATATCCCTCATACCCTTTCTCAATGTACCTCAATCCTATAAAAAAGAACATCTCTCTAGGCTATTCCATTTCTATGTCCATCAGTCTGCTGAGGCAGCTCACAAGGGTATCAATGAGAGCCAAGTGTAGTGGGGGCTTTGGGTTCTGAACACTGAGGCCAGAACTGTGGCCACTGACTCTTTTCACATAATCTCCAACTAGCCATCAGAGAATAACAACTCTCAGGCCTTGTCTATTGGGAAACTGCACCAGTATGACCTAGGATATGAATTTAAACAGTTAAACCAGTGCAAACCCGTGCGTGGACACTCTCTTATTTCAGGTTGAATGGCTTATTTCAGTTAAGCTTACTCTGGTTCCCTGTCCTGGATGCAAATTGGTGACTTAAGAGGTGGCTTGTCATTCTGCTGGCAGTCACCAACCATGAATTGCGAACCACCAGCTGTGCTTGGGTGAGCTGTTCTCAGGGTGACTGCTCCTCTCCCTAACTCCAGGGAAGGGCAGGAATGGCTCTGGGGCTCCCTCTACTACAGCTGGAGCTGCTGCCATCTGGCTGAGGTCAGAGTTAAGGTTTTCCAATAGTGTGAGTCAGAAGAATTTGGTAGGTGTGTGATGGTTCCTTATATGTTGGAAGTGCAAAGGAGTTTTGTGTGTAGATGTGGAATGTGTGATATCACTTACCATAATGTGTGGGCATGAAGTGGGAGGGGGAGGTCAAAAAAGCTACCCTGAACTGAATATTTCCAAGCTTTTTAGGTATTGCATGGGTGGATTTTGCATTTATACAGTCTTTATGTAGTCAAACAAAGATTTTGTTGGTGGGTTACGTAATACTGCTTAATCTGTCCCACAGCTTTTCATGATGGTGGGCTGTCAGATTTGAAGGTTTGCCAGTAATCTAGGTTCCTAGGCCCCTGCTATTCAAAGTGCCCCTGCTGGAATGGGAGAGAGCCAGGTGTATGTGAGAGACCAGAAGGACAGTGCATGTTAGAATGAGGAACTAAGGAGGATCTGACACTATTAGGTAATTCTGAGAGGGAGTTCAGTTTTCAGTTGGAATCACTGACTGGTAAAGGGCCAATTTTAAAAGAGACTACATTCTTTTCGAGGATCTTGTTTGTTTGGAGAGGGGAGGAGGGGTTAATAAAAACGCTTTTCCTTAGATGAGAATATACTTAAGGGGTTATAACTTGTAATGTGGGGCAAAAATTACCAACATTGTTTATGAAAAGGATCTCCAGGAAGAAAATAATGGGATTTAAAGATTTAGGTTGTCTGTGGTCATTTTTAGCCATACTTAGATCACCATTCCATCAGGGTCATCATTATGCAGGTGACTGCTAATTAAAATCCTAAATATCAGGAACCAGATGAAATGCTGACCTTTTCCTCTGAGGAAAGATTGATTGATTATTCTTTGTTGTTCAATACCTTGTGTGTCTTTAAAGATGTAATCTTGCCCATTCCAGGGCATTTTTTTAAAAGGTTCTGCCCTAGTTTCATTGATGGAAGAAGCACTTGGCTGTGAAAGGCATCATATACTGAGTAATTACACTTGTGTACACTAGGAATCATTTTACAGTGGTTTCTTTACTGTTGAAGCTGTAATTTTTTATATTGGTCAATCTCTCTATTGAATCAATTTGTGTATCAGAAATAGAAAATGCTAACATTTTCTTAAAGGATAATGTTTTGTAATTAGCGGGCTTTAAAATGAATTTTCGTGGAAGAAGGCTGTCACTTTCACACGTAGTCCTTGTATATCACAGAATCGAATGCAGTGAATCCTAGAATGTTGGGGTGGGGTGTGCATTATCTCATAAGAACATAAGAATCGCCATACTGGGTCACACCAGTATCCTGGCCATCTAGCCCAGGAACCTGTCTTCTGACAGTGGCCAATACCAGATGCTTCAGAGGGAATGAACAGAACAGGCAATCATCGAGTTATCCATCCCCTGTTGTCCACTCCCAGCTTCTGGCAGTCAGAGCCGAGGTACACCCCAGAGGATGGGGTTGCATTCCTGACCCTCTTGGTTAATAGCCATTGATGGACCTATCCTCCATGAACTTATCTAGTCCTTTTTTAATCCCACTGTAGTTTTGGCCTTCACAACATCCCCTGGCAATGCATTCCATGGATTGACTGTGCATTATGTGAAGAAGTACGTCCTTCGTTTGTTTTAAACCTGCTGCTTATTAATTTCATTGGGTGACACCTGGTTCTTGTGTTATGTGGAGAGGTAAATAACACTTACTTTCTCCACACCATTCATAATTTTATAGACCTCTATCCTATCCCCCCTTACTCATCTCTTTTCCAAGCTGAAAAGTCCCAGTCTTTTTTAATCTCTCCTCATATCTTTCATACCCTTAATCATTTTTGTTGCCCTTCTCTTTACCTTTTCCAATTCTAATATTCGCATAAGATATTTGCTATCAATGTTCTCATTACAAAAAGGGATGGGGCAAATTGGTGAGATTGAAGTAAAGGAAAAAGAGGGAAAGGGAAAACGGAGAGAAGTGAGCAAAGACAATGGAAAATCCAGATTATCAGGATCCTCCCTTCTCAACAGCTTGAAGTGCTGCAAGTCAAAAAAATGTTTTAATTTCTTCCCCATTTCTGACAAGGTTCCTTTGTTATATGCACTGTTGTTGTAGCCACGTCAGTCCCAGGATATTAGCAAGACAAGGTGGATGAGGTAATATCTTTTATTGGACCAACTTCTGTTGGTGAGAGAGATGAGCTTTCTTTTTTCGAAAGCTCGTGTCTCTCCTCAACAGAAGTTGGTTCAGTAAAACATATTACATCACGCACTGAAAACTTGTCTCTTACCAACAGAAGTTGGTCCAATAAAAGATATTACCTCACCCACCTTGTCTCTCTAAGGTTCCTTATGTCAGAGAATTGCAGAAGTGAGGAGGGAAAGTTAGTTTGTTGGAAGACAGGGCATTAAAACAGAAGTTCAACTTGAACCAAAAAAAAAAAGTGATCTGTTAGTTATTTCTGTCCTTGATTGTCATGAGCCTAGGGAATGTCCGACCTACTCCTATCATTTCAGTTCCTTGAATGAATGCAGATTAGTCAATAGTCTTAAATTGTTCTGACTATATTTAATGCTGGTTGCATCAATTTCAGGGCCAATGAAAGACCAAACACATGAGTTTTAGACTCATCAGACTCTTTGATATCAATTCCAGATACTTCTCACAGTGCAAAGGTAGCCTTGTTTGGTTAATTATCCAGTAGGTTCAAATTGTGCCTATATATTTGTGAGCATCATTAGGGTAATACTGAGACTATTTCTATTTTCAAAGAATTATTGAAAATCGGGAGCAGAGTACACTGGCATAACTTACTTTTCAGTGTTTATGTTCACAAAAAAGGAAGGTGAGGGCCTACAGCATCTGTGTTCATATGTCTTCCCAATGACGCAAAAATGCTAGGGCAGTGGTTCCCAAACTTGTTCCATTGCTTGTGCAGGGGAAGCCCCTGGTGGGCCGGGCCGGTTTGTTTACCTGCCGCGTCCACAGGTTCGGCCGATCGCATCTCCCACTGGCCACGGTTCGCTGCTCCAGGCCAATGGGAGCTGCTGGAAGCGGCGGCCAGTACGGCCCTCGGCCCGCACCACTTCCTGCAGCTCCCATTGGCCTGGAGCAGCGAACCGCGGCCACTGGGAGCCGGGATTGGCCGAACCTGCGGACGCGGCAGGTAAACAAACTGGCCCAGCCTGCCAGGGGCTTTCCCTGCACAAGCTGCGGAACAAGTTTGGGAATCACTGTGCTAGGGGAAAGGAGGCAACAGCAGTTGTAAAACATACCAAGTGCCTTAGCTGGAAGTGTTTTTATTTTGTTCCTGAAGTGTGCGCTGACTACATGGATAGTATAGCATATTGTAACTTGAAATAGGTGGGATTCAGAGTGTATAGACCTTGTTGGGGAATTGAGGACTCTCTTCCCTCGTGTACTTTTGGAGGATACTATCCGTTTTGGGAATCTTATCTATTCCAAAGGCAAAACATTTTCTCTTCAAAGTATTTTAATGAGACACAGGGATAAGTCTGGCATGGATGATTTATCAGTATCCTGAGAGGGGGTGATTCCATCAAGGACAGAGAAAGCATCCTCAACCTTCCCTTCAATTCTGGGGAAGAATTGTAATAAGGGACTCCAGCAAGTTCCCCGTAGTGCATCACTGCCTGTTTCACCTTTGTCCGTGTATGTGTAGGCTTTGTTTCACTTTGTTACTACTTCTGTTTATTATATATGCTCTCAGGCCCTGACACACACACACTCTCTCTCCCCCAATAAGAATGTGCTTGACATTGTGTTATTTTTCCAGCCCATAGCTGAGCTCATAGGAATTAAACTTGCACTCTCGTAGTTCCTTCCTCAGCACACAGGAATTCTGTTAATGGCAGATTGCCTGAGATGTCCATTCACCTAAAGTCAGTGCCCTGAGCCATCCACCCCCAGAGAGTAGTAGTTAAAATAAACTCTTGTCTAGTTTTCCTCATTATCCCCAGCTTCTATACCACTAAGTATATAGTTTGTGACCAAGGCTTTGACCCACAGAACGAGAAATGCTGAACCAAAGGATTCTAAGTCGCTCTTTCCCTGAAGTCTCTCTCACCCACATTGTTCAGTTAACATTTTACTGAGCATTTCACTCATCTGGAATCTGTTTTTAATAATTCCAGGAAACAACAGCACAGACAGTTCAGGCCAATGCTGACCCTAGCTTGCTAAATTCCCCCTTTTTTTTTTTTCCCCCTTCAAAACTACATTGGAACAGAATTGATTGTAAATGGTTCCCAAAACTTCCAGGCCAGTTGCACCAGTTTAACAGACTACTCTTTATAGTCCTAATTAGCATCTGCTTCCTCCCAGTCAAATGTATGCTATATCTTGCAAGAGAGCGTGTGCTAAATCCCAATCTCAGGATTGTTTGCAAAACTTGAGATTTGGAGAAAGCCAGTCTCCACTGAAGTTTAGAGTGCATACAGCTGAGTTGGAGGGGGGCAGTGGCAGAACTCCAGACAGGGCCGCCGAGAGCGGGTTCGGGCCCCGGTAAAAAAAAAATTTCGGGCCCCCCAGCCAGGGCAGCCCGGCTCACCACGGCCGACGCGAGGGGAGGCAAGCCGGGGAAGCCCGGCCCCAGGCCCCCCTCCCGCCCGCCGGGCCCCCCTGATTTTGACTGGCTTCCCCCCCCCCCCCCCCCCCCCCATCGGCCCTGACTCCAGAACCCCGCACGGAGGATCAGCATTAAGGGGGTAGGGAACAATCTAGAGCATCAAACTGATGTACCATTTACTGGTACAGGTACTGTGGTTGTGAACCAATGGACTGGAGAAGGTTCACTGTTTTCCTGACATTACTTAATAGAGAAAACAAACAAACAAACCAACCCCGCAGCCCACATAAGTAAATTCCCTGAACTGAAGAAGATAAATTTGTCTGAAAAACAGTGAGGAATCTGACAGGAAAGAGTTACTTTATGCCATGTTCTGGTGAGGTAAAACAGCCTTAGGTTTGCTCTTGTCTGCAGGTTTTTCTTAGTGAGAACAGAAGGTTGGGCACAAGGTGAACTGTCAGGAGGAAAAATCGAGGGAATCATAGAGAAGATGGGCCTTGTACATAATTGATCTGACAGAGTGCTGCCCACTCTATCATTGTGGCTGAAATACGGTGGGCCTCCTGTGCAATAATGCATGCGATTTTAACAGCACAAGACTTGGTCTGTTAGGGGATTTGTTTAATCAGGAGTGTAACTATCCCTGTCAGCACTGCACATCATTTGCAAAACAAGAAAGCTGGTCTTTGACTGGAAGGAAAAAATTCTGTCGCACTAATCACCTTTAACAACCGATGTAGGAAAAAAGATACTCTGGGTGAAATACTGGCCCTCATTGAAGTTGATGGCAAAACTCCCAGTGACTTCAGTAGGTCCAGGATTTCACCCTTTCTTCCCTGAAAATTTGACATCGTTACTGCTTGTTCTTCACTCTTCCCGCCCCCCCTCCCAGCATAGTTCATTTTATTGGGAACCGTAATCATGTTGAAGCACCTTGTAATTGCAAGGGCAATGTGCAAAGCTGAGAGTGCTACTGGTTCCCTATTATTGGAAGAGGTGTGGGGGGAAAGGAGACTCCCAAAGACTTGGGGTTAAACAAGCAGGCAAAAGGATTGAAATTACTGAGTGTTATTGGTTTCAGTTTGGAAGGAAAAAATTACCTCATCACTTAAAAAAATAGAGACCCCATTTTAAAGAGAATGAGAAACATGGTCCTCAAAGCTTTTAGATAAAGAGTAAGATTTTCTCAAAGGACAAGTGATTTTGTGTGCTCAACCTGAGACTCCTTTAGAGGAGCCTGATAGAGGTTGGGTGCTCCTGGCTTACTGAAAATCAGGCCCCTTTAAGGTGACTCAAGAATGTAGGCACCCAAAAATAAAAGCACACCAGATCACTGGTCACTTTTAAAATCTTGGCTAAAAGGGCCAATCCTGCCGGATGCTGAGCACTCCCTGGGAGGTGCTGAATGCCATCAGATCCCAAGGGAGTTGAGGTCACTGAGCATTTCACAGGCTCAGGCTCTTGTTATCAATTATCAGAAAAATGGAGTCAGGGAAGGACCATGCTATTCATTCCTGTGCCTTGACCTGGAGAAATCACCCTCTGCTGAGGTGACAGAGTAATTCACTAGCTATTATGTACATTTAGCCTTATGATGGATAAATCAGGCTGATAATGTAATTATATTGCTGTGGCAGCATAATCTGTTTCCGAAGAACTAAGTTTATATCACCACAAATTTCATTTAAATGGTTACCAGCAATGAAAATCTATAGTAGCTATAAAAATAACTTGCACTATGCTCTTGAAACAACCCTTTCATGCAATGTTTATGGATGTTAAACCAGATTGTGATTATTTTCAGCATGTAGAGATTTACCCTCTGGATAGTGTTGGCAGGATCTGTGATGTCCTGTGCCTAAAACAAATATTCTCTAAAAACATTTGTTATAAAAAGGGTTAACAGTTTCCACTCAGTGTAAAGCCATAAAGAAATTAGTGTTCTGAAGTGTAGAACATTCGCTTTTACAGTAGGTGGTGGTGTTACACTTTCATACATGCCAGGCTAATTAACTATCCTAAAGACCACATCATTACATTATTTCCTCTGCTTAAAACATTGCAATGCTTAATGTACCCTGGCAATTCAATCATGTTTTAAACAATATCCTAAGCATCGGCTGTTGCATGGTGACATTTAGAGTAGATTTCACATTTTAGTAGGGATGCAAGTAAAATGGAAGTGTGCAAAAAATAGAATCTGCAGTCCAGAAAAGCTATTTGAACAAAAATCTTCTAAGAGAACTTCTAAATAGGGCTAGTTATCGTCTAGACAATTGATTCTACTGTTCTGAAAAAGTTCATTTGAAGACTTCAAAAGGTTGTTTTTTTTCATGTTTTCCCCACACTATTTGCTAAACTTATCTCCTGCATCTGACTATCCTTCAAGGTATATTTCATTTTGTTGTTTTGTATAGTTTGTTTCCCACCAACGTGAAATCCCTTTAATGAAGTCTCACCAATTTATTTTTAAATAATTATAATACCTTTGGCTTTGTTTTCTGAAGGTATATTGCGGACATTCACTGAGATTGCTTTTTGAAAAATAAATGCATGAAAGCTTATTGTTTCCCATCGAGTCAAAATATCTCAAGTTAAAACAACTGAGCAAGAAAGGGCAGTGTTCTGGCTTTTCTGATGTATACACAAGCATCACTTCCATCCACAAGTAATGGATCCTCTTTGTGGCAGAAGGAGTGTAATAGTAGCACAGATTTCTGCCCGAAGGACAGCTAAGCTGCCTCACTCCTTGCAAAGGGCATACTTTAGTGTGGCTATAGACATGGAAATGGCCTGGTTTTTGGCCCTGCATGGTAACAGCATACAGGCTACCTTCAAAAAGAGAAACTTCCACCAGTGGATATAGTGTACATAACCTGTTGGATCCAGGGAAAATCAGAGGTAAAACTGCCAAACTGATGGTCCTGACACTGAACATGTCCAAAAGCTGCTGCCTGCACATCCTCTGCTGGTCCTGCCCCAGTAAGGTATTCAGAGACAGGACAAAGACACACACTGATTCTTGTCATGCCAAATTCCACCCTCCTCAAGCAAAAAGCTACGTTACTAGTTAACAAAAGAAGCAGGAGTCCTGTGGTAGATTGACATCCATTTCCCCCAACTAGATATAAAAGTAAATCAAAATCATTTTTAAAATGTTTATTTTAAATATTACAGAAGACACTCGGGTCAGAGTGCAGAGCTCAACATTAAAGAAAGGGCTGAGTCAAAAGCCCAGATACACTCTCAAACTGGGAGGTGTTCATCTTTAATCGCAGTTGGTATGTCAGCCGTGTGCACAGTCCTAACACTTCTCTCCGGGTAGGTGTAAGTTATTTCCCACACAACATCTGTCTGGTACATCAGTGACTGAAGCTGACATATCTGAGAGTAGACATGATCTGACATACTAAGACATATAAGAACACAACACAGACATCAGACCTACAAAAAGACATCTGGTAAATAAGACACAGACAAGGCACAGCTCAGAATGAAAGCAGAATGCTACTTGAAGTTGCAGACACTCCATGTTATAGAAAAAGAATAGTTAGCAACATATGAGAAGGTCACTATTCATGTAGCTTTAAGGGGCAAACCGGAAACAATAGTCTCTTCTTCACCCTGAGATTATCTAAGAGGGGTGAAAAGAAACTGAAATATCAATAGGGAGGGTGTTGTTTTTGTGCCCCTGTGATTTGGGGATCAAATTATTCTTGATGCATAAGAAAATTATTCGAGAGTAGCCTCTTAAAAAAAAAAGTACCATAGGGTTAAGCCAGGAAATTCAGGCCTAGTTCTAGACATTGATTATGTAAATCTCAGATTATTCAGATCCATCGTTTTGATTGAACCTCATTATAATGTTATTTGTAAAACTTGGATCCAGATTAGAGTTTAAACATTCCTAAAGTCTGGGGGTGGCTGGCTCGGGAGTTTAGGTTCAGACCCATCTGTATTATTTATTTTAAAAGAGGACTGATGTGTAGAAGTGTTAACCACTGCTGTTTCATCTCAGGTAAATAATTATGTTATGCAAACCAAAATTCCCCTCTCACTTGCAATTGCATTCCCGTGCAGTTCCCAAATGTATTCTTCACTGCCTGTCCTGCACTCTTCAGTAGTATTTATTGCTTTTCTATGATGCTCATTATTGACATATGTGAGGTCTGAGCAGCACTTCACAAACTCTATTGCATTTATCCTCACTTTACAGATTGCTAAAGTGAGGCACAGATCAGTTAAGTGACCTACCAAGAGGCAGCCAAGAATAGAGATCAAATTTCCTAAGTTGCAGTCCAGTGCTTTATCCTTCCTTTTGTTGCTGTGTGCTGTTAAGTAGGTGTCATGTTCAACTTAGAGAGAGATGCTTCTCATTGGTGGGTGAAGTGTTCTCTTTATGTAGTGTGTAAAGTGTTTCATGATTCTGTTGGATGTAAGACACTATGCAAATGTAAATCCTTATAGCTGGTATAACTTGAACAGGAAAGTTCAACAGATGGCACAAAAATCTGAATTACAAGTTCTCAATACAAGCAGGCTATAATTGAAATACTCTAGAGTAAAAGTGACTGCCACCTGCGCTTTGCAGTTTCAAGAAAAAAAGCATCTGAAATATCCTCCACACAGAGAAATGTAACAGGAAACATGTCTGTTTCAATGGATTACATAGACAATTCTATGGGACAATTCCTTATATACTACTACTATAAGCAGTAAGTTTTCAGAAGTTCTTTTTCCAGTGCATGAGGTTAATTAATAATATGTAAAAGTTTATAGTTTATTTAGTATAATCTCATAAACATTTATTAGTATGCTAATAGACAGTAATGGCCCCATGGGCATAAAATTAAACTGTAGTCTGAAGTGACAGTGCAAAATACTGTTCTATTCAGCCATGTTATCCATTTTTCTACTGGCACTCAGGTTTCAAACAAATGCACAAATCTGCATAATTTGGCTAGCTCTCATTTTCCGTGTAATGTGAGAGAACAAAATACTGTATTTATGTTCTTTCCAATACAGCACTTTCCATGTTTTCCCTTAATCAGATCTTAGTGCTATATAATTATGCTGTTTCAGTCTTATCCTCTTAATTCTGTTAAAATACATACATTTTAAAAAACGTGAGCATAGGATTTCTGAGACGTAAGTACTGGTTAAAACCCTAAGTGATTGAAGGCCTCCTTTTAGATTATTGGATCTTTTGCGCAGGGACTGTGTCTTTTTCTGTTTTGTACTATTTTGTTCAACCAGTCATAACATTTAACCACACAACAGGCATAAAATAGAAACCAGCATTAATCTTCCCTCGATACTGCCTTTCCATTTTGCCTTCTTAGTGTTTTGGTTTTTTTTTTTTTTTTCTTGCAAAGGTAGCTCAGTCTCCATCCAGTTTAGTTGAGGCCACTAATCCATTTTGCGTAGCTAATGAGCAATCTGTCTTATGGTGACAACTTTCAGTCACTAGAGAGCTGGTACCTGATCCAGTGGTCACTGAAATCAATAAAGACTCTCATTGACTTATTTGGGCATTAAATCAGGCCCGTGGCCAAAATTCAAACCAGTATTCCAAAAGTTTGAAAGATTTCAGCTGCCATTCCATGCCCAGTGCCATCCATTCCTCTGTAATTAACTCTAAATTTAGTAAAAAAAAAAAAATTTAAATTCCCCCCCAAAGTGGTTGATTTTTGCCGTTTTAAAAATAAAGATTAGTCTTTCCACAAAATTCTTTCCTGATGTGCATGGGTCAGTCCCAGGTCCAGTACTAGTCAATATTTTCATTAACAACTTGGATAATGGAGTGGAGAGTATGCTTATAAAACTTGCAGATGACACCAAGCTGAGAGGAATTGCAAGCACTTTGGAGGACAGGAATAGAATTCAAAATGACCTTGACAAATTGGAGAATTGATCTGAAATCAACAAGATGAAATTCAATAAAGATAAGTGCAATGTACTACACTTAGGAAGGAAAAATCAAATGCACAGCTACAAAATGGGGAATAATTGGCTAGGTGGTAAGACTGCTGACAAGGATCTGAGGGGTATAGTGAATCAGGATGATACCCACAGCATCACAGAGGAGGCCTTGAAATGGCTTTGGACGTACAACTCAATCTATAGAATGTTGTTCAACAGAAGCCATACCCAAGAGCAAGAGAGTTGTTCACAAATTGAGTCTGAGTCAGCAATGAGATGCAATTGCGAAAAAGACTAATATCATTCTGGGGTGCCATGTGTAAGACATGGGAGGTAATTGTCCCACTCTACTTGCCGTTGGTGAGGCCTCAGCTGGAATACTGTATCCAGTTCTGGGTGCCACATGTTAGGAAAGATGTGGACAAACTGGAGAGAGTCCTGAAGAGAGCAACAAAAATTGTAAAAGGTTTAGAAAACCGGATCTATGAGAAAAGGTTAAAAAACCGGGCATGTTTAGTCTTGAGGAAAGAAAACTATGGGGGGACCGGAGAACAGTCTTCAAATATGTTAAAGACGGTTAACAAGAGGACAGTGATAAGTTGTTCTCCATGTCCACTGAAGGAGGACAAGAAGTAATGGACTTAATCTGCAGCAAGGGAGATCTAGTTTAGGTATGAGGAAAATCTTTTTAACTATACGAGTAGTTAAGCTCTGGAATAGGTTTCCAAGGGAGGTTGTGGAATTCACATTATTTGGAGGTTTTTAAGAACAGGTTGGACAAATACCTGTTGGGGATGATCTAAGTCAGGAGTTCTCAAACTGGAGGTTGGGACCCCTCAGGGGGTCATGAGGTTCTTACATGGGGGTCGTGAGCTGTCAGCCTCCACCCCAAACCCCGCTTTGCCTCCAGCATTTATAATGGTGTTAAATATATAAAAAAGTGTTTTTAATATATAAGGATGGGTCACACTCAGAGGCTTGCTATGTGAAAGGGGTCACCAGTACAAAAGTTTGAGAACCACTGGTCTACGTTTTCTTGGTCCTGCCTCAGGGCAGGGGGCTGGACTTGATGATCTCTGCAGGTCCCTTCCAGCCTGACATTTCTATGATTAACCCCTGGTATAGGTTTACATTGATACTTGTCCATAATTTCCCATCCCTTCACTATTGTATAGCATCCTATGCATTGGTCAGTTCAGTTGCCACCCTCCATTCCAGAGGTAGCTGCATTTCAGTTGTGCTGAATGCATATAAATCACTTTAGGGTACTTCAGGATGAAAGGTTCTATATAAAACATAAAACACTATTACTGTTTCCATAGCTTTCCAGAGCTACATATTGGAAGCATGGCTTTCCACCCATCTGTGCAGACATACAGTATCTCCAGGATGCCATCTTTTTTAAAAACGTTGTTTTTCTAAGCTTTCTCAGGGCAAAACGCATCCTGCTAGAACAGATTCTGTATAGACATTTTTTGAAACCAACATTCAATTTCAAAATGCCTAACGAAGTACAAAAACTTGATACATTTTTTTAAAAAGCCAGATTTATCTCCTGGGGGACTGGACGTCTCAGGGGCTTGATAATGGAATATATAGAGCTTTTTATCTTCAGGCTGCCAGGACATAGCCAGAACTAACTGAGAGTAGTTACCTCATGGCTGTTCGGTGGCCTATGTAAAGTGACGTCCAATTCCCACTACACAGGTGTCCACATCTCAAAACCTCATAAAAGTTAGCAGTAATTTTCACTGTTCTTGGTAATCTCAGCAGAGAGCCGGAGCTTTGAATGATCCCCTCCTTCCTCTAGCAGGACTTTGTTCAGATGAAATCAGAGGCATATTGATGGGGAAGCTTGTACTATAACTACCTATGCTATACAACTTGTAGGCCAGATTGTGCTACCCTTAAGCATGCTGAATAATATCTTACTCTTTGAGTAGTCCCATTGTTTGTACTGGGACCACTTCAAGAGTGACATTTACTCATACTGTGTAATAATATCACAATCTGGCCCAGAGTGCACAAATGTAGGTTTTCATTATCCAGAGCTGTCAATCCAGCACTGAACTCAAAGAAAAACAGCCTTACAAACCTAGACACAGAGGCCACAAACAGTTTCCTCATTTTTACCTTCATAGAAACCTGACTCATCACTGAGAGATCTTCTGTACAGCACCAAGCACAGTGGGATCTGGTCTGTGGTTGGGGCTTCTAAATGCTTCCACAGTGCAAATAATTGATGATAATAATCTCCACGTCCCCTTGGAAAAACTCATCAGTAGTACAGATGGAATGCAAGGTGTGCTGGCTGCCTTTGAAAATGAGATAAAATCCTTAAATGTGAAAGCCAATTTAGATGCAAAAATTAATGCTATGGAAACAGGGTTACTGAGAATAGAGGAATAAGCCAGGACTCAAGACAAGGACAAAATATCATCCAAGGCAACAGCCATGGGGAAACTAAATTACCGAAGAGGTGATCAGACATGGGAGACCTTAGAACATCTTGAAAGGGTTACAGTCAATCATATATTAAGCGTAACAGTACAGGGACTTGAACTTGAGAACCTTGTGAGAAACAAAATTGGTATTTTGCAGGGAATCCTAGCTCCATTGAGCCAATGTAGTGTAACCTAGGCCAGAACTTACATATGCACCCACACGACTAACATGGTTTATTGAGTGTGGTCTTCGATGTACCCAGTTTAAAGCTGTGCAATGAAAAATACATACTGTATGGCTTAGTCTTATGTTGGGTTCTGCAATAATGGAGTCAGTATAGAGACATTTGACCTTTTATAATTATGGTTTGAAACACATGCAGATGCATGACATATCCTGTGTTGTACGATTGTGCTCTTGCTTCTGAATAATGGTTTACAAAATAATTTTTAAATATGGTATTTTTAGTTTACTTAGTTCTGATTTCCTGTTTTGCATTTTATTCTGTTTTATACCATAATGAGGGCAAAGAAACCTCATTTTTAGAAACTTCAGTTTCTGGCTCTGCTTCACAGATAAATTGCAAATGTCAAGATAATTTCCCTTCTCAATAGCTTCCTAAACTCTGATTAGCTCAACAAGGTGCATGTAACCTAAACCATTATTCTGTGAGTGTTGTACAACATATATGCATGCATATAACAACTATTTCCTTCTCATGTTATGTTTACTTAATGCATTGATTTCCTTGAAGCATTTTCAAAAATAGTTATAATAAAATGTCCTTTAATAGGAAAAATAACTTTTCATTTATTTCTTCTCCCTCTTCCTTGCTGATTCCCTCCCTTGTTGATCAAGGAGATGTTGGTGATGGTTGTTTATATCAAGGTAGCATCTAGAGATCCTGGTTAGGATCTGGATTTTGTCATGAGCCAAGTATTATACATATGGGGCTCTATTCTGTCCCCTGCAAGGAATGATTTTGATGGGAATTACTCATATGCTGTTTTGGGAAGAATTTGGCCCCAGTCATTTTTAAAATCACATTTTAATAACTGTCTGGACACCCAAAAGAAGCTTTGAGGACTAACTTTTTTAAGCAGCTGCTACCTTTAACAAAACCAGATCCCACTTCATTCTAAAGAAGAATTCCTTTGAAAGGAATTACTGTGCATGCAGGAAGGTTAGTTCAGTAGATTAGGCACTGGTCTTCCCCTGGAACTCCACCTTGCTTGTAAAACCATTACAATTGCAGGTCTTCATGGCCACATGACTGACAGATATGCCCATTGTTGTGTCTTGTGGGATGTGGACAGTAAGCACTGTACGGAGGCCACCAAACACATTCCACATAGGACACTGAGTAGCCATCAGGTTGGAAAAACTTTGCCACTAACAACCTTGGCCGTATGTGAACTGGCCTCTTAGTAATGAAAGACCCTATATCCCATTACCAGTCTTCTGGGCTATTAAGCCCTTCAAAATAATACTTCGGATGTATAGTAGCTATACGTAGGTAAATACTGATATAGTATTAAAAATAGGCCTGAATTGAAACCTCAGATCTTAATATGTCATTTATGTACAGTACCTTTCATCTCAATATTCTTCATCAGTATTCAGCCAGCCAGCCTCTGGACATTCTCATGACATATGCTAAATGGGTATTATATCCGTTTTACTGATGGATAAACTCGGGCACAGAAAAGTTAATTGACTTCCCAAGCTCAGTCAATGGCTGAACTAGAAAAAAACTCAAGAGTTCTGATTTTCAATCTCTTGTTCTACCGCTGCACCACACTCCTTCTGTGAACCTCCACTTTCCTGCTATGTGTTCTTTGAAAGAGACGCTCCCGCCCTTTTTCCAAAGGTGGAATCATAGTTGCAGTCAACCTGAGGGCAGAAAAGATTTTTCCCTTTCAGCAGTATTATCCTCTTGGTGTGAATGTGCAAAATGTGTTAGACTGTGCTGTCACTTTAAAAGTGTGGAAGATCCTGGGATAGAGGATTTGGCAGCCATCTTTAATTGCCTACATGAGAGGAGGAAATCCAGGCAACTGCTTTAGGAGCTTTGAGCCTAAATCGCCACTGGTATAGCTCCATTGACTTAGAAAAGGGGACGCGAACATCTCCTTCCAAGAGAGTACAAATTAAGTCAATATGGTTGCGCTGGTGTAAAACTGGAGTAACACAATAGTGAATCAGGGCTATTGCTTTTATTTCAAAATGTGCCCATGGTATCATGCAGGGCTCCATTGGCATGCTGATTTTCCTATGAGCTGGCACACTTCTCAGCAAAGGAACCTGCATTTGAATGTTTGAAGTGCTTTTGAAAATCTGACCTATAATATACATCATCCACCCACCCACCTAACTATCTAATGTGAATTATGGGAGGGGCATTTAGAAATGATCAGTGTTGTCCTAACTCTATTCCTATTATTAGTCTTCATTATTTTTATTACATATTTTATCGTAGCACCTAAATGCCCTAACTGAAATCAGGGCCCCATTGGGGGTAATCACTGTAGAAATATATATATTAAGAGACACTCCATGCTGCAGAGTTTACACTCAAATAGACATGACAGAGAAAGAGTGGGGAGGGAAACTGAGGTACTGGGAGGTGAAGTGACTTGCCCACAGTGTCAGAGTAGGTCAGCGGCAAAGTCAGGAAAAGAACCCATCCAGCACCCTATCCAGAGAGGACCATGCTATCTGTGTCTGTTCTATATAATATTGTAGTCATGATAGACAATAAAATATGCACTCATGCAAATATGTAGATACACATTTTGCTTCAAAATACTCCTAATCCAAAGTTCTAAAGTTCTGTTTTGAATTATGACTTCTCAAACAAAGTGCTGAGAAAATGGTCTGTCAAACTAATCTGATAAACTCAAAAGTATGCTCATTTGTCATCGCTTTGGGCTCAATACTTTGCTTTGGATACATTGAAGTTGTCTAACGGAAACTGGGGCATATTTTTAAAAGTTTCCAAAATGAACCCATACTGCTGCACCCAACCTCTTTGCAACTCTTTTGTGTGCCGCTTTAATGTACTCTCTGTCACAGAAATTTGAGGCTTTGCTTTATCAGTGCTGTAGGATTGCATTACTCTGTTTGACTGTACAAAACTCACACATTTCACTACGTCTGTGATCCCAAAGGTCACAGTTAAGGTTGGGAGAGAACAAAAATGGTACTTTGTGGTCTAACATTCACACAATTATCAACTCATAAATCTTTGTCATACTGTAATTAGAGTGTAAGAGATAAGAGAATTCTACATAGACTGATTGTGTCCATGAAAAAAAATAATTTCAGTTATGCAAAAGCCAAAGAAGATTGTATTTAGTGCATGGCAAAACAGACCTTTTTTGAAAGCATTTTTATTTTTCCAGTCTCTTAACTTACTGCATTTTTATGTATGAATAGAAAAGTGTAGCCATTTTGAAATATATGTAGCATATAGTGAGGCAGTTATGATCATATGCTGAATCATTTAAAGTATACCATAAAGACACTTTTGTTCTGAAAATAAATGACTCTCATGCTGTGTATTTGGTAGCTTGAAAGGGGATCTAGTTCCTTAATTACATTCTTCCTCTCCAGTGTGTATATATTAAGTTTGCTATTATATAATTGTTCACAGCAATAGTTTACGCTTATCTTTCAGTCAAAGAGCATTGATTGATTAAGCCTCAAAACTTCCCTGTGAAGTTAGTGTTAATTCTGATATTTTAGAGAGGAAGTTAGGAAATTAACTTAAGACTTCAGAGACCTGGTTTCATTTCCCTACTACATCACAGACTTCCAGTGTGACCTTGGACAAGTCACTGAGCCCATCTGTGCCTCAGTTCCCCATCTGTAAAATCAGGATCACAAGGGTGCTGGAAGGATAAACGCATTAGATTGTGAGGTGCTCAGATAAGGTCCCTATAAGTACCATGGGTCAGGAAACAGAGACACAAAGAGGTTAAATGACTTGTGTGAAGAGCCTGCTGTAAGTCACTAGATCAGATCCAAAATTTGAAAGAACTTATTTTCCACTCCTGTTCCAGACGCAGCTGAAATCTCACAAGAACAGTTGATCTCAACATAGTAGATACCATGCAAGATTTCTGCTGCTTTAGGCAAAGCTGTCTGTCAAAGAGACACTCTTGAGATTTTGGCTTCATTGAACATGAACCCTAGTCCTGATTTGACCTTGATGTCTAACCCGTAGCCTAAACCTAATCTGGATCCAGATCCCAGCACCACTTCCTTGGTCCATCTTCAGTTCATATTTTAAAAGTGGTGTTTAGTTTTCTTGAGGAATCTCTTCCAAATCTTTAACCTCTGATTTCTCAAGAGCTTCTCTCATGTTCTTCCTCAGTTAAACACTAGAACCAAATTCTGCCACCAGTTACATTGACTCAGCCCCCTTGAGGGAGGTCATGGGATTGTGTAGATGTAACAGAGGGCAGAATTTGATCCTTTGGAAACCAATTTTGTTCCTACAGACCAAGTTGCCACTGTTCTTGATCTGATTTCTTATTATTCCTCTCAGCTTGTTGCTGGTGAAAGGTGTTGGTTAGGTAAGAATATTGCTGAATTAAAATCATTGAGCTGTGAAAGAAAGGTGTCAGAAAATCTTTTTAGTTACACCTACAAAATTATTCCCACCTTTATGAAATATTGTGCACCAAATATGTTTTCCTGGGACTTTTCTTTTTACCACCTTTTAAAGTGTAGCAGCTCACACTCATTCTAATGAGCGCATACAAGCTCTGGAATAATTTATTGAACGGTTGTTATATCTTTCTAACTGGTGTTCTCCCCAAACATTATTTTGGTAATCCATGTACTAAAGCTGAACCAAATGTATGTTTATGTAAAACAGCTCATGCTATATGCAGCCTGTGCTTTTTGTGTGACCTCTAGTGTAAAATGCAATATGTCTGGTCTCAGTTATGTTATTCTGTCAACATGTTCCAGTTTGGGCTAAGCTGGAAGCAGCCTTCTGTGCATCTGGCTTGGGAAAAGAGGACATCTGTGCAACTAGTCCTACAAACCAGAGGAATTCAATGGAATATTGTTCTAGTGTTAGGGAATTAAAAGAATTTTTGCATTGCAAAACCACAACAAATGCTGACTTCTACAAATAAGAGTTAGCTGCAGAAATACTCAGCTGTAAATCAGCACAATGAGAGATGAGAAGAAGTGAAATGGTGCTCTTGTTTCAAATGTAAACGCACTCCTTCAAACACACAAATAGTCTGGGTTAATTTAAAGAGATTTAATTCACAGGGATTTATGTCCTTTAACATGCACTTTGAGATTTATGAATGAAAAACATTAAGTATGTATTTTTAAATTTATTTTATTATTTTCTTATCTTAGTTTAAGACTCTCTGCCATCCAGAAGATATTTTATTTATTATTGATGTAGCACCTAGTGGCCTAATCTGAGATCGGAGTCCCATTGTGGTAGGCACTGTACAAATATAACAAAAGAACACTCCTTGAATATTGAAATGACACTGATACGATGTGCATGAAGTGGTTATCTATTAAGAATGAACCAAACTCTCACTTGATACTGGCTGCAGAGAGCCTCCCAACTTCCTAAGTGGAAACAAGTGGTCCTTCCCATATTAATGGTCACAGACATGTGGGATATGATGGTACCTGAGAAGGTCCATGTGTGCAGAACCAATACGTTTTCTGATTAAACACTGTTTTAGACTCCATTTCATGAAGTCCTGGGCTTGGTGAAACCATGCTGCTTCAATGTCTTTTCAGTTAGAGCTGGTCAAAAAACATAATTTTTTTTTTTCAATCAAATCAAGACTTTTTAAAAACAAATTTTCACCAAATAATTTCCCATTTTTCATCTAGCTCTGCTTTCTGTATCTGACCGGCAGGGGCAAATGTCCCTTTGCTTCATCTCCTGGTTCCTTCTCTCTTTTTTCCTTCCAATGCCCAGTTAATCTGATACGCCATTTGTTCCAACTCTTATCCCCTGTCTTTGGCTTCCCGAGTTTGCTTGGTTTGAAGTGCTGTGTTTGTTTGGTTGTTTGAATTCCTTTCACTTCCTTTCAATACTATTTAAGCAAAATGTATCCAGTGAGTTTTGAAGATCATGTTACGTTTTCATGTTCTGTACAGCAATGATATTACTAATTTCCCTCCTTCAAACCCAGGGTCAAAAGCCAATTCCTACTCATTTTACTCATGCTGCAAACCCTGGTGGTAGGTGAACAGTGAACAACACCTACTCTTCCACTGTGTACTAGACCTGGGCGAAATTTTTTGGATGAATGGTTTATTTGCCAAAAAATGCAGTTTCAGTCGACCCAGAACTACAAGGGAATTTGACACACATTCACCAGATCGTTTTGGCCAAAAAAAAAAATCATCATCATCATTTTTCAGGCTTGATTCACAAGGAGAATTAAGCACCATTCACAAAACAAACTGGAGGAAGAGTCATCTCCTTTATAGTCTTTAACCCAGTGGTTAGGACAGTCACCTGCAATGTAGGGAACCTTGGTTCAATTTCTCAGTCTCTCCTGTTGACGCTATTCCACTGTGTATACAAAAAATAGCCACCGGAGCAGGGACTTGAACTTGGGTCTCCCATCTCCATGTCCTAGCCACTAGGCTATAGTAACTCTCACCCACTCACTGGCCCACTGACTATTCCAGTATTTTATACAAGGTGGACAGGTGAGATTGAGCGAGACGCACCCCAGAATACCCTATTGCCTGGTTTTGCTTGACCTGAAAAAAAAAACTTCTTGTTTTTTTTTTTTTCAATTTGCTGAAATGTTTTGCGATTTTCACTTCAGGTTGAACCAAATTCTTCCTTCCCCCGGAACTGCCAGTGAACTGAAAAATCAGTTATTTCCTCAGCTCCACTCTGTACCCGGTAATAGCTAGTCACAGGCTAGCCCAGGGGTGCATGTTGGGTAGGAGGATTCCCTCCCTCAAATCTGATGTGCATTTTTGTCAGAGCAAAGCTCTTTGAAACAGGTTTTTTTTCAGCTTGCCGTGGCTTTTTAAGGAGTTCTCGCCATTCATGGTTTTTTTTAGAAATGGACCCAAGCCACATAGTTCAGAACCTGACTGGGATATTTGATCTACTTTTCTGTGATATGCTATATTGAACTATGTGAAAATAAACAGACCAAAAGAAACGTTCACCATACAAAAAAAACTCTCTCTTTTGTACTTCAGGGAGAGAATATTGACTGACATGCCACCATGGAATATCAGTTCATCATACATGGGTCTTGTTTATTCAGAGTCCTCAAACTTCCAGTGAAGCAAAAACTAGTTGCTAAGTTCTAATCAGTCCTATCAGCCAGAGTGTAAATTCCACGTCTGCTCTGCTTGGGCAGTCGGGCAACACAAAGGGGACACATAGGCCACCACCTGTAGGGAGGATTCTGCATCAGAACATGAGCCACCCCAGGACAGACTTCAAGAGGGAAGAGGTAGCTGCTCTTTAAGTTGCACTGTGAAGAAGAGCCCACCTGAAAGGAGCTGAGCAACTGCTGCTCAGTCTGTGCTTGGAAGAGCCACCAAGGGTTTGGCTGGAAGGATTTAGTGGGATGGAGATTGAAGAGAATGGATGGATTTGGGGGAAAGAAAAGGAAGAAAGAGGTTGGATTTAAAGGGATGAGTGGTCGTATGTATTGGAATAAATGTGTTCTGTATGTTATTTTTGGCTTCCTCGTCTAATGAGCCTCATTTTGGATGGGTGAAAGAGAAGTGGACAAGGTTGGGAAGAATGTCCTTCAAAGTTGTGTAGGGGGGCCCACCTTTTTTGAATGCCCTTCAAAAAATAGTGAACAGCTCTGCCTACAGGGATGGTATTTGAAGAGCCAGATTCTGTCCTGACTTGCAGCCTCTGTACATCCCTTGACTTCAGTGGAGCTGCATATGGTGTAAGTCAGAGCAGAATTTGGACCGTCGTGAACATGAATTCCTAAAAACAACATTCGAATGAAGTTCTGCTTCTGATTTAAATTGAGTGAGGTTCAGAGTTTGGGCTGTTACTCCACCCTTAACTGAGTAGGTCAGTACCCTTGTAGAGCATGTCGTGCAAAACATTGTCTACTTACTTGACAACCTTTGCAGTGCTTAGGCAGAGAGGACAGGGTGGTCATCTTGACTCTGAATTTCTTTGGCTTTGTTTGTTGTTGTCAAAAGAACAGCAGCGTTGGTTTAATGTAGCATTTGCAGTATCTCTTTTTAAAAAAAACAACTCTGTAGTTTGAAAGAGTAAAAGGGCTTCCAAAAGTTGCTTCCAGGCAGTTTGGTTTTAATGCACCACATGATGCACTGAGAGTGTTTCTGAAGTGCCTGGAAGAGCAAAGAGGTGTGGTGCTCCTCAGTGCATCCTCCAAGTGTCCCAGACTGCACATATCTCTGACATAGTGGAAAGTGTCAGCCAGGAGCATGGAAACCTTATTGTTGGATTGATGACATGGTGTGTAATGTCTCTGTAGAGACACTTATAAATGGAACTTCTATATCATACAGCACCAATATATGTTAAAACAGACCTGTGTATTCACACAGAGGCAGTGTGGTCCAGTGGACATGGCACGGGACTGGGAATTTGGAGATCTGGCTTCTAGTTCTGGCTCTGTCGCAGATCTGCTGTGTGATCTTGGGCAACTTGCTTAACTTCACTGTGCCTCTTTTCCCATTCCACCTTTTTGTCCTGCCTTGCTCTTTGGAGCAGGGACCATTCTTAGTGTGTCTTAGGCCTGGTCTACACCTAAAACTTAGGTTGACCTCGCTACATCCCTCAGGGGTATGATTCACACACCCTGAGTTAAGCCGACCTAAGGCCTGGTGTAGAATTCGTCTGCCAACTTAGCTACCGCCTCTGGGAGGGGTGGATTAACCACCATGATGGAAAAACCCCTTCCATTCGCTGTAGCACGTCTACACTATGGTGCTACAGCGACACAGCTGCAGCACTGTAGCTGTACCTCTGTAGTGTAGACATAGCCCTAGGATGTGTATGTACCCACATATGCAACAGTTTTCAATTACTAAGGACTTAGATGTTTAAAATCAAAAAGTGTGCATTTGTATGTTTATATAATATAGATCCCAAAGCCTAGTAAATGTTGTGGATAAACGGTCTACTAGCTTGTTTTTAAAAGATCCCAAACCCTTTTTTAGCTAGAGAAATTAAAAAAAAAAAAAAACTTGAAGAACACTCGTGTATTTTTCTCACTAAAAATATACCGAGATTATTTAGTATTTATAATGATAATAAACATGTTCGCCCAGCCTGAGTCCTTGAACTGAAAACTTCATTTCAGAGGGAATCTTTTAATGGCTGTGTTTTAAGCCTACAAAAACACACATATACAATTAAACAGACTCCAAACTCTACCCCACTCTCCCAGCCTCTGGGGAAGTTCAATTCAGGGTGCAGACTTCACAGCTCAGAACACATTTCAATTATTGACCCAAATCTTTAGCTAAATGTGAATATTCCCCCAAATGCTGGGAACATCTCTCAACAAAATGTTTTCTTTTGTTGCTACTGTTAGGTGCCATGTACATTTAAAAAGTATCTAGGCAGTAAATGCAATTGGTGTGGAATATATCGTTCTAAGTGATTTGTGCTCTCAGATCTAGTCACACCAATAGTGTGCTAGTGACCTGTCAGTTATTAAATGTCGGCAAAGCTACGGAGTTGTAGCACTGAGGGTCAGACTTAACAAAATGTCAGCAAGTCATTCTGATTTAGGCAGAGTTTGTTGGATGACAGTAAATTCAGGAGAATAGCGTGGCAAGCTATTCCGAAGCTGAGGATGCATTTCTGAACTAACTGTTGTGAAAACACTCAAGTACATTAAGGTAAGCACGCCAGCTTGTTTGAAACAATGTGTGTTTCTTGAAATAATCTAAGGGACTGACCCTGCTAGTTTTAAAGTCTGTGCCAAAACTGCTGTTGACTTCAACAGAAGCAGGATTGGGCCTCAATTTTTTTCAGTGTATTTATTATATCTCTCTCTCTTACTGCACTAGGAGGAAAACGATCTAGTGAGTTATTTAATTAGATTTCCCCATATATCTCATTCTTTCTTTAAGGCTGCTCAAAACAATCACACTGTAGCATCATCTGCTGGAAGAGACAGGCAATTGACCAGAGTACTTGAACACAACCCATGTAAAAACCCGACTCCCTTTCTTAGTTGAATGCTTTTCCTGCAGCAACCTTGTGTGTCTGACTCAAGCTGTGCAGGAAAAACAGGCTCCGTTTTTCTTCTCTTCTGGGACAGCTGCAACATCAGGAAGAAAGAGAATGTTCCTAGTGGCAGTGGAATAGGTAGTGGAAGCTCAGTTTAGACTTAAGCAGGATTGCATACTTATTAGGGTCTCTGCATCATAGCTGCGCTAGGACATACAGGGTCAGGAGTGTAGGAACAGCTGACCCCAGAGAGACAGATTATGCTGTTAATTTTTGCAAATAACTTTAAAGTTGCCTATTTCCATTCAGCACTATAAAGTACTGTGGGCAATAGATGCTACTCTGTCTGGTATACAGTCTATGTAACTGCAAATCTTAAATTCATTTTAAGATGTCACTTTACACTGACACAATGTCATCCATCCCAGGATCTCAAAGAGTTTCACAGACAACAGTTAATCCTCAAAATACCCTTTAAATACCCCTGTAAGGTAAAGTGAGTATTATCATCCCCATTTTACAGTTAGGGAAACAGATACAGAGAGACTAAGTGACTTGCTCAAGGTCATATAGTGAGTCTGTGACGGAGGCAGGAACAGAATACCGATATTGTGACTCTCATTTTTTCTTCTTTAGCCACAAGAACATGCTCCTGCTCTCCATCTAAATCTAATGAAAGGTCATAAAGTAATACCATTTTTAGTTAACACCTCATTTCTCAGATGCACATGACACCGTGAAGTGTGTAGCGTATTACATGTAAATCTAAAAGGCATATAACGTTTTCTTTCTCAATGTTCCTGAGATGAATTGCTTTTTAGAAAGAGGACCACATTTTGCTAGAAAGACATTTCAATGAGCTGGCTAGTTCATATGCATGCCACTGTTCTCTCCTGGATGTAGTCGAACCTCCTCAGTTGTGTCATAGGCCCTACGTTGGCAAAAGGTAATGGAGACCCTCCTTTATCTCAGCTGACAGAGGCCTT
Organism: Terrapene triunguis; assembly: GCF_002925995.2. NCBI lineage: Eukaryota > Metazoa > Chordata > Testudines > Emydidae > Terrapene > Terrapene triunguis. The sequence goes on along the minus strand of NW_020664562.1, from coordinate 40,311,659 downwards.
TGCTTTTGGCGCAGCAGGATCTGGGTTTTCCTCCTGTTGCAGGCATGAGGTTTTCAGTGGTCATGGGGTGCAGCATATGGGCAGCTATGAAGCCTTGACACCCACACAATTGGAATAGAGTATGGAGCAAAGGTATAATTTGCTTTAGATTGCCTGCCCTACAAAGTAGGTGGGTTGGATGCATTGCATGCTGGCTGAAGTTTCTGGGTGCCTTTCAAAGTTTAGCTCGAGGCATAGCACATTGCAGTAGCCTAACCCTGAGATGATAAATGGATTACATTGGTTAGGTTAGAGAAATGGTTACCAATGATTGGCTGACTGAAAACCGAGTTTCTTGCTACTTACATCCACGCTCTCTCAGAGAAGACTCTAGTAGGAATCACTCTGAGTACACATCACAGCTGGGAATCCCATCACCACCTACGGTCAACAGAGCTTACTCCTCTTCCAAGCCTCAGCCTCCCTTGCCTGGCACCTTCACTCCTTGATCAGCATCATGATAACAGACCTAATATGTCCAGGAGTTCTATTATAACCTTTCCCCATTGCTGCCCTTCCCAACAGCCTCTCCCCAATCCTTTCTACTGCCGCCTCCCCACCTTTCCTAGACGTTCTCTATTTCTTACTTAGACTCTTCCTTCCCCCGTCCCCCCGCCCGCCATACACATTCGATAAACCCTCAGCACATTTTGCACATGCATCTGCCTTTCTCTTTTTCTCTCCCTGATTCTGCCTCTTGTGTGCATATGTATGTGGGCAGGAGGATTGGGATGGGCCTTCCTCCTTGTGCTGGCTACTTTAATGATGCAAAAACTGAAGAGTACCCAGCAAGTGCTTGCTATTATGAGCACCTTAATTCGTGCCTCCTGGCCTGGCAGTGCCTCTGATACAGCTAACTTTTGAGCACCTGGACCAGCCCTGGAGTGCCTGTAGGTGCTTCTGAAATTGTAGTTTGGGTTTCAATCCCCTAAGCTCACTCCCAACATGCACCCTTGAAGTACAAAAACCACTGGCCATTCTGACAACTTGGGTTCAGCCAAGTGCCAGCTCTGAAAAATCCCTGAACACCCAGCTTTACCTGAACCCCTGACTGGATGCTCAAATACCTGTTTGTCCCTGTCTATGTTTATTGAAAGTGTTGGCTTGAGGGTGTCTGTGTCTCAGCATGTCAATCTGTAGAATACTGTCAAAATGCTTAGAGAACTGCAAAGTATGTATAAATATGGTAGATATGTATAAAATGCTGTGTTTACAGTGTTGTTAATGTCTTTGCTTAATTCTGCTGCTATATATAGAATTTTAATCACAATCTTTACATCTGTTATTGGTAAGGAAAGAATTACACAGACAGTTTGGAAACAGGACAGTGCTCTGAATCTCTGGAAATTAATATACATACTTTTTGTGACCTGGCTAAGGAGGAACAAGCAAGATGGAAAAAAAGCAACGTGATTTTTTTATCCAAATTTACTTCCCTGGATATTAATGTGTCAGTTCTTTTTCATGTGCACTATCGAAGATAAAAAAAATGAATATCCTCTCTGAATACAAAGATGCCAAAATGTGTCTTACTGAGCAGCTAAAAAGAGAAAGGAGGACATGGCCAATGATGATTTAAATGGAGTGAGACCTGATTTGTTGCTTCCTGAATATGACTAGGGATTTTTGGTTCATGTGTTGGCTGCGTTTGTATGTGTTCATATACTTGACGTTCCATGCGAGCACAGCAAGGTTGTTGATTTTATTTCTTAGTATGTCAGTCTAGGTGTTTCTTACTAGGAAGGGTCAAGATTGTGCATATTGCGGGCAAAGCCCCTTCCTCAGCTTCTGGGATGCCCGGAGAGCAAGCAATTTGCAACATTACTTAGGATAGCACAGTCTGCTCCCTTCTCTGCGCCTAGCCAGCTCCACATGAGTCCAAGCCAACTCCCATTGAAGTCAATTGGAACATTCCCACTGACTTCATTGAGAGCTGAACCAGGTCATCAGCCATTGTGAGAGGAGGGCAGGGCCATTTCCCTGTTTTCTCCACTACACACACACACCCATGCACCTTCCTCCCCAGGTATAGTAATTCTGCTCCCCTGAGTGCACACACTGTGCTGGCTCTTGCCTTTTCCTCAGAGAGGCAAAAGTTGGCGAAGACTTCTTGTGCTCTTTTGCCCCATGCGCAAGTGACAGCAACGTGCAAGTTGCCCAACGCTGACCTGGCAATGTGCCCCAGTACTGACATGGAGAGACAAGAGGTTCATGTAGATTTCAAGCCTATTCAATCCATGGTTGCTCTGCTGTTTGAGGAGGCCAACTGATACAGTGTGGAGTGTGTTGGGGCTGTTTGTCTGTGATAAATAGAGATGACTCCAAACTTTAAGGAAGATCAGATCTGGACTTGGATCTCAATTTTGTGGCTGGGTCACATTTCCAAATGGAAGCTGGACTGAGTCCACTAGTTCATCTCACTGAACAGCATCCTATGTCCTAGAAGAGAGATTCTGTACCCCATTGCCAATCCCACAAACCAGGTCTCTATCATTCAAGCTGTTTTCCTGTGTACCACTACAGTTTATAATAAGCCAACAATCTCCACTATAGAACCATGTCAAATGGTTTTAGCAGATACAATCCACTGCACTGCCCTTATCTACTTGGTATCTTTGAAGAACTACAAGTTACTTTTGCAAAATAAAAATTAATCTTCCCAAACATGTGTTTGGTTTGGAAAAAAATGTAAATCAATATAAATTCTGGCCCGGATTCACCTCTGTTATTCCAAGCTTGTATTGCTATAATTCCATTGCTATTAGCACAGAGGTGAAGCTCTCCCCTCCCCCTCCCCCCCCCACACACATTCTGTTAAGAAAACATTATTTTTGTGTGGAACTGGTTCTTGTTTACCTTCAACCTGTACAGTATTTTTTTTACAGTATATTACTTTTAGAAATGATTGCACCAGTTCTGATAAAATTCAAGCTGCCCCAAGTCAAACTGACCATACCATTATTAGAGGTTCAAAACAGTGTAGGTTACTTTTTCTCCCCAGTTATTTTCATTTGCCCTTTTGGCTCTGGCTGGACCTGGAGATGCGAACGCAAAACATTCCAAGAGGGGCAATTCTTTGTTTCTTAGTGCTTCAGGTCTACAAACGGTAACCATTTAAGTGCTAACTATTATTTATCATCATTATTAATTTTTGTTGTATTTACAGCATGACTGGAAAACACTTGCCCAAAATACTAGAAGGAATAATCTCTTGAGACAGCCTGTTCTTGCAAGATTTCCATCCCAATATTTACAGACCCAGGAGGTCCAGATAAGCTTTGGATATGCATCAAAGCTTGTGGATGCTTATCCGAACCAAGCACAAGCCCGGATCCTTTTGAAGTTTGTCCATCACTAGTTATCTGTATCCAATTCCTCCCCTTTCATAACAAGAATTATAGTCCCTGTCTTCAGGAAGTTCTTGTGTTCAGTTACTCCTAATTTTCCACAAAGGGATATACAGAATTATACTAATGTCTATACCAGCCTTTCAAAAGAAGTCATGTCTCAGTTCTCTTCTAATTCTTAAGCCTATTGCTCTTCGTTAAAATTTGAAACACAAACAAAACTCATGGAGCTTAATAGTATCTGAACTAGGCATCTGCATCTCTCCTTTATGCATCATTTAAGGCCAATAACCTGGAAGGTGTAGTGAATTACAAATCTGGCCTTTCACCGCTGGGAACAAGGTTCAAGTTCATCTTGAAGTCTTGAGTGAAATACGTTTGGTGAGTTCTGCTCAATCCCTGGTGAACAGTAGCTCACGTAATAAAACTATCATATCTAATTCAACCCAACTGGCAAGTTTTTCTAGGGACAGGCCTTGCATGTGGACAGATTTATTGAATAACCCGAAGAGAAGATACTCCCTACAGGTCAGGTGAGACAAGGTCATTGGCAGGGCAATAATGATGAAGTTTTTGGCTGTAAATTCCACATTTCAACAACTATAACAGACAACTATGAACAATTTGGATAAGAATCTTGTGTGATTTAATAAAAAAATAAAATTCTTGTTCTGCTTAAAGCTATTATCCTTCCCCCCCCCACCCCACTTTGCATTATGGTATTTATACAGTAAAGCTACTAGAACCAATTTATTTTTTGTGTTGACAGAAGTTAGTGAATATCTTCTTAGTCCTTTCAAGTTCATCCATTTACAAAATTCAGTGGAGATTGTTTCAATTAGGGTCATCTGGTCATGTATCCCTTGATCCTTTGATCACCAGAGCAGCAATACCGTGTCAGTAATCTCTAGGCCACCATTTGGGTTAATGAATCGGCTTGACTTTAATTCTAGCCCAGATGTAATCTTTTATAGCTTAATGATTTGTTCTAACATGAGCACCAATTGAATGTAAACAGTTTCTTGATTTAGAGTGGAAATAGGGTTTTTTTTATGCCTTGTTTCTATTTCTAATTAATCGTGGAGCAATTAAATCAAACCTTGATCTGTTGCAATCAAGATTAAATCATAGTGTAGGTTAGGCTGCTAATATCGTCTTTGAGATCATTATTATCAAGGCTAACAGTAATCAGCAAAGGAGAAAGAAACGGATGTAACTGAGGTCACAGATCTGAAGAATTGTTCAGCTCAATTTCAGTACAGACTTCTCCGCATCTTTGACAGCTGGTCTGATGTAATGCATAATAACACTTATTTAGTAACTCATATTCAAGGATCTCAAAGCACTTTTCAAACGTCAATTTATTCTCACAGCACAGATGTGCAGTAGGTAAATATTATCTCCCATGAACAGAAGGAAAAACTAAGGCCCAGTGTGCTTAAGCAACTTCAGCAAGGTCACACAGTAGGGCCTCAATCTCGATATCATGAACAAAACACTGGTAAGAGGGCTTTGCGATGGAATCTATGTATGCTTTTTGATAGGGGTGGAGGGCATCCTTACCCACAGGCAAGCATACAGCCGAACAGAAGAAGTTATGTGGCCTGTTGCAGCCCCCCAAATGATGATGTGGCTCAGCGTGTCCATGCTGTTCTCTGACTCGCTGGCTCTGCCTCCATGAAGAGCCTTAGAAACTTGTCATGTAACTTTTATCTGCAATTGCTGTGGGGGAATGGAGGGAGGGCTTTGTAGTATCCCCGGTGGTAGAGTGAGAACAGGACTCATTTGTAATAAGTCAACAAGGTGCTTTACTGAGGCTGCGGGTATGTCTACGGTGCAATGTAAGCCTAGGGTTAGTGGAACTCCAGTCAGTGGGCCCTGGGTTTGAGAACCTAAGACTTGAGCGTCTACACTGATTGTCAACTCTAAGTAAAGAATTATCTAACGTGGGTCTCCAGCAACCACACTGCAGTATGCAGACCTGAGTACAACCAACCAAATCACAGACTTCCTAGTGCCCCCTTGAAATGTGGCCGCTCTAGCTCTGTTTGTGGTGCGGTGTGGGAAAACTTGATTATCCACCAAATTTGACCTTGATTATCTTGGTTATCCACCAAAGAGGACAAAGAAAGTTGGCCCGTAGTGTTGTGATTGACTTTTGGCAGTCTCCGAGAGCATGAGTCCAGTGGGGCTGCATCTACAGTGCAAACCAATAGGGTTTGAACCCTGGGTCCTGGCTAGACTAAGGCTCAGACCCCCCATCCCCAGGTTAACACAATTAGTGTGTAGACGGAAGGGGGGTTTTAAACCTGAGTTCAAACCTGGGATTTACACTGCAGTGTAGACATACCCAGAAGGACCTAAATCTCTCTAGTTGTAACTAAGCACAGCCTGGCCTATCCAGTATCACCACATAGGCCAGGGCAAAATATGGCCCGCAGGCCGGATCCGGCCCGTATAACATTTCTGTCCAGCCCACCATGACTAACAATTCTGTCCAGCCTCCTCTGCCCCCTCGCGATCTCCGAGTCTGGGCTGCTAAAAGTGCTGCAGCGCAGCGGGGCGCTCAGGCAGGCTGCCCACCTGCCATAGCCCCACGCCGCTCCCGGAAGCAGCTGGCTGCTACAGGCATGTCTCTGTGTGCCCCGGCACATCTCTGTGCGCCCCTGTGGTAAGCGCCTCCTGGCCAGAGCCTGCATCTTGCACCCCCTCCTGCACCCCAACCTCCTGCCCCAGGTCAGAATCCCCTCCTGCACCCAAACTCCCTCCCAGACCCTGCCCCCCAATCCCCTGCCCCAGCCTGGAGCCCCCTCCTGCACCAAACTCCCTCCCAGACCCCGCACCACCTCCGTTAATATAGTAGAAATGTGCGGCCAGTGACGACTTACCAAAATTCGTGGAGTAGCCCCCCTGCAAAAATTATTGCCCACCTCTGACATAGGCTCTCCCTAAATCCTGGTCTGGATTAAACAGTGAATAAAAAGGGACTGTGGATTACACTTCAAGTTTAGTCAATGGAAAAGCCGGGAATTAGAATCCAGGAGTCCAGATTCCCACTCCTCTTCTCTAATCATATCTCTGAATCATGGCATTACTATTCTAGAACAGCTCTGACAAAAGCTGTTTTGCATGGAGCTCTGCAATTATTTATACGATCACATTCTCCTGAAGATTAATTCAAGCTAAAAAGGAATCTTTTGCCCAAATGGGTCATCCGTATGACACAGAGAAATAACACAATGATCTGAGTTTGACTATGAACATAGAAAATATATGAAAGCAGCACATTGTAGTTTGTTCTTCAGTTCATATTAGCTTGAAAAAAATGACAGCAGTGCCATTTTCAATTCAGTGTTATGCTGGAAAGGTTGCAAATTGATTAGAATTATGCCTTTTTTGTGCCAAGTGATAATTTACTGCAATTAATTATCAAAAGATCTACTGCTGTCAATTATGGTACTTGCCCTTTGGGGGAGGGGAAGCTATTTATGAAGAGCTAAATTCTGTAACAAAGTTCTATTTTACTTTATGTTGTTTTCAATTAAGCTATCATTTGCTTTCCTTCTGCCAAACATAATAAAGACCTGTTAGGAAGTAATCATGCTACTGTGACCCTTTTTTTTTTTTTATTTATTTTAATCTAAACATTATCTAGACCTCCATTGAGTCAACACTCCTATTGTTACACCTGCAAATTGTACATGGAGAGGAGCATACTTCAGAATTAATGAGCACAGCTGCCGTCTCTCTTACATTCAACACTTGTAAAATAGACCTCTTTAAAGTGCCATTATCACAATATTGATAGAGTTATTTATAGTACTGCAAACGTTCCCAGTCATAACAGAGTCCTTGTTATCCCCTGTAGCAGTTCATATTGTTGCCATCTCCTGGCCTCATTCCAGAGCCTGTGATAAGGCACCAGGTGGACAATCCTTCACAGATGAACTATAAAAGACATTAGGAAAACTTTTATATAAGCAAGTTTTATAGCGGGGAATAGGTCAAGCTGTCGAGCCCAAGCCTGTAGCAGACTTGTCATGTGCTTCCAGTGCACCGTTTCTCTCATTTTCAGAGTGGAATGTGAAACGAAATAAGAAGCAGTGCAAGCTGGAAATGATCTGGCCGGCATTTTTGCAGTTACTAAGATTGTTTTACCATAACTCAGCAAAACAGATGTAAGTTCAAACTCATGGTGTCAGTCGTTGAAAACAAACAATCACAGGTGCCAACTTTTGTTGCTAAGGGAATAAAAGAAGCTTGGGCGTCGTGTTCTGTATGTGCAGAGCTCGAGGTTGTACAAGCTGGTGGTTCTGTTGTCACTAAGCAGTTACTTGGGTTTTCAGAAATATGCAGGGGGAGAGGGAAATAATTCTGCTAGGCAGGTCAGCCTTCTGACCCATAGGAAATTTCATCCAATCTGATTCAGATACTGTCGCTCAGTCTTCACATTTTGGATTCGATCCTGTTCCCATCAAAGTCAATGCAAGTTTTCCCCTTGGCTCCAGTAGGTTCTATGTCTAATTCTTTATTTGCATTTGTCTTACTCTGTGCTTAAATTTTGCAACATGATTCTCTTTCACATTTGGGGCGCTTATACGTCCCAAGATCTCTGCCCAGAACTCCCAGTGCTGTGCTAATGATGGTGGTTCCCAGAACTGTCCTGCAACGCATGGTAAGTAACTAATTCAGTGCCTTTGCCTAATTCAGTGAAATTGCTACAGCTGTATCAAGATCACACAGTTTTGTGAGCAGTCTAGCTTCACTTTGAGTTTCAGGTTCAATTTAACCCCAAAAGTTCAAACTTCAGGTAAAACTCAGATTTCTGTCATGAAACCAGTGAGTTTTGATGTTCTACTGTGAGATTAAAGAGTTTAATCATTTTTGTAACAAGCTCCTAATGACAACCTTCCTGGTTTCAAGCCAGCCTTTCAGCAAAATCTATTTCCAGATCTGAGCACCTTACAAAATTTAAAAGACCTAAGGCCCCAATCCTGCAACTGCATCTGTGTGGACAAACTCCCACACCAGAGATGACCCACACCTGCTGATACTGGGGGAACAGAGTGAAGGCAGCCGCTTCAGCATGCGTTACTGAGCATGCTCAGCCTGTGTGAGCATGCTCAGTACAAGCCAAGCAGCAACTTGGGGGAGAGGGGGATGTGACCCAACATGCCCCCACACACGTCCCCACTGCCCCAAACCAGCAAGGAGCCTGACTTCAGTGATCTGTGTGGGTGGCTCTCACTGCAGGATTAGGGTCTATATGAGAGGTACTTTAGATTGTAAGCTCCATGGAGCAGGGGCCTGTCATTGTGTTCTGTGTTTGTACAGCACCTAACACAATGGGGTCCTGGTCTGTGATAGGGCTCCTAGGCACTACTGCAAGACAAATAATAATATGAATCCGGTCCACACAGAGAGTTGAGTCTAGTTCATTAAGGCTGGTTTGTGCCACTCTGGCAGTACAAAGTAGTTTTAAAGTCATCTTATCTGGCTTTAGAGGGAGCTGTCTGGGTATGGAATCCTCTGATGGTATAGGTCCACAATAGTCGCTTCTACATCACCAACACCCTGACTCAGGGCACATGACCTAGAGTCCCGTGGCCCCACATGTGACTTATGTGTCTAGTCAAAACAGACCAAGCTCTGTTCACAGAAATTATTTGTTGAATAATTTTGGATAAGGAGTAAGGACAAGATTGTCACTTACCCCTCTACACAGCAGCAGAGGCCAAGAGGGCACAAGGTGCCCCCTTAATTCTCCCATATGGGCAGACTGCAGGTCACAACATAGGGGTGGAAGAGAGTCACTTCCGTGGACACAGACTCTCCCTCCCGCACAGGTGGGCAGGCAAGGGTGGGAACGAGCAATCCTGGTCCACCTCCAGCTCACTAGCCCGTGTAGATGAGCCAGAAGAGAGGAGGACATATTCTGCTACTGGTGCACTGGCCCTTGAAGTAAGATGAAAGCAAGGAACAAACTGTGACTCTTAGAGTATATATATATATATATATATATATATATACACACACACACAATGGAAGTAATTTACTGTCTGTGAAAGGTGTCACATAATGTAGAGGAAGGATGATCCAATGGTTTGAGCACTATTTTAGGATTTGGGAGATGTGGGTTCAAGTTCCTGCTCTACTACTATCTTCCTGTGTGACCTTGGCTAAGTCATTTAGCCTCTCTGTGCCTCAATTCCCTTCTGTAAAATGGGGATAATAGCACTTCCCTACCTCACAAGGGTGTTGCGAGAATAAATACGTTACAAAGACTTTGAGGTCCTACAGTGATGATACATAGAAATGCTTTGGTGGACAGAAGTCCTCCAGAGAAAACATGTAACATTGCAGATTCTTCAAGCTTTGAGGGACTAACCTTAAAAATAACGGGGTATGCAAATCCTTGACTTCTTCGCTGAAAACACCAGGAAGGTGTTCCCAAATTTAGGGCTAGATTGTGATGGCATAACCTGCCTCGAGGAGACCAGGGAGGGACCCATGATTCTAAGAGTCACAGTTTGTTCCTTGCTTTCATCTTACTTCAAGGGCCATATATATATATATATATATATATGAGATGCCTCCACACCAGTGCAACAGTCTTTTCAGTTCCCCAGCACTCACTATGTTTTTTGCAAGTGGAAAAAATCTAGATTTGGGGGAGGGTTGTGGTGGGGAAGAAGGAGAAGTTAGTTGCTTTTTGTTTTTCCAAACTTGTTTTAAAAATGAGACACAATTTTGGTGCATGCATAATGAAACTCATCCAGTTAAAATCAGAAAAAGGTTTCTCATAATTCAATTGGAGTTGTTTTTAAAATTTGGATGTTGGTCAAGGACAGCTTTATTGATTGAATTTAATTGCACATATTTTCCTGTCCTTTTATTGAAGCCTATTTTTCAAGCCACTTGAGAGGCTGCTAACATTTCAGAAAGGGGATATGCCAAAGCATTGCTTTAATTCATTATCTTTTGGACATACAGTAGTTGCTACTTAGCCTGAATTAAATCAGTTGGAGAATGTGATAGTGTAATTACTTTCAGGTATCCAAAACTCCTTTTAAGTGAATTCACTAGGAAATTTGTCTTGCATTTACATTAGATGCAAATGTCTGTTATTTCAATTATACTATTTCATGAACCAGGGACAGATTTTTCTTGTTTCTACATGATATTTTAAGGGATAAAATTCCAGTTAGGTCATTTATTTTCTAAAATAACATAACATAGAAACGTTCCACGAATTACTTCGCTAATTCTTTCAAAATGTGTAAACATGACGATCCTCAAGGTAACAAAGGAAATAAGCCTGTGATTTTGTTTCCTTTTTTTCCTCCCAAATCATGTTATCTCTGTGGAAATTTTGTAGACAAAACTTGAACATTAGCTAGATTACTTCACTGAGTTTCAATGACGCAAAGTCTGTGCTCTTCCAAAAGTTATGTCATCCTGCTTCACATCGTAGGTAAGATCTAGATGTTCTCAGATTAGAATGATCTATGCAGTGAGGTAATAGTCAGAATGTAAGCAGCAGTGCACCAGCGCAGTCCCTGAATCGCTAACACTGAGCTACTTCTGTGGAACTTTCCAATTTGCAGGCGTAATTATATCTCATTGAAGCAGCTGAGCAATGAACGTACAGTTTTAGAAGGTGAAACCATTGTAACCATTGCTGAAACTGCTGTAACCACTTCCTTGCCCTCCCCATTGTCTGTCTACAGTTTATTACTCCGGTTTGGATTGTCCTGCCTTAAAATATATTTCAGTCTAGCAAAGCACAAAAGTACATGCACAGCTTTAATTATATGAGCAATCCTACGGACTTCCATCGAAGCATGTAAGCTCTTTGGGGCAGATGTCTTGTCTTTCCACTTGTCCAGTAAACTAACTAGCATACTTTTGGTGGCTGTAAAAATAAGAAAATACACAACAATAATAATAGTTCTATTTTATTAATTAATAATAGGCTCAAGCTGCAAAATTTGGTTCTGAATTTGAAAGTGTTCAAATGCAGGTTTGTGCTGTGGGGCCCATCTCTGTTTCACAGGGAGGTGAGCAAACTCAGGTTAGTTTAGTATTTGGAAATTCCAAATCAGGAATGGTTTAGACATCCCATTTTATAAGAAATCTCAGTGTTTGCTTTTGTGGAGAGAAGGGATGTTCAGATAAATGATTCCTCTTTTATCCTATCTCTAGCTTTAGATCTGAGAGTTAGTGAATATAGACTTGAGTTGAAATACTTGATGCTTGCATTACTCCCAGAATTAACCTGATTCTAGTGTCGGACGGACCCAATTCACAAATGTTTTACTTGGGAATTCAGTACCCATCCCTAGTGAAGTGCTTATGAAACTCCTGTTGCAATGAACTGAACCACAGATGGATGTGCGATTTTGAGGGCCACTGAACATTGACAATTTTCCCAACTGAATCAAAATTACAGAAACACCTGCATGGTTGCATCTGCAGACTCAGCTAAATTTATGCTTGCATACAGCCACATGACATCCAACCTGAAATTGTTCTGCATTTTAATCAAATGTGTTGTAATGTCAGTATAAAACTTTGTATAAAAGCAGCTTAATCTGTGGAAAGTTCCACTGAAGCATTTTTATTTGGCACCAGTGTGAGGCTCCATGAATTAAAATCAAAACACGGTGTAGACAAGCACCAAGGGCACTGATGTTTTAATTAATGAAATTGTTTTACCAGTGCTTTCTAAGGTTAAATAATGCTAATAGGGTCATGTGATTCTATCTATCTATATGCGCTTCTGTAAGGCAGTCTGATCCCGCCAGCTGCTCCATGTATGTAGACCACTGTCCCCATTGAAAGCCCCCTTGACTTGGTTAGGGTTCTGCCTGGGTACAAGGTTCTGCCCAGACAAGCAGCTTACAGGATCAGGGCGTAAGTGACTGAAAAACTAAAAGACGTGGTCTTTTATCTTGAAATTCCATGAGTCAACCTGTGTGTTCACCCTGCTGATGTAATCAACATCAGGTTTGGTATCTTGGAGTTCGATGGAAAGTGCAGATTTAAATGTAGTGGATTAGAGTCTGGAAGGATGGGTACCGCAAAATAGAGTGTTGCCTGCTGATCTCTTGATTTACTTTTGCATATGGTCCCAATACACCCAAAACTATAGATCAATGAATTTCTCCCCTGATGGTACATTAAAAAATACTCTGGGAATTGTTCAATGAGTAGAAAATCTGTAAATTCACCGGTTCTCAAACTCTGGGTCGGGACGTTTTAATGGGGTCGCTTAGACTGGCTTAGACTTGCTGGGGCCCAGAGCCAAAGCTGAAGCCTGAGCCCCACCACCCCGGGGAGGGGGAGAGGTCAGGTTACAGGCCCCCTGCCTGTGGCTGAAGCCCTTAGGCTTCGAGGTTGGCCTGCCCACCCGGGGCAGTGGGGCTCAGACTTTGGCCCTCCCACCCGAAATGGCGGGGCTTGGGTGAGCTCAGGTTTCAGTCCCCACTCCTGGGGTCATGTACTAATTTTCGTTATCAGAAGTGGGTCCCAGTGCGATGAAGTTTGAGAACCCTTGTGTTCGTTGAAGACATAAAAGAAATTATGTGAGGTCCTTGTTTGGCAAGTTCTTTCAGATGTGGATGCCTGTTCACTAAGAACTGAACTGAGATCAGCAACTCATTGTACTTGGTTATCAGATAGTGAAGTGTTGTGATCTAATGTTTCTCTGTTCCCCAACAGCAATAGAACGGAAATACAGATTAAATGAGATAATTTAGGACGTTATTTTACTGAATAGATTCTGGATTTCAACTTCATGAAGGATGTTTGCTCTTCACTACATTATTGACTTGTATGCACACAAATATCTATTAGACAACCGTCCACATACATTAAGCTTATGCAGAAAATAAAGACTTGTGTTATGGATCTATCTACTTATATGACCATAAACTCATAGCACTTCCCAAGTATTTATCCACACAACACTCTGCTGAGGTAGGGAAACATTATGATCTCCATTTCACAGATGGGGAGCTGAGGCACAGAGAAATTAAAACTGAGATTTTCAACCTTATCTAGGCTTTAAATTTACTTTCATTGGAACTGGGCATCAAAATCCCTTTGAAAATCTCTGCTTAAATGACTTGTCCAAAGTAGCCCAGGAAGTCTGTGACGGACCCGGAAGCAGACCCCAGGGCTCCTGAGTCCAAATCCAGTGCCATAACCACAAGACCATCCTTCCTTCTGTGAAGAGGCTCCAGTGCATAATGTTGCATGGCAGACAGAGGAGACTACATACAATTAAACCACCCCTTACTGAGAAACGATTCCTGAATCTGCTTGTATTTATGCTGCATTTACCTCACTACTCAAAACTACCCTTTGCAACCCAAGTATGAAGGAATAAAAAGGAAGGTGGGGGGGAAACTATGTTAGGTGGCCACATTAAGTTCAGTGATTTCTAATAACAACGTTTGCCGCAAATGCTCTGGATCCACATCAAAAACATCTACTCAAGTGCACAGCAAGGGGTCTATTCTCATGTCCGTGCTCATGTGTTAACTCCCACTGACGTTAATGGGGGCTACTTGCACGCAAGGAGAGATGAATAGTCCCTATGGGAATTGCATAAAATAGAGTGTGACCATACAAAGGCTGCTTCAATTGTCAAGACAAAATAATCCAGTGGGGAAAGGAATCTTAACGAACGTTGTGGATAAACCTTGGCCTTTGAACACCACAGTCAATCCAGTGTGAAGGGAAAATGACACTTCAGAATCGGTTCCTCGCTCCCAGTTGGAATTCTACCCTTTCCATAAGCAATTAGGGGGAAATAACATTATTTAAAATATGAATAGTGGCTAAAGTTTTGAGAAGCGACTCATGATTTTGGGTGCCCAATGTGAAGCACTTTAAAGGAGGCTAAGTACTCACCATCTGCACTCGGGCACCATTCTCATGCTGAGCACCCCAAATGTGAGACCTCCCACATCACTAGTCGCATCTGAAAATCTTAGCTAGTGTCAATACCTAAACAGGAGCCATGTTCTAGGAGCCTGTTTGGCCTGCTTGGGACAGGAGAGGAAAAATTATGGCAGCTGGAAGGGTCCAAGATAATCATTGTGTTTAGTTTCTTCTTGTTGTTGAGAAGAATTATTCTGTATTTTAAACAGATGTAGGGGACACAGCAAAAAGAGCTTGGTGACACACCCAGACATGACCTGATGTGACAGACCCAGGTGCAGACATGACTGAAGATGGGGTTTGATAGTTTATTTCTCCACAAGTACAGGGATGCTGGACTATACATGAAATAAGTGCATCTGCCTGTCAGATGGTGGTGATGCTAATGAAGTTACCCAGTTGTCAGCAGCAGCCATATAATCTCCACAAACTTGCTAAAAACCAGGAAGCTTTCCCATGACCTGAGGAACTTCCAGCTTCTTCAGACTTGGCACATCTACTTGGCAACAACAATCTCTAGGAACACATTATCCTGATAGGCTGCTCTTTATGGTGGCCCCCAGTGAACGCAGGGTCCAATTCAACGTCTCTGTCTGGTTATCGAAGCACTACATGTAATTAGACTTAGCTACCTGAGAGAGACACTCTGTCTCTGTGACCCAGGATCTTCCACCAGTTACATTCCACAGCAATGAAACAGTTAACCAATGGGGTAGGCTCATGACCATGAAAGAGATGCACCAAGACTGTGGAACTCACTGCCGGATAGAATAAGAATAACCACCTGCCTCACCGCGTTGAAATCTAAATGCCAAACCCACCCCCTTGCTCCAACTTTCCGAGAGCAATACCCTCACTCTCAGATTTTTGTATTCATTTATGTTAAGACCCCCACTCCTAAACCAGTCTCCTAGTGGCAGAGAAGGAAGAGAGAGATGTCGTTGTTGTAAGATTATTTAGTATGGTGATGAGTGCTAATACTAAGAATGTGGGTAGGTGGGTGAATGGATAGTTCATTCACATCCGTTACGTGTAACCAGTGGTTAGATCAAACGGCCTATTTGGAACCAGGAACCCCTGGTTTCTATTCCTTGTTCTACCACCCCATCAGGGAATTCAGCCACCTGAATCAACAGAACTTGGAAATTCATGTATATCCTGTGCCTCAACATTGGCTTCTAGCTCCCCTTGGTCCTCTCCAGACCTTTAGCACCAATTTCTTCTGGAACAACCCAAGGCAAAATAGTTCATGTGAATAATAGTGAGAGTTCTTATTTTGTGAGTTGTGCTTTGTACAGTATGGTATTTTAGACTAGTAACCAAGGATTTAATTATTTGGTAGCATAGGCATATAGGCTAAACCAAAGTCTTTAGGAGCTGCTGTGTCCCTGTTGGCTAGAAGTGCGTGTGAAGAAATGAATGATTATATATTGTTATAACTAATGTTATAGCCTGCATCGACATATAATTAAGTGAGAGGTACAGTTTGAGAGCTGCTGTTTTGATGTGTAAGTGTCTTGGAATCTCAGACAACAAAGGTAACTTGGGAAAAGAAAACAATGCCAAAAGCCAGGTCTTCAGCTGGTATAAATCAATGGAGCTACACTGATTTACACCAGCTGAGGATCTAGCCCTTGGTGTCACTTCTGTTGCCCAAGTTACATAGTACTACAGGACAATCCCCACCCGCAACAGACAACAAAATTTGGAGGTCAAATCTCTTCCCAGAATCTGTCTGATCTGTCTGTTTATTTCTGATGTTCTCTGATGCAAGGACACTTCAGAACGCTGCAGCCTTGGGAAGAGTATTTCTATACCTCTAAAATCTTGTGTCTGACTCTTCAACCCAAAAACCTCTCCAGGGAGAAGAGGGGAGAAGATGACAAAACTTTGATTCCTCCATTGAGAAAGTCCATACAGCCGAAGCCAGGTAGGAGAATTTAGACCGTTGTTCTCATTTGGTGGATATTTATAAGGATTAGTATTATTAGATGGTTACTGAACACTTCTTGGAAAACAGAAGTGGGATACAGTCTTCTGATTTAAAAGAAAATTCGTATAAAAGTACAAAATGCATAGATCTTTGGGTAATGTTTCCTCGTTCTAGTTTGTTAAAACCTATCAGTGAAAAAGTGATGTCCTACACCTTTAGTGTGTCACTGATATTATGGTAAGTAGCCAGAATTCTTAAGCAAAAGAGAATGTTGCAAACAGAAGAGGGTAGATCTTATAGTATATTCTTGTTTTCTCTTCTAGATTTCCACTTCCGGAAGGTCACCTGCCTACGTCAGTCCACTTTCTTTTCAAAGAAAAGGAGAAGACACTAATTCTCTCCTCTAGTTCAAATAACTTATCATATCACTTCACCTTGGGGTTATCATTTTTTAAAAATTCAAAAAGAACTTTCCCAAATTAGGCCGTGATCCAACAAGTCTCTCTAGCACATGCTTAATTTGAAGCAGGTCGGTCGTCCCACTGGCTTTAGTGGGACTGGCTACTCACCTGCTTAACATTAAGCAGGTACTTAGTTGCTTTGCTGCCTCAAGGTCCTTGTTGGGTTGGCCCATCTTTATTTAATATAAATTCCCAGTATGTATAACTCGTATTTAGTATAATGCAACTGCGTGGAATAATATTGCCAGAGATGCTCTGCGCTTACTTCTACCAGATCAACGAAATGCCTGCATCTCATATGTGTTTGCGTCTATATTACAAATCTAAATAAAATGTTTGTTGCTGTGGAAGGAAACTTTTCATTTGCTGTTTCCCCTCGCTAATTTCTTCTACAAGAACTCTCCATTTTCCTGCATGACAACCGCAAAATACTTTACATCGTATATAATGTACCGTAAATAACAGTCCTGTTGCACAGTCACCGAGAACCAGCCTGGAGACTTATTAGCCTCACAATCTGAGGAGAAGGGGCTAATCCAACTTTGCCCCCTCCCAGACTGTGTTGAACTCAGTACAGATAGAGGCCAGAATCTGAGCCATAAACTCCAGGTTATGCTGGATAAGATACTGTCTCAGAAAATAATCAGAAGGCTGATTCACAAGGAAATGTCAAGTTTTCACCAATGCACAGCTGTTGAAATTGATTAGCCCTGATAGAATGCTAGATGTATTTGTTATTTGTACAGTTTGATTCACTTTTCTGACCTGTGGTTCTCAAACACTTGTTTAATAAAGACAGAACTCTGTTAGTGTTGTATCTACTTGTAAACTTTAAAAAAACAACACAACCACGTACCTGGGAGATAAATTTCATGAGTTAATAAATTTACAGATTTTAAGGCAAGATGGGACCATGCTGAACTTCTAATCTAACCTCCTGCAGAACACAGACCATAAAATAAGTAATCTTGAAAATCACATCTATGCTTGTTGTCAGATATTTTGAGTTTAGCTCTCAGCCCTCCCACTTCGGGCTATGAGTTCATCAGATTTAATAAGCAGGGATGCTTGGTCAGAACTTAGATGGAAGATCCCCAAAGAACACTGCGGCCCCTTATGAAGTGATGCTAGATATATAGTAGATGACACTCTTCATCTGGGATTATATTGAATTTTTATAGCAGACATCATCAGGTGGTAGTGTTACACATGCCAAGTTCTTTTTCTTAGCATCTGAGCAAGTTTTTAGTCTTGGGAAGACAATCTATATATTGTGCTTATGCAAGGTTCTGGTTAGTGGGAGCTGTGGGAGCAGCAGGAAAGTTTGCTCTCTACTTGATCTCTGATTAGAGTTAATTCTGGAGCCATAGTTTCTCCCTGGGAACTGAGCGTTGGGGTTGGGCTGAGATTCCCAAAGCCTGGGATTGCCCTGCGTGCTGTTTGTGACCACCCTCTGTTCTAGGCCTGGTGAATCTGTGTAAATAAAACAAGAGACAGGGAGAATGTACCCAGACTGTGTGACACTGATTTCTCCTCCACTGGGAAGCAGGCATGCAAAGCTGAGGACATCCACTGCTACTTGCCAGAGAAACAACAGCCCAATATGGAGGTGGCAGATACTCTGTCTGTGGGGTGTGTCTGGCTCATTGGATGGCTTTATGTGGCCTGCATGACAAGTTTCTCAGCTTTCATTTTTGTGCAGAATGACCGGTTTCGTTTTTTGTTTTGTTTTTTTTAAGTACATTTCTAGCAGCACCTGCTTCCTCCTGAGTGCCTGGAGCCAGCATGCAGGTAGCTCATGTTGGGCTGCCAGAGCGGTGCTTACTCCCTCTTATTCCTCTGCATGGATGTAGATTCCAAATCACCATCTAGTCCCACATGCTCATGTGACTCACATGTGAATGTGTGTTTCATGCCAGAAGGGACCTTTCAATCATCTAGTCTGGCATATCACATTTCACCCAGTATAATTTGTGTTTGGCTAAAACATATATTCCAGAAAGTTATCTGAACATAAGAGATGGAGAATCCACCACTGCCATTGGGTAGTTTATTCCAGTGGTTAATCACCTTCAGTGTTTAAAAACATTGTGCCTAATTTCTATTTTAGTTAGTCCAGCTTCAGCTTCCAGCCATTGGGTTCTTATTATGTTTTGTTTCTCTGCTAGATTAAAGAGCTCTTTAGTATCTGCTATTTTCTCCCGGGTTAGGTATTTATACACTGTAATCAAATCAACTCTCAGGCCTGGCCTACACTGGGGGCGGAGGGGGATCGATTTAAGTTATGCATCTTCAGCTACGTTAATAACATAGCTAAAGTCGATATACTTAGTTCTACTCACTGCGGTGTCTTCACTGCAGTGAATCGACAGCTGACGCTTCCCCATCAACTCCTCCTGTGCCTCTCACTCCGGTGGAGTACCGGAGTCGACGGGAGAGCGCTCAGCAGTTGATTTATCACATCTAGACTAGACATGATAAATTGACCCCCCACTGGATCGATCGCTGCCTGTCGATCCTGCGGGTAATGTAGACAAGCCCTCAGTCTTCTTTTTATAAGCTAACCAGATCAAACTCTTGAAGCCTCTCACTGTAAGGCATTTTCTCCAGCCCTCAAATCACGTTGGTGGCTCTTTTCTCCAATTTTTCAATATCATTTTTTAAAATGTAGACACTGGAACGTGACACAATATTCCATTATCAGTCTCACCAACACTGCCTCCCTAATCCTGTTCACTACTGAATCACATTAGTCCTTTTTGCCACAGCATCATGCTGGGAGCTCATGTTCAATTACTTGTTCACTGTGACCCCCTAAATATTTTTTAGCGTCACTGCTTTCCAGAATACAGTTCCCCATTCTGGAGGTCTGGCCTGCACTGCTTGTTACCTTTGCATTTGGCAGTATTAAGATCAGGGCCGGCTCTAGCTTTTTTGTCGCCCCAGACAACAACAACAAAAAAAGGCGGCCGGACTGCCAAAAAAAAAAATGGCAGCTGTAGGGAGCGCGTGGAAGGTGGTCAAGGCGGCTTGCAGGGGGGTGAAGGGCGGCACCCACCCGCTCCCTCCGCCCGTGGGCAGCCAGGTGCTGCAGCCTGCTCACAGCCGGGCAAGAAGGGCTCCCCCCTCCAGCCTTGGGATGCCTCTCCTGGCCGGGCAGGCTCTGATGGGGCCGACACAGGCAGCGCTGGCTGGGGTCTGCGACCTCCGTGCGGGGCCAGCATTGCAGCGGGGCTCGGCACAGTGCAAACGGCGCCGGGATCAGTGGGGTCCACCCCTCCGCTGCCCGCCAGGCCGCCTTGGAACCCTCCCTCCCTGCCACTGCTGCCCGCCGCGCTGCTGCAGAACCCTCCCTCCGCTGCCCGCCGGGCTGCCGCAGAACCCTCCCTCTTTCCGGTGCCCGGGGGCTGCAGGAAGTGCTGGCTCAGCCGCTCCTTTAAAGGCGGCTCGGCCGGGCCGGGCTCAGAGCGGCGCGGGAGGCGGAGGCCGGTGCAGGTGGCGGGGAGTGGCGCGTCCCGGGTAGCCCGGCGGCATGATGAGCGGCAGGGATCGCTAGTTCCCGCCCCCCCCCCCGGGCCGGGGTCCATGCTCCTGCAGGGCTGGGCTGGCCGCCCCAAGATTGGCCGGAATGCTGCCCCTTACAATGTGCCGCCCCAGGCACGTGCTTTCTCGTTTGGTGCTTGGAGCCGGCCCTGATTAAGATGCATTTTGTTTGAATGGACCCAGCTTATCAAGAGATCTAGATCATTTAATGATGGGGCCAGGGCAGTCATATCATTTACCGTTCCGTCAATGTTTGTGTCATCTACAAATTTGATCAGCATGATTTTATATTTACCTCCAGACTATTGATAAAAATGTTGAATAGCATTGATCCTAGTACCGATCCATGTAGAGCCCCACTAGAAACACCCCTTTTTGAAAAAAGCTCCCATTGATAACTGTTCTTTGAGATCTGTCAGTTAGCCAGTTATGAATCTACTTAACGTGTGCACTATTGGTATTGTATAGTGCTCGTTTTTTTAAATCAGAATGTCATGTGATACTAAGTGAAATGCTGTACAAAAGTCTTAAGTATATTCATCTACCTTTATACCTTTGTCAACCAAGCCTGTAATCACATCAGAGTGAAATCAGGTTTGTTTGACAAGTTCTATTTTCCATAAAACCATGTTGACTGATGTTAATTATATTCTTATATTTCAATTCTTTATCCACTGAATAACTATATCAGCTTTCCCATTATTTTGCCCAGGGTTGATGTTTTACTATGTGTCTGGTCAACAGGGGCTTTAAGTCCATTAATAGTTCTACCTTAAGGCTCTTTAGCTCAAGCTATAGAAAGTCATGTTTAAGTTCAATTCCTGGGGTCAGCCGCAATGGCAGCTATCACAATTAGATATCATCAAGTGACTAATTGACCACTAGCCAAATCGACCATACGTACACTGTAAAAAGTGTAATTACATTATTAGATAGGATATCCTCTGTTGTTGGCCATTGGTTTAACCAAAGGTTCTAAATGACCATTAGTGCCAAAATTATTACTACTATATTCTTCTGGAGAATAACATGACTAGCCACATAAGATGCATCACAAAAGGGAACATGAAATATCAGCTATCATGTAACTATCCATAAATGTTGGATTTCTACAAAGTGATTCTACTGCATCATAATTAAGGGTTTGAAAGTCAAATGATTTAAGTGCTAGTTTTAATTACTGCTTGGTGAACTTTAGTGTGTTAGAATTGTCACAACTTTCCTTGAGGATTAATCTCAAGCCAGGCAATACAGTGGGAAATTATTAACTCGTACTTTGGTTCAGCAATTATCTGCATTACAAGGTTTATGCAATTAGCTGTTTAAGATGTCATTATATTTTGCCATCTGGTACACAGGAGTTTATGCATATGAGCAGGCATGTATTGAAGTGATTTTCACTATATGACTCTTGATCTCAACCCAAATCATCACTATAATGAGTGGAAGACACAGTGTACAGTACATTAGTGGCAGGTGCATACTATCAAGCTTCATTTTAATAGAAGACTTTCATTTTTCCATTTTAAAGTATTCTGCACAAGTGCTGGGAAATTAATTACACGTTTGCAATTTAGCAAAGACCAAAGACATGTTATTGCAAAATGTTAAGGAACATCAGTTTTCAGAAAGGGAGCCACTAAATTTATGTTCTTTCCTTCTATACCATAGGGTCAAATTCTGCCTCCAGGTACCAACATGAATGTCTCATTGAAGTGAGTGAGAAATGTCTGCTCGCATCCTAGTGAACAGAATTTAACCCTCCGTGATTTATTTGTGAAACTCCTAAGAGAGTGGCAAATCTCGCAAAGCTGTGGATCAAGGGAAATAACAGAGCAATTTACATTGAGAGCAAACTGATAGGATGCCTTGAAACCCACCTATGGTGTGAGACCTGTGAAACCCTTGACAATGGTTAGCCAGCTGGTGTGCAGTGACTGCTACCTATTGCTGCCTCGTTGTCACCTTGTGTTTCTCCCCACTCCTGTTTATCTGTCTTTGCCATATCCACCTGTTGGCTCTCATCCTAAACTTAGTCCCTTCCCCATAGAGCTTACAATCTATCTCTTTGGGTATGTCTGGACAGTGCCTAGCTCAATGGCATCCTGGCCTCCTGGCACCACCACAATACAAATCATGAATATTAACAGACCATTATATCGAGTTATGATAATACATGCTATTTCTACATATATGGGGCTCAGAGTACTTCATAATCATTAACAAATTAATCCCCTCATCACCTCTGTGAGGTAAACTGAGGAACTGAAAGGTTAAGTGACTTTCTTGAGTACAGAAGAAATCTATAGCAAAGACCAGCATAGAATCTTGGGGGCCCCATACACAAGGGACTCTTCATATGCAGAAGTACCTTTATGAATCAGGGCACTGATCCTTATAGTATTACAATACTATCATTCATCTGTAAATACCAGGCACGAAAAATGTATGTAGATGAGGAGGGGGAAATTACATGGATGGGATGGTTTGAGTGTTCAGAGGCAGGGAACGGATTTTCAGGGGAGGGAATTTCCCTGGCTTCTCCCACTACCATCACTTCCAACTCTCCACTATACTTTGTAGATCTTATATTCTAAAGTGTAATTCAGACAGTCTCATTGCTTAGTTCCTGCTACCCCAGTTTCAGAAAGTCCTCCTTTTGTGAAAGGTATTTAGTATCACACACGTGTATAGTTCACAGACATGCTGTGAAATGTGGTCAATCTTCTAGCAAATCAAATCTCGCATGCATTTTTTTTAGTATTGCTTCTCATCTTATGTTCTGGATACTTTTAATTGCTTGGAGCAATGAATAATAATTTAGATCCAAGGGGCTGGAAAAAGTCATCTCAGCAAGGTATGCTTCCAATTACAGCCCCTGAAATTCCCAGCATGAGAATTGTGCTCTCTGTGTCTGTTTGCACAAGTCGGAACTTCATTATTGAATTACATTAAAAGGACGCCCTCTAGTGTCCCATTTTATTACATGGGTAAAAGAAAAGTGGACTGCAGGGTCCATAGAGTTATTAATTATTATTATTATATTAGGGGGTGGGAAATTTTTTCTCCTAAGGGATAAGTCACTCAATTAAGCTGACATTAAATATTTGTATGGAATAGATTTAAAGTGTTCCTTCAGATCAGAATGTCTGAGATTTTGCATGAAAAGATTTTTTCTACAGGGCTGAGGGAAATGATCCCAGAAGACCTAACAAAAATATTACACAAATCTGTGCACACACACTAAGGTGCAGAACTTGCCTCTTCTAGAAAATCAGTGTTGACGGGTCTGTGGTTCATTTTACCGTTAGAGATTATTACATAATATATAAACACTTTTCTCATATAACAATGTATATGTTGTTATATTGTTATATGAGAAATATAAAAATGCTTAGAGAAATATAAGAGTATTTCCCACATTCATGCATGTGCAATGATATCCATCTGGAAAATAACTGGAAATGTTTTTCGAAGTGGAGCCAAATACTCACTCAGCCACAGTGCCCACTGATGAAAATAAACAGGTGATAAATATAAAGTAAGGGAAAATTAACATTCAGAAATGTGCAATATGTTTGATCCCCAGAACAAAACAGATTAACAATGAAAATCCAGACAGGGAGCTTGGTCCTGAAACTTTTACTCTCACACAAGTAGCCCCATTGACTTCAGTGGAGCTATTCAGATAAGTAAGGACAGCTAAGGTGAGCAAGTGTAGCAGGATAGGACTCATATGTTAAGTTTGCTGGACCAAATCCTCACCTGTTGTAAATTGATGTGTGAAGTCAATGGTGCTACACCAATTTATACCAGCTGAAGATCTATCTTCCTAGATCAGTATGTCCTCTAACATACAACCATCCACTTACCCTTCATTTTATTAATAATTTATTTCTTCTTTACAAATATTCTTGTTTTCTGCAAGAAAAAGCATCTCTTCCTTTAAATAAACAAAAACCAGTCTTGGGAAGGACTGAAGCGTTAATTGAAGGTCACTGGAATTTTTCTGATCATTACAAATCCATTGCGAACAGAGCAGCCATTGAAAAGTGACACTGATGAATGAGGAGGGCTGCTGGTTTCCTTGGAAAAGTTGGGTTGCTAGTAGTGAGAAATGTGTCATTTATTTTCCCAGGAGAATGTTACTTTTTTTCTCTCCCTCCTCCTCCTCTCCAAATCCTTTTGAATTGTGTAAATATCCATGTTTGCAAAAGTTAAGATGAAGACGATAGAGCAGGATGTAATTCCACCAGGATCATTCCCCTTTCCAACAAGCAAGTAATTAGAATAATTAAAATTGGGCTCTAGTAACATATTATCAACACACCAAAGCTTAACAAAGCAATGGTAAATGTGTGGAAAAGATGCTGCATCTGCATATTGGACTGGAGAACTTCATCTTGGTTGTATTCTTTTGGCTTGTAGTTGTCCTTTTATTTTTGAGAGTGGAGAGTCGTCTCCTTTCCTTACATGCATTACATAAACCCATGCAATGACCTTCCCTTATTTTATATAAATCCATACTCATATACCCCAGTACTCTAAGATTGTAAGACAACAGTCAAAAAAACTGCCTTAGCACTATTGTGAACTGTAATGTTTAAAGCCATTACTGTAGAATACTGTTGTGTTCTCATAAGGGTTTATATTTGCAGAGGAGCTGTCTAAAACTGTGACTACAGGGCAAAATTACTGTGTCCTGCCAGACATCCTAGAACACTTATTCTCAAGGGCTGGTGCATATATCAATACAGTTACCCCAGGCTTTTGCCATTGATTCTGGTTAAGCATTCCCCATCGCAATCTCCTCCCTACTTTAATGATAAATTCTGGGCCCACACTTTGGGCTGATTCTCTGTGCTCCCCTGCTGCCTGCCTGTCAATTACCTTTGCATGCTCTAATTTACAGCAGATTTTAGGCTACTCTGCATCCCAGCCTGGTGCTTTGGAGCAGCAGCAGGACCGGATTTCAGGGCAGGCGACTACCTGGGGTGCCAGCCTTGGGGTGCTATAAAGTATTCAAAAGTTTAACAAATGGAGGTGGGCACTGAAGATGCTCCTCGCCTGCGGTGCCATTTGGCTTAGGGCCGGCCCTGAGCAGCAGAATACCTTTTGGAGAAACTCAGGCTCCATGGTGGGTTAGATTAGCTCCATTGAAGGGCCTGAGACTGCAGGTCTTTCTGATTCGGATAATCCCATTGAAGGCAGTGGGATTATTTGTATGAGGGTGGATTGGTATGAGTAAAGTTTTCAGGACTGGGCCTTTAGAGGGTCATAGAGGTGGGAGATTTCCTGCTGCAGCAAAGGAGAGGGCAAGAAAGTTGCTGGAACAGCCAGGAGTCTTCATCTGGTAAACTGGTACAGGTGACTAAAAATTTTAGGAATCAGCAAGGAGTGTTTTGTACACCAAATACTGGCCACCACTGTACAGATTATTCAGATCTACTCCAATGTAAGGGCTACATTTTCAAAAGCGTCTCAAGCCTGTCTTTAATTTTGACTGACAGTCCCTCTAAATGCATACTTAGCTTGCAAGCTCTTTGGGGCAGAGACCATCTCTTTGTGTTTGTAAACTGTCTAGCACAATGGGGTCTTGGTCCATGATTAGGGTGCCTAGTGCTACAGTAATACAAATAATGACGAGATCATTAATTGATAAATGGGCATTGTTATCTGTATGCGTAGTCGCATGTGTAAATTTCTCATTTGCATGGGTCACTGATAGTGCACACAGACCTATGCGCACAAAGTAAGCTCAGAACTGTACACAAAATAAGAGGTCTTGTTTAGACAATTTGAAGCATTTGTTGTTAAATTGCACTTCTGTAAGATTACAACAATGCAAAGGGAATATATGCAGGTACAAATACATAATAATGCATATTGGTGTGGTTGTCTGAATGGTGAAAAAATTGGTAATACTTTGAAGGACTGGAGCATTGTATAATTTTATTTTCATTCCATATATATTCCATACATAAAAGTTCAGGTTGTGTGGTTTCCTTAAAGCAGAGGAGATGTAATAGGTGTGTTTTATTGTCACCTGGGTTTGAAGATCATAAAGAATCACTTGAATAAAGATACCTGACCTAGAATCAGTGCTTTGGTTATAATTCGATCAAACCCTTCATTGCTGAGCCTAGCAACAACTGCAGTCACAACGCGCTCAGACCGCAAGCTCCCCTGAGGCTGTGAGGCTGCTGTTCCTAAATTCACCACTAGGGGGCGATGAAACTGGGACTTTAGGAACAGTGGCTTTGGGGCAGGGATGTTGTCTGGTTTCAGCTGCAAGTTTGTGGTGATTTTTCTTCTGGATCCTCTCTTTCAACCACTTTATTCTGTTGGGCTGTTTCCTTGTGCCTGTGCAAAGAGGGACTTGCCTACATACTGGAGCCAAAATACACATTCATCATTCCGCAAAGGACCAGGTAGTGTTACATGGACATTTTGCCTCTTGGACCTGGCCCTTCCCCTGTGCAATGTTGATGTGAATGAAACAGAAGCCTGGTAGGCTCGGCTCCTTGGGATCAAACATATTTTTCCACTTGGGGTTTGTATATGCAGGTGAAAATCTTTAAGATTATGCTGCAGTGGAGTTGCGGGGGTGGGGGAGGAGGTGTTCCACGGAAACACGTTGTGAGGAAGAGCCACCGCTGCAGCACGTCCCATTTGTTGAGGCATAGGCCTTATGAAAGGAGCTTTGCAGACTTTCCCGGGGTGATACCCCGGGATTGCCTCTAGGTGGCGCGCTGACCGTCTCACTCCATGTCAAGGGATGACTCAGGGGAGCACGTTCAAATGCCTTGCACACAAGCCAACTACGCCGAATAACAGAGAAATACTTTAGTTACCACTCTTGATTTGGGGAAATAGAAAAATCCCAGCCTTTGGGGTCTAAGGCTGCGGGGGGGGGGGTACTAAGGGAGAAAGTTTTAACTTCAAGCCATGTTAACTGAAGTCACCCCCTCCTTGCTAAAGACACATTAGCCTGCAAGCTAACTCCCCCAGCCAGATTTCCTGTGTGGAGCTGGGGAGAGGGGCATGTGATATTGCCCAGGTGAAGTGAACAGTGTACGGGGCCTGGATATAACGTTTACAACTTTTCTTTTTGGGAATGAGGGTAGCGGGCACCAAGATATACGAAAAGGGAGAGGGGGAATCCGCTCCACTTGTAGGGGGAGGGGGAATGGGGCACCTGTTACAGCATGAGTCGGTTCCAACCCCCGTGCATCTCCCCAGTACCAAAAAGAAATCTGGAGCGTCCAAACTGTTCTCCGCTGGCTCGCTCCCTTTGAAAGTCTGCGGCCAGCGGGAGTTTTACCAAGTCGCTCTACGGATCGCTCCTTCCAGCTCAGAATGAAGCTGTTCTCAATATGTTTAATAAGACAACTTGTTAGCAGCGGTGCCTCTTGCTAAGGCAAGCAGGTGGTCAGGGACCCCTTTGCAGATCAGTCGAGCTGTGGGGAACTGCCAGGCTCGACGCAAAGACCATTCGCCACCAGCGCTGGGGAACCGCAGAGGTGGTTTTCCTGCGTGCCTTTACTTTGGTTTTTCGCTTATTTACGCAGCCCAGAGCCGTGTGCGCTACTGCTGAAGTCTCTGTCCCCCGATTGTCTTTGGGAAAAGAGTCTAGCAAAGATACAGCCCCGTTCACATGGAGCTCCACTGACGTGCCTATCGAATAGCGGCCGATTGAAAGCAACTAGGATTGTGGCCATTAGCTTAAATGGGAGCTCGATCGGGCCTTTTACTTCTGTTCTTTGCTACGATGACTGAATGAAAGGGACTGCTCCCAGTGAAGTCAGTGAAAGTTCAGGTGGCAGTTTGGTCTGCATAAAGACAAATCTCCTATGAAAGTAGACAGGGGGTAGGCTCCAGAAATTATATATATAATATATAACCAGGTAAAATCTATATTAAATTGGATCTGTGCATGATTGCACCACGTTTTACACTTTTAGACATAGCATTTTTCTATTTTCTCTAGCTAATATATTACTAGTTTGTTTGTATATCTTCCTTAATCTGTTGCCTACATTATTGCCACATTATGAGTACATGGTGTTAGGCAGTGCGTAAATCCTCCTTGATTTAAAAATAGTAGAATAGGGTTTATTGATTGGTTTGTTTTGCTAGGAGATAATGTGAAATGGCAATACGTAATTGAGTAGTGATTAGGTGTGGAGACCAACAAATGAAAAAAAAATGTATTTGGTTACACTGCTTAAAACATTAATCACATAACGTTGTTACGTTATATTAGCAAAATATCCTTATCATCAAAAGCTATTTATCTTTCAATCTCCCCAATAGAGCACAGCCTGCAATGTGTATTATTATTTTATGGTTTTAATTACATGATGTCGGTTGAATATATTTTACACGTGGTATTTAAACAATTAAAGGCAACGTTATTAAAAGTACTGGACTAAACTCTGCCAAACCTCGTAAGAGCACGTTAAAAATATTGGAACAGTGAACACCAGCTGTCTTTTAATTCACTGTTAACTTTTTAAAGAAAGCCAGTCGCACTGCAGTTCAACTTTGTTTTGTTCTGCGGCCTAATAGAAGTTTTGGGCTAAGGGGCTGAACCTTAGTTCTTTCCTATGATCCCACTGTTTAAATCGAATTAGACAGTAATTTATAAAAACCCATGTCTTTAATTTGAAGTAAGTCCTCCTGTATCATTTTAGTCATTGCATGCAAATTACAGACCTCATCTTGCTGTCTACTTCGGTAAAACTCCCTTTGACTTCTCTGAAGTTTGGCTTCAGGATCAGACCCTGTGCATTGTGATAAGGAGTCAGTATGCAGCACTTTTCCAGTCCCTCCGGAGTGGTGCGGGGTAGTAGTTTGCACTTAAAAACAAACAAACAAACAAAAAAACTAGGTTACTTTAATTTCACCAGCCAAAAGACAGGGAGTGACTCTCTCATAATAGACCTGCTGTCGGATATTGTGAGTATTTTGTGCCAAAATACAGAAGGTGAACTTCAAACATTCACAATGCGGGTGTAGTTGCAAGTCACTCTGGCATGGAACTAATGATCCATGAACACACACATTTCATAACAGGGGAAAGTAAAACTATCTAGCTACTCTGTGGCCTAGCAATGAAATCAAAGCGTGTCTCCGTATTTCCTAGAAAGGATTAGTGACCAAGAACTAACAGGCGACTGTAAAAAAAAAAAAAAAAAGGACCTTTGAATAAAATCATCTAAAATGAAATGATTGGCTGTGGCTTTTCAGAGACCAGTTTGTCACATGCGGTAACATGCAGATAGGGATGAACTAGGATCGATTCGGTATCACCAGCGACACAGGCAGTTAGGCCCCATCCTACACTGATGCCAGCCAAAGGAAGTTTATGGAGGAGGTCTCTAATCTCTGCAAAGGCAACGAGGCCCGATCCTGCCTTGAATGAAGTCCAGAGGCGTTTTAGGAGCACGCCTCCGAGCTGCGTAGATGGAATAACTTTATATGATTAAATCTGCTCGACTTTTTTTGTAAGGACCCGTAAGGCAAAGCAATGGGCAAGATAGGTGCCGCCAGTGCTGGGCGCCCCGGAGGTGTGGCTGACACGTGCCAGGCTGGAGAGGGGGCTGGGCGGAAGGGAAGGGGGTGAATACCCTGGATGTGCTGATCGCCGCGGCTCTGTTTATAGGCTGAAGTTCCAACCCGGCCATAAAGATAACAGACGCCATAAAGTTACTAATCGGAGCCCCAGGCAGTGAAATGATAATTGCTCATCAATTGCTCCTTTGGCCCAAGGGTACAAGTGACTTCAGCGCTATTGTACGACTCCAAATAAACGGGTTGGGGTTTTTTTATGCTTAAATTGTTGACTTGAAACGTGTGTGTGTGTGTGTGTGTGTCATGCACATCTGTCCAGCCTCAAGTCAGATAGCCAGGGTGAACCGGAGTCTCTTGGTGGCTCTCCCCCCTCCCCGCACTGGAGCACACCCAGGATTGGGGGAGGGAGGCAGGTTCTGCTGCCCTTGCTCGGGAGCGTGGCGCCCTGTAGGGTCCAGGGTGCTGCTGGGCCGTGTCTCGTGTGTGCCTTGCAACACCCCAACTGCCCACAGCCATTGTCATCAGCGCTCTGCTCTGGCACAGCTGGGAACTGACTCGTCCCTTGCTGCTCGGCTTGGCCGGCCGGCTCCATGCAGCGAGGGCCCGTGACGTGCCGTCTTTGCTGGACGTGAAAACGGATCGAAATCTTCCGTCCTCCCCCCGCCGCGCCCCCTCCCTCCTGTTTCCAGGGAGGATTCCTCCCGGGCCCCAGCCTGCTCTCCCCGAAGGCTTTAATGGCGGCGGGATCGGGCCCTGGCGGGGCTATAGACGCCTGTTGGCGTCAGGGGAGATCTCACTCCAGGGCGCGCAAGGAGTGCAGGGTGCAACCTCCCCGCTGGGGGAGAAGCGCCCTGGGCTGGAGGGAGCTGTCTAAAAGGGCCCGCAGTCCTTGCCCCGGTTGGGGGGTCTGACTCCCGAAGGGTTTACAGGATACATTGGAAACCCCCTGGACGCTGGTTATGGCCACGAGTGTGCGGCAAAGGGCTTTGCCCTCCAACTCTGGCTGCTCAGCTAACCTGGGTTTTCCGGGCAGCAGGAGCTGAACTGGTTTCTAGTGGGGATTGGAAATGGTCCCTGGGTTCTTGTAGGGGGCTAGGCTGGATATAGGACGTCCTAGGAGAGATTATTCTTAGGGGAAGTGTCAGCTTTGTCTCCCAAAAGAGCACCACGAGCAGGAGCCAGGCAATGGGCAGGCCTCCTCTGTGTTCACTGTTGCTTGTCTGCGCTCCTGGGGGAGAGCAAAATCACTCTGGACCCTCCTCAACCTACCCTGGGCACCTAACCGCTTCTGTGGCCGGACAAGCTCGCCTAAGCCCCCTGGCAAGTTTGCCTTACTGTGTTGATCTTATTATTTGAAGTTCTCCGAGGTGCCTTGTGACTTGAGCCAGGTAAGTCACTGGAGAGAACAAACGTTCTAGCTCTAGGCCTCATAACACTCACCCTTCAACCAAATTCAAAAGCCAAATGGCGAAACTGTCTCTTCTCCGTGGGTTGGGCTGTGGGCAGAGGTTTCTTTTATGACCCGTCTAGTCAACGGATGCTCCCCCCACTCTGAGTCTTGTGCTGATTTGGCGTCAACCCCGACTCCTGTTAATCTTTCTCGCCCTCTCATTTAAGGGGGGGAGCATACATGATTTTTTTCTCGGTAGTATTGATATATATTCTCTCATCTCTTTTCTAACTGACTTACGTTACTTGCAGCCTCACATGCTCTAAAAAACAGTCTCAACTTTGATTTGTGCTAATTACACTGATGCTGTGATGTGGTTTAATTTCAATAGTGCTTGCAGCAGTTGAAAATTTCCTACTGACTTGGTGGGAATTTTTTTTTTTTTTGGCATGATTGTAAACTTTATCTTCACCTTCAGGTTTATATTTATATATATATATTATTTATATTATATTATATTATCAGGTGGATGAAGGGTACTAACCCTGCCAGCTGAGGCTCATGAACCTGGGGGACTTCAGCACCGGCCTTTGCAACTGTAGTGTGAAATACTTAAATCTTGGAGAGAGGGATATTTCTACAAAGAAAAAAAAACCCCAAAGCTTTATTACATACACTGTTCTAAATACTGGACTAGTAATGTAGCTTTCTTTTACCTTCTTACTTAATTTTTTTAACTCTACATTTTCCTCTATGAAGTTGTGCCATTTTCCCAACTGAAGGCCAGAGGTAACAGTTTACATAGAGGTTTAATATTACAGCGACGATATGTCTGTAATCTTTAGAGTCACGGTATGTTAGAACACAATGCCAAAATTCGCTTAGTGTACAAAGTTTGGAGCCTAAATCTATATTAATTTTTTAAAAATTGTAAGAAGTGAAAAATAAATCTGAAGATTTGATTTGTGATGGGGCACTTGTTCCCTCTTCTCTCTCACTAAAAGCTTTGAGTAAGAGAAAATGTTTGCATCCCACTAGTGTGCTAGTCCCTTTCGGTGTTTATATATAAATCCTCATTTTAACACAGGTATGTTATACGTATCAGTTGTTTGTAGACATTATAAAGTATAATGTGTGTGTGTGTGTGTGTGTGTGTAGTTATCTTATCATACAGGGAGTTTCAAAAGTGTCCGGGTGACTTAAGAAAACAAGTATCATTGACTTTCAATTAAACCTGTGGCTCTAAAGCCACTTTTGAAACTCCCACCCATAATGTGTGTGTATCTATTTCTAACTTCGATTGACATAAGAGAACAAAGTGGCACTCTGTTCACATCAATAATCCACCGACATGGGTCACAATAGTAAGAATGGACCTAGTAGACCTTGGAAGGAAATGTTACGATTTATTGTCTATACGGATTATAGCAATGCTACAAACACTTTTCAGATTGTCTTTCGCTACCATTAAAAAATGCATCTAGAATGCACATGCAAAACTGCATTAGTTGTGCTAAATGCCTAGCTTGAACATGTGAAAACATTCTGTGTTCAGGCTTCCACTCAGTCCTTAGGTAACTCACCAGCCGTACGTTGATAGGAGTGTAGCACCTGTGCTGTGTTCCGTTTCACACCGACTCCGATCACTGTAATACCTCGTCACCAGAGGGCAGGTGACAAGACGGAAGCGCTGATTACGAATGTCCTTGCTTTGATCGATTTTCATTCACCGTCCGGACGTTACCTGAAGGGCTTTGTGTTAATTGCCGGGATTTACAGCCAGTTAATAAAACAAGAATAGTAACAGACATAATATAAATGTTGTGCAAAACCATGCTGGCAGGATTTGCAGAAAGACTCCACAGCTCTTAATAGAGGCACCTCGCTCTATTTTAAATGCATCTATGAATGCCGACTAAAAATATATACATTTGACAAGTATCCGTCTCTACTGTAGAATTGGTTGGGAGCCATAATACATATATACAGAGAGAGAGAGAGGGTGAGTGTGTGTCCCCTGAAAGATACTATAGTATATACATATAGGTCTTTCGGGAGCCTTCTAGTGCATTTTGACCACAACCCAAGACCCTTTAAAGAAAGTTTAGCAATTAATTCTTGGCATACGAGATTGTAAAGCAAGGCTGCCTTTCGCCTCTCTTACGTGCAGATGCCTTCCTGGTCTCTCTTCCCCACCATACGTTCTCCAAAGAAACCTCTACTGCAGCGTGTCCAGCGTGTGAATATTTTTAAAGCCAAGTTTCGTCGCAACTCAGTTCTAGTGCGTTTCTTTTAAAAATTGTGTGAGAGCGAGCAAAGGAGAGTGTGTTTTGCTTCCCAGTGACCAGATTCCCATAGAGTCTGCGTTAACGTCAGTTTCACCCTCTCCTACGTGCTTGTCTCACCGTCTAGTTTTGTTCAGACTTTATTTTCTTCCAAGCTGCATTACAGAGCGCTTGTCCACGCTGGGGGGGAAGATCCTTTTTGGTCTTTTATTTCCCACTTCCCTCTGTTCAACAATACGGATTTTTTTTCTTTCTCTCTCACTGTGTTTGGCTCAGATCTGGCCACAAATAGCTTATCTCTCTGTGTGTGTGTGTGTGCGTGATTTAAAGTGGCATAATTGAGAGCTGGGGCTGGAACAGTGAATGATTCGCTGTGATAAATCAGCTTGGCTGTCTTCAGTACTGTACTTCCATTATTCATCTCAATGCGTGTTGGTTTATACGATGGACGTAGACTGCGGCAAAAAAAAAAATCATCACAACACCACCACGATGCAGCTGCTAACCTCTGCATCAACAGCAGCAGCGGCTGGTGGAGGACCGGGCACAGCACGGATTGATTATTCCCCCTCCCCCCCCCCCGCAAGCTCAGTGCAGCACAGCCATTCGAAATGAATTGACTGTAGAATAACCACTGGATGAATGTGGATTCGGTTCTCTACCTACGGCTCATTTTGTGTTTTGGGGGTTTTCTCATGACCTTTTTCCCCCCCTCTTCCTTTTTCTGTACCTTAAATGAAAATGGCTACCATTGACTTCATGAATAATTGGGAAGGCAGACTTGGCAGCTTATGAGACTATGCTTTTTTTTAAACACTATTTATTTTTTCCCCTCCTTCTCCACCGATTCATGAGTGTACAAGAGAGGGGGGGAGGGAGGGATATACAACGTTGTGTGTGTTTTTTTGGTAGTGATCATTTTTATTCTGGCTTTGTGCCTTTACTCGGAGGAGTTAAAACCATCCCTGCTGCGAAATCAATTGTCGAATAAAAATTGTTATTTGTACAGTCTCTAGTACCATGGTCAATGTCAGTTTTACGTTGATGTTACTTCCAGCGATGCAGATGTTAGAGCGGATACTGCAGTCCTAGAGTTTACCTTCTGTATGTGCAAATAAAAGCAAATGGTTCTGGATTTTTACTTTTCTTAAGATTGAGGATTGACTAGCTAATAAAAGAAGTATATGATTTGTCTGGGGCGGTGGAACGGGGTAACAATGAATCATGTTCCGTTGTTATGTTATTGATTGTGTCTAAATATTAAAGTGACATATACAAGGATTCTGGAAGACAGGTCTGGTGTATACAGGACAAACAAGAAAGTGGTGGTGGTGGGGGGAAATCTCGAAAAATATTTTCCATTCATAAAAATGTCAGAATGTTTATACATGCCTTTATTTCTGTATCTGACTAAACAGCTAATATGGTATTCCCAGCTTCAAATGATAATTGCAATGTCGGTGAGACCTAATAATACAGTAGCACATATAATTTTAAACCACACCTCACTGTTTACTGTGATATAACTTTCCCAAAGTTTATTTGTGGCATTAAGAGAGTTTAAGTGCAGAACAAATTGCAAATGAGCAGCTCTGTTTCTATACATACTGTGTAGGGCTACTAGAGTTTCTACAGTTAGGGACAATCCAAATCTGAAGAGGATTAAAAAAATACATCTGTAGGGAAATGCTTATTTCCTGCCAAGGGGAAAAAATCTGCAGGCAGAGCTTTTCCATGTTCTAAATGGAAAATTATATTATATTTGATTTATGCAAACTGGCTAAACTGTAATTGTAACAATACACCTGTTTCATAAAATGAGAACAGAACTTTAGAAAAAGCTACATTTAAAAAAAATATGAGTTCACTGCATTTACACAGAATAACTGAGTCCCCTGTTGTGATGTGTGTGTGTGTGTGTGTGTGTGTGTACAGGAGTAAAAACAGAACAAAAACCAAATGAACAAAATCAGGATTAATTAGTCCCTTTATAATCACATTTCCGTGTGTTTGTATTGTGTCTAGTTGCTAATAGTGTCAGCACTGCAATTGTCCCAATTTGATATGGAAGTTAACACCCCTTTAAGATGAATAGAAGAAATTCTCTCCTTTTCTAGTGCTATTTTAGTCTGTTTCCAGAAGGTAAGTAGGTCATTGATTACAACAGCTCTACAACCACAAACTTACTTTTTTCAGAAGAAATATTATATTCTGCAAAATCAAGCAACCTGTGCAGAAAGATCCTACCTGACCCCATGTTGCCCATAACTAGGGATCTAGATTGCCAATACTAATAATGCAGCAGGTCTCAGAATTACAGTAATGAAAACTTGAAAAATGTTCTGATGCTGAAGCTAATGAATTTATTAGATGTTATACAAAACCTTTAGACTTTCTGAACAGCGGAGCAGGAGGCAAAAAAAAATTAGTTAAACTTGATCATATAATTTACTTGTTTAGTAAACCTAGAAAATGCTTCAACTCGAGCACATGCTGACAGAAGCACTATGCGCACAAAAAGCAACAAGTAAACACTGGAATTTAATAATAAAAACTGAAGATTAGTATTAACATTTTAATCACTAGTGCTTCCTTGGTTAAAATGTTTAAAAATAAAAAGTGGATTTTGTAAAACTCAATACATAGAAAAGTTTCTGTCTTCCCTAGAGTGAATTCTACAACTTGCGTATAATATTTTCACATTTAGGGGAGATTTAATTTGGGCTTGTAGGAGTATTTTGATAACATAGAAAAATACAGATAAATATAGACAAAACTTTTGTTCTCTTATATTTTTAAGTTCTCTTTACATCTTAGGAAAGTGATCAGCTTTCCACGGGCACACATTCTTACCCCTTATTTGGACACTTACCTCATATGATGGATTACACTATTTTGATAAATAAAGGCCTCATACATTCTCTTGTTCTTGGAGTGATTTGCAGACAGACATCATTCAACATACACAGTACCAGAAGCAATAATACTGAAAGGTCAGATATTAGCATGCTGAGATTCTTCATGCCCAATCACCGTCCCCATGCACAAAGTTAGGAGAGATTTTGCCTGAAAAGTAGGATGCTCATATTTTACAGACTTATTTCTAATAAAGAAAAATACAAGGAACAAACATAGTACTTAAACAGATCACTAATTATTACAGTTTGAGAAATATTATGTCTCGTCTTAATTTTAAACTTTATTGCTCACAGAGAAAAAAAGTTCAACATAGGACAATAGAGGAAAGCATTCCAAGTGTGGTATAAATAAAAGTCGTGAGTAGTCTTTCATTATACTCCCCCATTTTCTCTGAGTCATAACTTTTCTATAAAGTATACTGCAGTTGCTGAGTGTTAATCTTATTCTATTAAATTCAATTAACATCTTCCAAGCCATATTTTCACCTCAACTATTAAATTTCAGATTCAGTATGTAGTAAGTGAACACAAGACAAACCACTGTACTCAATGGGCTGTTTTCACGTGGTAGCAAAATAGTACCAAAAGTAAACAAACTGACTACATTTGGGAAGTATATTGTCATAAACACAAAAATGTGCATGTATAAAAATATGTAGTAGGTATCTCATATTATAACAGAATTTTCAAAATTTGACTGATCCTACACTCCTTACTCAAGCAAAATGACTACCAAAGAGTTCAGGATTAGGTCCAAAATTATGTGACACATTATTTATGCTGAACTGTGATTTGGAAAGAAAGCTGCATCAGTACTGGAGACTGTAATCACTCAGTACCACTGCAGAGTCATTTATTGCCCTTGAGAAAGGTGTCTGTCGGTTTTAGATAAAGAAGAGAGAGTTGAATAACACAATGTGACTGTATAAAAAAAGTTTCTGTATATTACTTTACACTTATGTTCTTCCATGTTTGTGGCCTAGTAGTTTAACAAGCATGATGATGGTTTGCACCAAACGGGGCAGGGTCTGTCTTTTTAGTACGCATTTGTACAGTGCCTAACTCATGGTACTGAGCTCTGACTAGGTGCTACTGCAATACAAATAAAATAATAATAATTTTCTGTCAATAACGCATCTTTAACTTATGAAATCAAAACTATTTTCACTATGAACTTTGTAGGTTGTAGTTTTCAAAATGAATCCTGTTTTCAAAGTACTATTTAATCTGAAAATCTATTTATTAAATTGTAAAAACTACAATCAAATGAAAGAAAATAATGATTATTCTGGATCTCTGTCTCTGATTTCTGTTTTATTCCTGTCATCAGTTTGAACCCATCTGTTTGTAAGTTGCTATTTCTGTATAACTTGCAATACATAAAAGTATACACTCATTTGGAAAATTCTCAAAAATTTTTCAGTGATCAGCTAGAAACAGGGGCAAAATGGGCCCCCCCCCCCCCCCAATATGTTGAAGAACAAAGATTGGATTAGTGAAAATGTAAAATGGAAAGCTTTAGCATGGCAGAAGGGACCAATGGTTAGAACACCAGCCTAGGCCTTCTGAGACCTGTGTTCAATTCCCTGCTCTACCACAGACTTCTCTCTGACTTTGGACAAGTCACTTGACTTCAGGGGGCTGTAGGAACCTAAAATACCTTTGAGGATCTTAGTTTTAGTTCCCCATCTATAAAATTGAGATAATAGCACTTCCTCACCTTCCAGGGTTGTGATGAGGATGAATACATTAAAGATTATGCAGTACTAGGATGATGGCGCTATGTAAGTATCCAAGACAGATAGAAAGCTGCATATATGAAAATTTATTATTCACAGGAATTAAGTAATTTTAAATTAGTATTTTGGCATCAGATTTCCATCAAACCTATGTGTGTGTTCATTTAATCTAAAACAGTTGAGCCTGTCAGTTTACTGTCTCTGCAGGCTTATTTTACTGTTTAAGGGTTATATACCACTTTCATTCATTTTTTTTATAATTTATATTATAGCAGTGTCTAGATCCCCAGATTGGGGATCAGGGCCTACGGTGCCCCAGTGAGCTCACAAACTGTAATCTTATTTTCAGCTTCTTCTAAAAGAATAGAAATGAACACACCAAGAAAGTATCATAGTAAATGGGTATTGTCAGCCTTTTTTGAAGTATCTTTTGCGCAATAAATGATAGAACTGGGGGAAGGGGTAATGCCAACCCAGTCCATATCTAACAGCTTCCCTCCACCACACACAATCTTTTTATTGGAATAAGAAATGCCTTATGGTACACATCAAATTATGGGCTGTAGAGTAAATGCTGAGGATTTAGCTCTATATAGTGCATGGTAAGTCTCTAAGGAACTGATCTTAAGCCAACTGGAGGCTTTCTATTGACTTCAGTGGGCTTGCAAACGGGCCCTGAAGTCCTGACTCTCAGAGGAGCTGACCGCCCTCAGTTCCCATTGACTTTGGTGTGAGTTGGAGTCAATAGTGTCCAGGGCTTCTCAGATGGTGGTCAGCACCTAGGAAGGTTGGGGTCCATGGCAGTTGAGCATGCTCAGAACCTTGAAAAAGGTAGTCAGCACTTTGGAGGATCAGGCCTCTAATGATCACAGTTTTATGTTAATATTGCCATGCTGTATAAAAACCTAATCGTTTTCTAAATTCCCCCTTATGTGACCCACCTCCTTTCCAAAAACCCAACATGTTCTACCTCCAATGTCATTATTGCACACC
Source organism: Terrapene triunguis (assembly GCF_002925995.2). NCBI lineage: Eukaryota > Metazoa > Chordata > Testudines > Emydidae > Terrapene > Terrapene triunguis. Next base: position 40,272,485 of record NW_020664562.1, on the reverse strand, counting down.
TGCCCATCTACAGATGTTCCAACAGTCCCGGTTTCAGGGGGGATAGTCTCGCTTTGCCCCCATCCCAGTTGAAGCAGAACATTTCTAACATTCAGGGCCACTAGGGAGGCAGCAGTGTGCCCCCCCCCCCAGTTTCAAAGGGCCACAAAGCAAGTTGCAGCCTGGTGCATGGAGTCATAGCAAGGGTTTGGCCCATGCTTCCTCCAGCTCCTTTGGGGCAGACAGGCCAAACCTGAGTGGCACTGCACCCTTCTTTAGCCACTTGAAATGCACTGCGAGTATTCTTAGATAACTCTTGATAACATAGCAGACAATCCTTTGCCATGTTTTTTTTATCAACACTCTCAAGCGGACAAGGGTAAAACATAGATGGTTTAATTTAATCTGCAGACAATATTTCATCATTTGATGATTTGCTAATAGGAACCATCTAAAAAAAGCCCCTCACTAAATAACAGAAGTTTATGCTAACCAGTAGCTACCATCTTTATTCACCAATTTTAGTTAACACTATAGTCTGGTAGATCTTTAAAGTTCTAATCTCGTCCACTTAATAGTATTAAATATTTGGGGGTAATCATAATACCCCAGCAGTCCTTACTCAGCTAAAGGGCCACACTGTACTATTAAAATAATTATAAAGTTCCAGAAATTATCAACTGCTTTTTTTTTATGTTGCAATATCAAGAGATCTCAAGCTTCCAATACATGATGCAATGCTTTTGCTGTCTGCTGTTAATTACACAAGCCTCCATCATCAAGGATAGTTGGGGGTTAGGCTAGATGACCTTTGCGGTCCCTTCTAACCCTGTGGTTCTATGATTCAGAGCTACACACAATTGACTGGTGGCTTTCTATTTCTCACGCCCTCTTTGGAGATTTTTTTTAAATTAAGTTTAGCAGATTGTATTTTAGGAGTTGTAGATATCAGGGTTATCCTGCAAAAATGTCCAAAGCTAGTTAACAGACACAACGTCTTGCAAGGATGACACCAGGACTATTTTTGGGGTGCTGCAGAAGTTGAATACGTTGTAGCCAGGAATTCGATGGCTGTAATGATAATTCACCCCCACCTTCAGATTTTCCAATAGTTGGGAGGACAGGCACAGTTCGAATTAGAATCATGCAGGATCCTTTTGTTTTGTTGCATTTGATTTCTGAACTCAGCAGATTTAATACATTTCAGAGAAGAACTTTCCCCCACCCAGTGCAAATGGCTCTGCCGACCTCCCGGCCAGTCTTCTTGAACTAATTCAGTAACTTGCAAATAGCGGTAGGGTTTGTTTGCTTTTAAAAGAAGAGGCTCAGTTGCAAGGCGGACAGCCGCACGACAGCATGCAGCAAACCGTCTCCTTAGACCCAATGTCCGCCTGCAGAAAAGACTTGCATTGCGTACAGACATACCCTACTCCTCTTCCTCCCGCCTGCCGCTGCTGGGCTGGGGCCTACTGTAGGTGGACCTCTGTCCCGGCCCCGGCCGCAGCTCGAGCTGAATCCTGGAGCTCGCGTTGATGGGAGATCCAGGAGCTGCCATTGGCCAAGGGTGGGCCCCGTGCGTGCATCAGCCTCCTCCTTGTGCGTCCGTGGTTCCTATGCAAATTGCAGCGAATGCGGAAATAAACACGGGGAGGGGTGGGGGGAGGGAGAGAGAGACTGCCGAATCGATCTCAACTTCTGCAAAGTCTAACACAATCCAAAGCATACAAGGCAAAGCCAGGGAGAGAGACTCGGAGAACCCAGCCAGCCCGGCTTGGATGGCTTTCAAAAAAGAGGAGAGAGAGTGAGAGAGAGACAGATTGCATTGCAGCTCCTTCTGATTTGGGAGTAAAGTTTTTTTAAAAAGAAACCTAACCAGCAGCCTGCAATTGGCTACAGCTTTTATTCTCTTCCGGGTTTTCAACGGTTCCAAGTTTATTTTAGATATTAAAAACAAAATTGAAAAAAAGTGTCAACCTATGAAGCCAATCGTCTCAGCCTTGTAAAGTTTCTCACGTACTCTTTATACATTGCAATGGTACGTGGTGCATCTTAAACTTTCTATTTCCATGTTTTTATAAACAAAGATACTGTATGTAACGTGCTACTTAATAGCTATTCTATTGCCGATACATTCATTGTCAGTGATTTGCTACAAAAATAATGTGTAGCTGAATGTATTTCTGTGTTATGTGTGCAGGAGATAGCAGCTGTGTGGTTGGGTTTTGTTTTGTGTGTGTATATATATGCACTAGAGTTTCCTTTTTTTTTTCCCAGGGATTTCAGAAAACCGCTGAGCTTGACAGATTTTTTCCCCCTCCTAGCGCTTGCTCGGTTCCAAAAAGAAAAAAAAATGTACGTGCTCGGGTCCGTAAAAAGACGTCTGGCATCGGCAGCCAACCCAGCACAAAAGGAAGTGTCTAGACTTTGCGTGTAATTGACACACGCCTTCTCTAATCAATGTTGCAAAGCTCCATGATGGACTAGAGGGCTGTCCAATGAGAGAGCAGCTTGGCTGTTGCAACGTTCGAATATCCCAAATGGGAGGGAAGCTGAGAGTGGGTTGGCCTTCTCCCCCCTCAAAGTTCTTTGAGCTCAGCAGGGGCCAGTGTAGTTTCAAGCTGTCAAACCTGCTGCAAACTTCCGGATTTAGCAAAGCACACACACACACACACACAAAAGTGTTTCTGCTAGTTTAGCAAAATGCTGAGTTAGGGTAATTTTAAAACAAATTGTATGTGCTTTGCTTTGCCTTTTGCACTTTAAAATAGATTAAAGGAATGCCAGGGTGATTAGACCACCCCTCCCCCTTCCCGTTGGCATTTTTGTGAAAGAAAAAGCTGCCAGTATTTCTCATGGGAAGTCAAGAAGGGCCCCCCTCAGATGCGTTGTGTGTTACTTTTGTCACTCTATATGTGTGTACAATGGATATTAGGTGATTGCACTAGAATGTTTAGCTGACTGCAGATGTCTTTGCACATTAACTGTTAAACGGGCCCAAACTTTAGGAAGATTTAGAAAGCGCTTTGGAAGGCTAGCCGTGCGCCTTCCCCTCGCGTGTTAATCCTTTGTATGGTTGTTTATGGTTTTCTTAACCCATTAGTTACTGAATGGTGAATAGTGTGTACCGAGGTGCAGGAGGTCTGTGTTGGATTTGTTCACAGGCGACTGGCAGATGTTTTATAAAGTTGGGGTGTGTTCGCGCGCGTGGATGTCTGGGTGGGTGTGGAGTGGGGGGAGACGGAGTTAAAGCTACCATCAGGAATGTAAGTAACCCGGGACTGATGAATCTGTACGTTTCTTCCTGTTACTAGTCTTCCCTGTGCAGAAGGTGCGAGTGTAGATCAGTAAGACACTAACTTGGAGTCGGGCCCGTAGTCCCCTGGATATAAGTCCCTGACACAAGTCCAGTTGAAATCTATTCCAACAGCTTGTCTTGGAGACTGTAGCTGGCAGGCGCTGACTTAAAATATCCGACTCCTCTTTCCCTTGAGCGATGTAGGTACTTTGAAAGTTAACTAGAAATAGGATGGGTTCTTTTAGCTCTTTGGAAATTGACCCCTACGTCTTCCCGTGTGCTACTTAAGGCAGATTTTGGAGTCACAAAATTCACACATTGCACTTAGTTGTGTACAGACTGTCTTTCAAGGGTCCGTGATCGTGAGTTACTAGCAAGTGTTTTATTCCCAGAAAGCGGCTCATAGTAACCAAAGTGCAACAAAGCTGGAAAGAAAGAAAGAAAGAAAGAAAGAAAGAAAGAAAGAAAAACCCCTCCCCTTCGAGGTAACTGGCAAAGAAATTGTTGCTTTAACAAGTACAGAAAGTGTATACAGGAGGGGGAAGGGGGCGAGTGTGGATGCTCAGTATTAGCCGAGTTCTGACTTCAGTGCGCATTGGGCGCCCAAGTCTAAATCATACTAATACGGCCTCACTTTTAAGTACCTCCGAAATAGAAGAGAGTTCAGATGTACGTATAAGTGAACTCTCACTGACGTAATTTATATATCTAAGAGGATTTCACTAACGCTGGCAAGGTAAAGTTTCTGCAAATAAAACATTGTAAATGCAATGCCGGGCAAAGTGCCAGAAAGAATATGGATAGCAGGGATCATGGTAGAAGTCTCTCTCTCTCTCTCTCTTTAAGCAGACATCCCATCGCAAGGCAGCCTATAGCACTTTCAAAATAAATGACCGAAGTCCCCCATTTCCAATGTCTCCTTCCTAGCGGCTGATCTCCGGGTTTGCTTTAGTGCCTCGCTTATTAAGGAATTTGCTTTAACTATGCTTCCCCGCCCCCACTCCTGCGTGCCTTTAAATAGCTTTATATACCATCCGACGGTGATTTCTCTCGGAAACCCCCACCTCCCCCAGTTGCTTTGTTTGAACGTTCCTCTTGGAACTTTCACTGGGCGAAAGGAGGTTCTGAGCCAGTTGGGACCAGCGCTGTGCAAAGCTCCCCTCTCTCCTACCTTTTCTGTAGGCTCATGATCCTAGAGTTTAAGCGTGCACAATGTGTGCTGGATTCGAGAAAGCGGATGTGAAGGGGTTTGGTGCTGAACTTGGATGCAGCCTCTGCCTAGAGGGCGCAAACAATCGTCCCACGTCCAAAAGTCTTACGAAGGGCGCCAAAAGTTACTTAAGATAATATTGCTAACCACAAAAAGCTGGAAATCGTGGAGCAGGGCTGCCTGCTGCACCGAAAGGACTGCTAGGGGCCCGATCCCGCATTCCTCGCGCACCTAGGATGCCTGTGGAGTTCATTATTTCGGAGCTCATGGAACTTCATGTTAGCTTGTATTTGGGTCGGACAGGGAATGCAGGATCGGGCCCCAGAATGGAAACTACCTCCCAGTGACTCACTTTATTCTTAAAACTGTTTTTTTTTTATAACTAGATCTTACTGTGTATCACTAAAAAGTATCCTCCTTTTTGCCGCAGGGCTCTAAACAGAGGCAAATGTAAACATTATAGCAACAAAAGAAAGTTGTAATAAGTTATAGAAGAAGTTTTTTTTTTCTTTTTCTTTTTAAGGCATGCTTTGGTCAATATCTGCTCGCTGTGCCTCAGGTACATGTCTTGCTGTCAGCCAGAAACTTCTGTCGAGGAAACCTGAAGAGCAATGAAGTGATATATAGCAGCAAATATTTAGCTGAAAGTGTTTCTTGTCATTATTTGACTAACAGATACAGACCACTTTTTTATCAAAGGAAAGCACTGAGTGAAAACAGCTCATTTTTCAGTTAGTCCAGGACATCCCCAGTTAAAGAAAGGCTTGTAGAGAACTTCCATCAAACATCGCCCTGGTAAATACCAAGAATCTCTTTTCAGTCAGCAAATGTAGTGACGTACTAGCGAGGGAACAGAAATAAAAAAGTCTCCAGTTGGAGAGAGAGGATTTTTGTTACTTTTCTTACACCAGGGTTTCTGACAGAGCCTTTTCTTTGAGCAGCAATGGGCACAGGGATTAACACTCCTGAACTTGTTGTGAAAAGGCTTTACAGTTTGAAATACAGTACCTACATCTCCCATGCACATGAGAAGCTCTGCACGCTGCATTCGATGTGTCTTGTGGCGTCTCCTTTCCTTGGGGGGGGTGGTGGTGGTGGTGTTATGAATGGTTGTGGATATGTAAGTGTCTGCAGGCTGCATGCAGCTCATTGGGAAGAGGAAGAGGAGAAGGGAGTACTCCATCCAGGAGATATATTGATGTTAGACCGGAGAGAAAATATAAGACTCAATAAAAGAGAAAAGCTAGCTGACTGGAACCTTTCCAAACCCAAAAAACCAAACCCTTCCTTGTGCCAAAACAGTACGTTATAGCCTAAATAAGTGGCTGGAGGCTCGGTTCTATTTTAAGTGCTTTACTTTTACTTGGGAAGGGGGGAGCAGAGTAAATGCAGAGCACAGGTTGTGCATTTTTAGTAAAATAAGCACCCCTTACCATACAGTGATTTATTTAAAATGACAATCACATGCCAAGTATTAGGGATATTTGGAAAGTTTTGAACAAATTTATTCCCCCCCCCCCACAAGGGACTTAACTTTAAAAGACATTCCAGTTGGTAAAATATTTATGGTCCTGATCCGTATTAAGGTGTATAGATCTTAAAAAAAAAACACCCAAAACCTAGTGGACTGTACCCACGCCAGGGTTATAATTCTTTAGTCTCAACAGTCCAGGGAAAAAAGAAATCTGTGAAAATTCCACGTGTAAAAAAAAAAAAAATCTTCAAGACCTCCGCTAATGAACACGATGCCTGCAAAAAAAAAAAAGTTTGGAGTTTACAATGCGTAATTAAATATATCCCACTCTTCAGAGGAGCGTCTGCAAGGCGAGCAGCTGCCCCCCAAACGTTCCCAGACTTTTGCATCTGTGGAGCTACAGACGCAATGTAGAGGCTATACAATCGGTAGCCTGTATCGGTGAAGTTCCTTAGGCGATGCACGGAGTAAGGGAGGCGGTGGGGGTGGGGTGGGGGGGATAGCACTGTGGAAAAGTAGTTTTGTTTGCTGAAGCACATCCTGTAGCCTATAGCCGCCCGTGAGTCCTGCCTGTAACTGCTCCTGACTGCGTTACCCAGTAATGCACTGAGAGCGGGGATCGGGGATACGGAGGGCTGGCCGAGCCCAGCACTGCAGCCCCTCTCCCCTCCCCTCCCTCCCCCGGGCAAGGCAGCGAGCGAGCTGCTGCTGCTGCTCTTGGTGCGGTGCAGAGCGGAGCCGGAGGCGCGCGGGCAGGTTCCCGGGGAGCCTGGAGCCTGGGCGCGCTGCTGGAAGCTGGGGGTGGGTGGGAAGTGTGTGCTATGCCTTTAACGCCTGGGTACAGTAGACATGTATAGTGTGTAGTGTAGGGAAAGTCTAGGCGGGGTTAAAGTTCAGCTCATGGAGCTGCTCAGCGCTCGCTGCAGTTTAGCAGAGTTGGAAATGTGAAAGCAAGAAGCAGGCTAGGTTCTCCCCCCCTCTTTCTCTCTCCCTCTCTCTCTCTTTTCCTCTCTCTCTCCCTTTCTCTCTCTCTCTCTCTCTCTCACTCTCTCTCACACACACACCTCCAAACCACAAAAACCCCCACAGCAGTCATGTATTCTCCTCTCTGTCTCACCCAGGTAAGCAGCTGTTTGGATGCATTTGGGGCTGGTTTTGCTGGGTGGTGCGTGTGTGTATATGCGCTGAGGGGGAGGATGGTACGGCGGGGGGAGAAATACAGCTTTAAGAAAGTAACTTTGTTTCCATTAGGTTGCATTCCTCTTCTTGCACGGCCATTTGTGTAGGCACATGGCTAATGGCGCCTACTTATTAATGGTTTAATTAATATTGGTGGTGGGGGGTTTTCTGCTCATATGCAATTTTGGGGGGGACGACCTGCACGTGTTTAGCAGGGTTGCAGCCCATGACATGCTTGGTCATCTGCAATCAATACTCACTGTTTGTGCTTCCGATGCGAGTAATGCATGAAAACATAGATGTGCTTAGGGTTATTTTTTTTTAATGTAGCATTAAAAGCTGCTGCATTTTCTATTTTAAGACGTAAGGTATTGCATAGTCTGCATTGATTTCCCTCCCTAAAGTCCACACTTTTGTTTGTAAGGGTATGGTTCGTAGATGCGGTTAAGGTTTGCCTATGAGTCTCTCTGTACATTACCCATGCCTGGACCTATAGCTATATATATATATATTGCACCTACGCATAGATCTGCAGCTATCTACATTGCCCTGATCTATAGCCCTACATATATAAAATACACATTGCACCCATGCAGAGACGTATAGCTGCACGCACTGCACTCCTGCATAGATCTACAGCTGTACATACATTGTACTCTGTGCACAGATCTATATCTCTGTAAGTACACTGCAGCCGAGCAGAGATCTATAGCTCTATACGTTGCACCCCAGGCACAGATCTGTAGATGCAGCCTCTGATGGTCAAGAACGTCTAGCTCTGTCTTGCTCCCTGGAAATGTACTGCTTTGACGCGCGTTGTCACTTTCCCGGGTGTCACATTTGCCTGGATGTTTGGGAAGTGGGGGAAGTTTGGATTGCAAGTTCCGTCAGTGTTTTTCACAAAGTTGCTGGAGCCCTTAGGGCAGCCAAGTTGCCTCTGTGTTATTTTTCAACATTATTATTGCAAATGCCTTTCCCCTCTACATACTCCCTCCCTCCCCATTGCATTGCCCTGGATCTCTGGAGTTGAAGCTTGTGTGCTGACGCCCAGCCCTAGACTTGCCCTCCATTCCGGACGGTCTCTTCCTTTCACAGCTGCTGCTCTAGCCCTTGCTGCTCCAGCTACACTTAACTGCTCAGGACTTCGGGCAACTTTTCTTCCCAGCCTCCTCTCCCTCCCTCTATCCCTCCTCAGGCAAAGGATTGCGCTTTTGCTGCTTCAGATCCGCTGCTGGCATTTTTCATATTTATTTTCACTATTAAAAGGCATGAAGCTGAACTGAGATGTGATTTTTGTTCTCGCCAAAGCTTCCCCTCCCCTCCATATAGCTCTGTAATCCTGTCTGGGATTTAGATGCCTTCTAGTCTGACTATTATTCATAAGGATGATAGTTTCTATTTAGTTCCAATTAAGTACCTTCTTCCGTCCCTTTTAATCCAGGTTATTGCAGACATTAAATTGTACACCTTCAATTAGCAGGAGATAATCGTTTGAACTAGGAAATACTTTGTGGAGGACTCAGACCAGAGATTATTTCCTCCTATATGAGAGCATTATTCCTATTATTTTATGTTTATATATATATATAGAGAGAGAGAGAGAGTCATTGCTGGAGAATGACTGACTCTAATCATAGGAATGGATAGCTCTTAGAAGTAGCCGGAATAGCTTTAAAAGTTTTATTTTTTCCTTGCATAAATCAATGAATTTGTAGTTATAGTATCCAAAGTGACTATAGGTTGGAACTTTACCATGGTAGTAATCTTACAGTTGATTATAGATATAGTGAATGGGCTTGTGAGTTGCAGTGAAATGCGGGGGGTGGGGGTGGTGTTTCAAACTCTGTACCTTTCTGCTCAAATTTATGCCAGTTTATTAATGCAACTGGAAATACCTACTGTCTGTTGTTTCACGTTCTGGATGATTGGTGATAACATAACTTTCATAGAAGAAGCCATATACTGTTATCCTTTCAAACTGCACACATGTAATCCTGTTTTAGTAGGCCCAGTGGGACATTAAGAAGAAGACTTAAGACAAATGTGGGATATTTTAAAATGCTGAATATTGTATCATTCTGTTCCAGAATTCTTGCATTCTTGTTGCACATTTGGAAAAGTAGTTTAGGGATTCAAAAGCCCTCTTTTAAAACTCCACATTGAGAACGGAACCGTTATGTGGTTCTATCATTTTACGTAGAAAACATACGCGAAATCATTAATAAGGGCGTAAGTAGTTTTATATATTTAATGTCAGAATTAACATATGCCTTTTATTTATACAAGTTTTGAAATAAATGCTTTTTAAAGTTTTGGTGAAACATTAGAGTTTTAGAGATGAAAACATTAGAAAGTGGATTTAAAAAAAATGGTCATAAAGCACATTAGTCCAAGAAACGCAACTGAAATGACATAACTATGTACCTGACATAGAGATTTGAATCATCTATAAGGAAAATATACACAGCATTTGTTTCACTTCCCTGCTGCATATCCAGAAAATATTTTGGGCACACATGTACCTCTCTTTGTAGATTTATGGACAAACATTTATAGGAACATGGGTTTTAGAGATTTTACCCTTGCTATATCTGACTTATTTTCAAACACATCCACGTAAATATATTGTGGAAAACAATTACTCTAAAGCATTACGTTATTTTTTTAACTCTGATCTGGATTTTAAGGCATTTTTGTCAGTAGATTTTACAGGTTTTTTTAAGAGTATGTGAGAATTTTTATATACATATAGTTCTAAGGCCCAGCTTTTAGATGCAGAATGTGCTTTGAAGCACTATATTGACAAACTGAGAGAAAGTTTTATGATAAAGCTTACTGTTTATCACTGTCTTTTAAAAAAATGTATTAAACACATTAGTGGTGCCTTTTATTTTTTAGAATAATCTTTAATTATTAAAGGAGATAACAGTGCCTTTAAACTAAACTTTTGAAATATTTTTTAACTTAACCTGAGAAAAGGCAAAAATAATCTTATTTTCTTTAAATTTTTATATTTTGCCGTGATCACGTGATCCGACCTGCACATGTATGAATACTTGCTCTTGCATTGCTACATTTCAGAAAGTTGTTTGGTATTATAACATTGAAACAAATAACTTTGTTATGTAGAATAAAAGATCAAATTTGGTTGGATTAGTAGTGGATTCCTTTATCCCTGTTCATATTTTGCTAATACCATGTCACTGAGATTTAGGTAGGTTGATTTTACAGGGCAATATGTTTATGAAGACAGTTCGAAATACTGGATGAGTTAGTCTGTCAGTCTTCTGTTCTTGAATTAACCTTTTTGTTTAGTACCTCATTTTGAAAAATCACATTAGACTGTTTATGCGATTATGTTATGTGTATATATATGTGGTGTAGCATGTAGCAGTTTAATACAGAGTAATTACTGCTTAAAATTATATCCTGGTCTTTAGGCCATATAATGGTTCTGAGGTTTTTTAAAGTCATCCCTGTCCTGTTCCTTTCTCCCCGCCCCCCTTTCAGGTTCTCTGTAGCTCATCTTTAAGACAGATTAAAGGAACTGTATTTTAGATAGTATCCAGCCTAGGTCCAAAAAAGTCATGAGCATATGGGATCAGTCAATAAGAAGTACTTTTGAAAGCAGAAAGTTAAATATTTCTGGATAAACCAAGATGTATTTAGAATTTATTAATGCTTAAAACAATCCTCCATTTCAATGTAGGTCTTTTCAGCGAATTGTGTGTATACCTTAGCAGATAAACTTTGACTTTGCAGAAGGCCTTTTCGCACTATTGGCTCTTCTAAAAGGTGGGGCGGGGGAGAACATTTAAGGATCAGAAGTGTGTTTTTATTATTTTTAATAGCTTCTGGTGAACTGCAGCTTTTACTGTTTTTTCTTCTAAAGCTATTTTTCATTTGTGAAAGTGCAGCTACACGTGTTATGTTTGCTGCCTTCTCTTACTTTTTGAATCTACTGGCCGAAAGATAGCAGCAATTTTTTTTTTTACTTTATTGAAATTTGAAACCAGGATCTTCTCCAACGGGGGAAGGGGGGAAGTGTCACTCACCAAAGTTATTGTATTTTTACATATGATATTTTAGTAATCATTCATATTTGTAATGACTCCTGCACTGTCGTGCTGCATTGAAATATCTCTCTTTAATTTTCGGTAGTTTCTAACAATCTCCATTTTTTTCTGATATAAATGATCTAATGCTGTTTATCAATTTTAATATTTACATTTTAGGAACCACAGAGAATACATGCAATTAAGCCATTTAGAAAGCTAACACAAGGTCTTGAATTGTAACAGGATTTTGCTAATAGAATGTTCCTATCACTGATTTCTCGGTTTTGCCTATATTTGTTTGAGCAGCAAAGCCTATTTAAAAAACAAAAAAAGCCATTGGAGCTGTAGAATAAGTATATTTTAACAATGTTATTTTTAAGGTTATGAAATGATTTTGATACGTGACATACTCTACATGTGAATATAAAAGAAGAAATTCAGTTAAGCTGAAAAAAACAACAACCCTGTTACCTTGCAAGAATGGACATAAATTAGAGTTTAACATGCTGTAGGAAGCTTTGTGCAGGTTCATGGTGGGTTTTTTTTTTTGCCCCGCAGGGCCCAATCCTGCAAATGGGAGTAACTTCATTCATGGGAACTGTCCTATCGACCTCATGAGTGAAATTAGACCCTTGCATACACGTTTGCAGAACTGGGTCCTTAAAGTGTACATGCTTTTCTATAGATAGTGTAACATTCTGTAACAGTATTACGTAGAGAAACACAACAAGCAGAATATAATGAATTATAACATGTTTTGATCTCCCTGTCTGATTTATGTAGTACTTTTTAGGTATATTTATTTATTTAAAAAGTTGAATATATGGATCTTTCTTGCAACATATTTATTCAAGTTCGGGAAACTTTTTAATACTGATTATTTCTGTCTCAAGTAAGATGAGTGAACTTAAAATATTATTACTGAAGGCAAGTGATGTTTTCAGGTGGAGAAAAGTATTATAAATGTGGTAAATTCTTTTAAAATATATTAACAAAAATAAAACAAAATGTATTAACAAAAATAAATAATTTTTTGAGTTTGGATCACTGTGGCAATGCTAAGATTTTGTGCCTTAATATTTACATAGAAGCTTCCCTCTCTTTTTTTTTTTTTTTTTAAATAGAAGGCCGTCAGAACTTGTCTTGTATCCATGGCATAATATCACATTTATTATTTTTGGTAGGCTACATATAAACCAAACAGTTGTTTTTTTAAATTATAAGGGTAGAGTTTAAGTTTTTAATACTGTTTACTGTTAGGCATGCTGGAGAAATTTGCAAACTGGTTACATTATTTACTGTTTCTAGTGGTACAGTAGACAGAGATTAGAAGCACCTTGTATTGTATTATAAAATCACTTATACTGAAATTTTATTACACTGCAGATTGCCATTTCCAAATATGTCTTAGGGAAAGTTTTGCTGTATTTCAGACTTCCCCATACAAACATTGATTGGCATCCAAATGTTTAGAATTTGCCAAATTGGCGGGCATATGCTGGCTACACCACAAGCAGTGGGGTCAGGGAGAGAGCAAAGTAAGATATGCATTCTTTGAAAATGGATTAAAGTCACTACACTCGTGTATTTTTAAACTTTTATTTTATTTTATTTTTTAATGATATTAAGTTTTAGGACTGAGTCTAATAGTTACAGAATCTTCCTCATACTTATGTGTATTTTAGTTGTTCTCTACCCTCTGTGATAGTGGTGTCATATTCTTTAGGCTGATATAATATTGAGAAAGGGTTTATATATAGATATGTATATTTGTAGATATAGTATGTGTGTGACTGTGTATACAGACGCTCCCCGACTTACGTAAGCGTTCTGTTGTGGAACGCCTTGTGTAACTCAAATTTTGCGTAAGTCGGAAATGTATTCCTGACCATTATGCAAAAAAAACCACCCCAAACCCTCCTATTTCTAGCTTATCGAACTTTTTCCGTAAGTGCGGATTTGCGTAACCCAGGGGGCGTCTGTATACATATATACAATATATGTGTTAATATGTGTGTGAGATTACAAAGGTGCTTGTGTTTTCTGCACTGCATAGTATATACACATTGTCATTACTTAATTCTCACATCTAGCGGATATTAATTTCTCGTGTTAAAATAGTATTTTAAAGAGATGTTTTGAACTTTGTGACTGATTTGTTTGTGTTTTCATGACATCAGTATAATTCTTTATCATTTTTCCAGGATGAATTTCATCCATTCATTGAAGCACTTCTGCCTCACGTCCGAGCATTTGCATACACGTGGTTCAACCTGCAAGCCCGAAAACGAAAATACTTCAAAAAACATGAAAAACGTATGTCAAAAGAGGAAGAGAGAGCAGTGAAGGACGAATTGCTGAGCGAAAAACCTGAGGTCAAACAAAAATGGGCATCCAGACTTCTGGCAAAGCTACGGAAAGATATCAGGCCTGAGTACCGAGAGGATTTTGTTCTCACAGTCACAGGAAAAAAGCCTCCATGTTGTGTTCTTTCCAATCCAGACCAGAAGGGCAAGATGAGAAGAATTGACTGCCTACGCCAGGCAGATAAGGTCTGGAGGTTGGACCTTGTTATGGTGATTTTATTTAAAGGTATTCCGCTCGAAAGTACTGATGGCGAACGCCTTGTAAAGTCCCCACAGTGCTCTAACCCAGGGCTGTGCGTACAGCCACATCATATAGGAGTTTCTGTTAAGGAACTTGATTTATATTTGGCATACTTTGTGCACGCAGCAGGTAAGTGCATTTATGCAAAGTTGTCCAACTTTCTGTATATCTACAGTCCTCTGCTGTACCATCTGAGTTGAGTGTTATGACCAGTCAGAGACCGTATGAGTCAGTGTTTGAACTTGGGAGAATATGTGCCATGTAAATGTGGTTGGCAGCATGGTTTTAACACCAGTTCCAGGCCTGACAAGTAAGAGAATCTACACCAATATACTCTGGTTGCGAATGGACAGGTGTTCTCACACTTTCTGTTGCCTTTAAGAAGTAATAGTGTCAAGATATGTTGGTTTTCCAATACTAACAGCAATCAAATCTTTGGCACATCTAAACTGCTTTCAGAAGTGGCCGACATTAATATTAGCACAGGAAATGTTAAAGGCTGTCTTTTAGAACTATGTAGAGGCCTGTTTAAAATGGACCTTATTTTAATATTGGTAAGAGAAAGAAGGTAGCTGAACCTTTTTTTAAACTGGCTTTGTATGTGTGTTGTGTTGTGTAAAGAATAAATTCAGGGAAATAGAAGTGTCAAAAGCCCAAGGTGGTAAGGCCCAATGCAAGACCCAGTGAGTGCCTTCAGCTCGTATTGACGTGGGTGATAGTTGAAGGTGCTGAGCACCTTGCAGGATTGGTCCCAGAGAGAAAAGCAAAGAAATCATACAAATATGTAAATATAACAGTGCAGTGTGAATTGTGGCTAAAATAAAGGCCTTTGGTATCAAATGGGGAAAGTAAGGTCAGTGTTAAAAATGTAACTAGCACACAATAAATGAATACACTTAGAATAGAACTGATGGCTTGTTTGACAATTTTGCATTCAGGAGAGCGGAAATGCTTTTACACTTCATGAAATTTGCAATCTTGTCTGTGACTCCAATGCAAACCACGCCCTGCCTGTGAATATTAGTATATTCAGAGGCTACCTAATAGGTCAACTGGATAAATAACATGCAGTAGCATTTCTTTTCAATCATTTTGTTTCTGAAGAAGTTGCTGTGTATGAAATGTTAGGCCCAAGTTTTTGGAGCTTGTTGACTTTTCATATATACGTACTAGTTTTGCTGGATTTCATTCACAGTAGTAATTTAAGCCGGGGGTTGGAGGGAGTTGAAAATGGGGGGGAAACAAAGAGAGGTCAGTGGACTCTTATCAATAGAAACTTAATAAATATAATAACAATAATAATAATATAAATCTTGCTAAAAGAAGAGAATACATCTATTATCTGGCATTTTTTGGGGGTGATACATAAAGTGCAGACTATCCAAAAGTTGCCTGCAATAAATCAATATTCGTTGCGATACATAGTATCACTTCAGTAACTTTATTGATATAAAAACAACAAAGAGTCTGGTGGCACCTTAAAGACTAACGGATATACACTAAGGTTAGAAGGAACCTTTGGCTAGCACTGTGATATTTTACATAGTTAAGCTGTGAAACTTTGTAATTAGATGTGATTTGATCAATCACACTTCACATTGCTGGGGAAGAAAATGTAGGCAAATATTACAGGAAGAGTGGTTTATTTACTACATGGTATGGTGAAATGGGAATGACCAATTCATGTAGACTTATATTTAGCACTAGTGTTGTTTAGTTAGTGTTATGTTTCATGAATTAAATGCAGGCTTCTGAAAAGGACTGTGAATTGTCAGCAAAAACCAGTGACCTCCTACCTTAAAAACTTGAATACACATTATCGTTTTTGTCTGTCATTTTGTATATGTCTAGATAAAATATGGTTGAGAGACAGAGAGAGACAAGCAGCTAAATAAAGTACATATGTAATATAAGGAGGCCTAAAGTGATAGTTTTTTCTGTTATGGCAGTCACACATTAGATATTTAAAGAGTCTAATAATATTTTGATTAGCAGCATACCATCTTATCAATATGACAGTGGTAACAAACAGACCGCAGTTGCACTTACTGTTCTTTGGACTAAACCTTTGCCACAGGAACTTAAACATTAAACTTAATCTTTATTTACATTTATAGCCTCTTTTAAACTGTAAACCTCTCACTCTAACTATACAATTTAATATTTTACCTGTTGCTTACTGATTGTATATATTGCATTACACTGTTATTGCAGTAGTTTGTGCTAGGATGTTAGCAAATCTAATCATAAAGTGGGACAAAATGGTTGTAAAATGATATTTAGGAAGCATGCAGTGTAGTATTTGCCTTAAAAAGACGTAATGAAAGCAACATGGATAAGGCTACCTTTTGGTTTTTTTGTTTTCTTCTGATGTATCCCAGAATTCTTTGTTACACCTGAACACTGGCCAAGTCAACGGTGATTGGTTCTCACAGAACCGCAGTAATGGCAGCTAATGCTGTGTGTGCAACGGGAAAATGACAAAAGAAAATAGTAAGCGTCCTTTGTCTCAGAATATTTCAGACTTGATTTCAGAGATTTACAGACCTGTTATTTATGCCGAGGAAGTTGCCAACACAAATATTAGGTAGGTTGGTCAACTTACATATAGCTGATTTGACAGGCATCTGCTATAGTGCAGAAGATTTGTAAACACTAAACAATGTTTTTACCTCCTTAAAAGTTTTGAGAAGTTGCCAGTATTGGCAGGAGGCACAGACTTTGAAACGTGCTTTAAGATACGTGCCAAAACCATTGTGGCCTTTTCACCCATAGTGCTTGCTTCTTTTTAATATTTATTTGTTTATTTATTTAATAAATTAATTCTGTTCCACTATGCCTTGTTCTAGATGATTTCAACAGTGAGATGTTCCTTTCCATCTAAACGTGTACAATAATTATTGCTTTGAGTCCAGGCTTTCTCTTTAGTTGGACACTGTCATCTATAAGAGAATACATGTGCCCAGATTTAAATAATGCTTCTGACAAAGCAGATTCAGCTACAGAAATGAATTATTCTCTTTTAAGAACTACTATATAAAGAACAAGAAAACTCAAGTATGTGAATACACAAGCTGCATGCCATTTTCGTAAGAAAATGAGGAATGTCGGTGTTTTCTGAATTAGAAGGTGACCAAAAATGTATTGAACTATAGAGCATCAGCTCCAATTTGCAGTTTGTAACCTGTTTAAGAAAAGTATTCTCATACCCTTAACTTGGGTTGGCTTTTTAATTTTTCATTTATTCTGCACATGTATCAAATGACAACTTGGAAACCACTGTGGCAAACCGTTTTCTTTGTGGGAGTGTAACAGTAAAGCTAATTTATGACCAGTTCTTTACCAGATGATCTGTATCAGAGTCTACAATAAACCAGGCACGTGGCAAGGTCACAATTTAAGTTGTTAAGGTCATAACCTTAGCCACCAGGCATTTGACCTTTTAGATAAAGTTAACCTTTGTTCATTAGTAAGCACTCAACCAAGAACTTTCTTGATTTTTTTACTGCTTCAGAGTTACTTCTGCTAATGTGATCAGATTGTAGAAAAGATTCGCAGCTGAAGTAGTTAAATTTTCTGAGAGTCATTTTTTTTACAGACTTCTTGAGTGGACAAAGCTAGGTTGTAATCTATAGGCCACAAAGTGACAACAACACAATACTTGATTTTTTTGACAGACATTATCCACTCTAGGCAAGCATTAAAGCTAGCTAGAAATTTGCCACTCAGAATCTTTTAATCTTTAAAATGGACATTGAAAAATGCTTAATTTTAATAAATCCGGGATTTTTTAATTTAAATAAAGCCATTTTTCTAATTTTAATAATAGTAAAAAATGAAGCCAAGGTGGAAATAAGATGTCTAATGTATTTGTGTAACTGTGAAAGTTTACTTCACATTGAAATACCTTCTGTGGATAATTTACTATGTACAATAATACTATGTACACATGACTTTAAACTTAAAAAAGACACATTTTATGTTGTAATTGGTGGCATTTTAATATTTATGCTTAGGCTATAATAAAGGAGTATCAATTGAAATAATGCACATACAGGAAACATACTTGCATATATTCAGAATATCAGTGTAAGTATCTTTTAGTTCCGAGTCAAAAAGGTACATAACACTTTGCGCCATCATCTTTTAGTGCAATTGTTATTGATTGTTACTGCATTAATCCTGTTAATAGCTTCAGTTGTTCAGTATGTATCTGTAATGTGAAAGGTGTTCTAACAGTACTGTACATCATAAAAAGAGCTGTCGCAGCGTCCTGAACCCCTGATATGTGCTCTGCAAAAGTCTAGTGTTTTATTGTGTAAAGTGTTACCGATTACCACATTACATACACCATATTGTTACCTTAACTTTGTTGTAGTGAAAGCTCATTTTTAATTACTTAGGTTACTTTCCTGGTTTTCTCTGAGACAGCATTTATTATTTAATTTAAATCAAAAGACAGAGTCCACTGTTAGTTTTTGATGCATTTTGTTTTTATTTTGGCTATGTTATTGCCATTCCATCATACAGATAGCCACGATATGCAGATTGGCCAGATGGTCGTGTTAACAGATTGAGAACCCGCTTCCCACTGCTAAAGAGCAGGTGTAAGATCAGTAGGGTTTTTTTTTCCTCCCAAGATTCATCCCAAATGCTCATTAGAATAGTGTTTAATGATTTAAAAAAGGGCCACATTTCAAAATATCGTCATATCTGTCATTAAGTAAATGTGTAATGCTCGCTGCAATTTATATGTATATCTGGAGATATTTTAAGCATATCCTCACTATGAGACTGTTGGAAATTGACTTCTAATACATGACTGTTGAAGTCCAGCGTATGTCAAAAGCAATCTTAAATGTTTCACACGTGAGGCTGGATGTTAATGACACACATGCATTACTTCATTACTGGTCTGTGTGTGCAGATCCAAAGGAACCTGGCTACATCAATATTCAGAAAATCTCTTAACGTCATGTTTTTCATGGGTCTTCTTGCCATAGAGAAACATTTATGGGTTAAAAGTAATATGAGATGTAGTGCTCTCAGCGTATTTCCACCATCAAAGAAGATCAGATCTTGTATTATTTCAAGCCCATAAAAGGCTCCCATTAAGAAAAGAAGCCTGCAGAAAACATAAGTACTCACAACTGGATTTGGAATACAAAGACTAAAATCTCTGGACATCCATTGTTTTATATATAGCGCGCGCGCACACACACACACACACACACACAGTCTATGGTGTAGAAATATATCTTTGCCCATCAAAAAATTCTCTTTTGGAACGTGGAATAATCAGTCTCTGCTCCTTGCAGGAGCAAACAGTAGTTGACAGAAGCAGGATTTAGGTTGGGACAACTGCTTTCTCCCTGCTGTTGTAACTGAGATGGTAAGTGGCTGTGTTAATTCTAACCCTAGCTATAGCGAAACTTGTGACTGTTTGCTATATCACGAACCATTGGCAGTTCACTCGTGTGGTTTAGCTTTCTACTTTCACCACCAACAACCAAACAAACAGTGGCTAAATATGCTTTTAATGTGGCTAGAATATTTTCCAGGTGATTTTTGAAGTCAGTAATGTAATAATATTACTTACATGTGTTATTCTTCAAGCAGAAGTGATCTGGAGTGAGACAGTAGATAGTGTGGGTGAAAAATTAGGAGAAGTCTTTGAATGGAGGTCAGTGCATTTATAACTGAGGTTTGTGTGTTGGTAAGAAAGTTACCCAATGCTGTTGGCTGGGTTTTGACTTGTCTACAGTTACTGCATTTTTATATTTCCCTTCTTTTCCACCCAATGATAAATAGCATTAATTTAAATCTATTTAAGGCGAGTGTGGGAGAAACCACAATCTTTGTTGTGGTCACTGCTGTACACAGCAGGGCTGAATGTTTCATTTGGTTGAGGCCTCAAAGCAGATTCTAGAGGACCCAAAACACCATGTCAGCCTTTCAAGGCCTGGAGAGAAGCAGTGGAAATTCTGATTCTTCACAAATGCCGATATTGATTATTATGACTATTTGGTTTTTTTTAATTTCAATGTAAAGGAGAGGACGCCAGTCCATGGCTCTGTGCGTTCAAACAATTATTGGAAAGAACATTCCTTTCAAGAATAACCACCCAGCAGTGTACTGAAACCACACACACAACCAAATTAAATTAACATAACCAGCTAGTAATTCAAAGCAGCAAAATAAACCCAACTCCATCAACTCCCTCACCCTCAACCCTCCCCAGAGCTCTAGCAAAGAGATGTTCTTCACATCACGTCCTAAGCATCAACAGTTTGGGGCTGTTTAGAGCTGGGTAGGTGGGAATAAATTCCAGACCAAAGTATCCGTTCTGGAGAACTCCCTGCTGGTGGGTTCTGTATCAAGCGGGTTCCAGCTCACGTAGCTTCGCTAGCCACAGCTGTGGCTATAGCACCCATTCTGGATTATTTAAAATTAATTGGAGGATTGTAATTACAGATTAAATAGGCAAATTGAAAATTCAGGGCTACTTGTTTAATCATTGCCATAGCAGTCACCATGGTTGACTCTGTGACTTATCACAGAGAGAGCTTGAAGCAGATGGAGTTCTTTGTGAAATAAACGGGATAGTTTTAATCCCAGGTAGATACAAAGATACCCTTTGATTCATTTAATTTGTTTGATTATCAGTTAATTATTTGTATTATGGTAGCACCCTGAATACATGATCAGTTCCAGAGCACTGTTGTATTAGGCACTGTGCAAACATAGAGGTAGATGAGGTTCCTGCCCGCAAAAGTTTACAATCTGAAGTTTTGGCTGGCTTGATCCAGATTCTCCAGACAAGTTTTCCAAATGTTCAAACCTGAGATGCTGAAGGTTAAGCGCACAAATTCATACTGAGGACACCTAATTAACTGACTTGATTTTCAAAAATGCTGAGCACCTGCAGCTGCCATTGATTTCAGTGGGAGTTTTGCCCAAGTAAGTTAATTCTGATTGGTTCTGCCAGGAGTCGGAGAGTTTTCTGACCAGCTCTAGTGTTTACTATATTATTCTATTCAGTGGATCATATTCTCCCATCACTAGCAAGAGTGCAATGGAGTCTCCACTGGTGTAAATAAAAATAATGTATTTATATGCTTTGGGCAGTATTTAATAACTGTGTAACTTTGTTGACGTAAGTCAACGAATTTGGCTATTTGAGCTCAATTCTGTCTGTAGATGCATTCATGTAACTCATTGAGAGTAATGCATATATCTCTAATGGCAGGATTTAGCTATTTTAAAGCAAATTAAATTTCTTTGGGTCAAATTTATAGCTATCCTCCATAAAATAAATATGTGCATCCATTTTGTGTTTACCCATGAGTGCATGTGCAAAATGGAGAATGGTGCCATGTAAACTGCTTTGAGCTGTGTTTTGTGTGTATAAACTTGGGTTTTGCCTGTGCAAATGGGCTGCTCCTTCATATTTGGCCCTTTGAGCCCTATATTTAGAAACCTTTTTGAATCCTTAAAATTTGAGGAAAAAAATGATTGTGATCCTTTACTAAGAATGGATGCTGTCAAGTGCCATCATATGCCTCCAGTCGAAGCCCTAGTAAAGCCTTGTAAAGGCCTGTGGCTGCAACTTTATTGAAATGTTAATTAAACCTGCCAGGTAAATATCTAAACTCATTTGGGCCATTGTGACGACCAAACCATTGGGACTCAGTACAGAACTATATCAGGCGCCACTCATAGTTCTAGACTCATGAAAAGAACCAGCCACACCATACTTATATTTCAATGTGAGGCTTGTCCCCATACTGCTGTTGTCTATGAGCTCTTTTGGGGCCAAGAAACATGTTACACATCACCAGGGATCTTGTAATTGCAACAGTTTATCCTATAACCGTTAGTGTTGGGTGTTGCAAAAGCTCTCCTGATGTGGACTGCTGAGGGCACTGCCTAACCAGACCTTGGGGATGAAGTTTAGCTCTGATCATATACCAGAAAAGAGGGAAGGGAAGAATCCCATGGAAAGGTGAAAACCCTGATTTAGGTCAGTTTACCAAAGAGGGAAAATTCCTTCCTAATCCCGTACGTGGGAGACAGTAAAATCTGGTGCAATTCTAAGGAGAGCTAAAATAAACACAGAGGCAAATGCACATCCAACCATGGCAATAAGCTGCAACTGATTCATGCATTGGGAGGGTGAAGGGAAAAAATTCCCCATCTGAAGAGACTGGAGCATGCTCTCCAGTTTCTAAATAACCTCCATCCCTATATCCATCCCATTCTGGTTGACCAATCAGGTGCCATGGCAGGTTTTAAAATGGCCAGTTGGGCACTGCCTTGGGCTCAGGGAGAGTGCTCTTTCTTCATAAAGCCTTTATATGGTAGTGATACGAGCTGAGTAAAATTGAGATCAGGCTAGATTTAATTCTGAGCTATTCTGAAGTTTTCATGGCTTTAGTGAAAAGTGTCTGTCACTCAAAACCTAGATTTGAATTTAGTTCTTCACACTCCGGGACTGAAAAGCTCCACACAACTGTGTGATTTTGGAGTGGAAAGCAATTAGCATATTTGGTCAGGATGATATAGACAGTATGTCTGCATTCCTTTAAAATATAAATCTCGGTCATTTAATTATGTTTTCAGAGGGCAGATATGAGGATATACTGCAAAACTCATTACCTATTATACTGACACGATAATCTTATTAACCTTGCTTTCTACTTTTTAATTTTATTGTGCACCCTGTATAACTCTTACGATATCAAAAATAATTGCTTGGCGAACACATGATGTCAGAGGTCTGATACAACATTTATCTTCACAAGTGAGGAGACTGATAACTTGCGAGTTACATAACTGCATGCAAGGGATCAGATAGTGCCTCACAAGAGAAGGAAAGTGAAGATAATTGTCAGCCGATAATATACAAGACAAGATGCAGGCATGTGCGTTTGTACTTTAGACTGAAAATCAGTCTTGCAAAACTGTTGTGAAAATTGACCAGCGTTTGTCAAAATATGCTCGTTTGTCCATTTCTGATGATAATTTCCCCCCCCCCCAGTTTTACTCACACATTAACTGTTACTTGCTTAAGGCGAACAAAATGTTCAAGGCTGATGTTTACAGCCAACCACACCCCTCCAGTTGGATTTTCTATCATGAACCTTTACACTCCATCACAATTCCACTGAAATCTTTCTCTCTCTTTCAGTGTTTAGTATATATTGGATATTTTCTCCTTTATTTTGTGATCTGGGGGTGGTGGGCGGAGGGAAACAAATGCCATAATAATATCCCTTTTCAGAAGAATATAGTTTAATTTTGTGTGTGCGTGCAGCAGCTGCCATTGGCAAGCTCTCGTCTTTGTTGCCATGGTTTTTATTGCATGTGTGCCAGAACATCACTGGATGGTTCAGCATGATCCCGTTATTGGGTGAGATGTATCTATAGTGAGTCACAAAATTGTCATTTGATTGGTGGATTTAAAAAGTAGGATTATTCAAACAGGTGAGTCGATTATGATGAAGGGTTATTTGGTGGCTGATGGCATAGTAACTTGGGTAGCGCTGGTTAAAAATACCACAGAGGCATGTTTTGACATATAGGAAAACAGCCCAACAGTATCGTCCAGTTGAACTATGAAGAGGCAAAATAAAATGGAATAGACACAAGTTAGGTCAGTTGTTTTATTCAGTGCCATTTTTGATGGCAATTGTATAAATACACATGTTGGACCCAGTCCTTTAGTTCATTCCTTCTCAAAACTCTCATTGAAGCTATTGGGAGCTTCATGCATTGACAGTAGCACCAACTCCATGGTGTTTAGTTATTCCTAAACCATTAAAATAGTTGCAAGATGAGGGGCCAGTGTTGCATGTAAGGATCAGAGCCTGAGTGGTACATGTGGAAAGCATATATTGGACCTACTTGAGATCTATTTGTGAAAAGTTGTATATAAGAGATAGGTATTATTATTTTATTACTCATGGTTCTTTTAGTTGGGCATGTTGAGACTTAAGACAGGCAAAAGAATGAATATGGTCAGTGGTACACCATTGTATGAGCTATAAAACTGACACTGTATGCCTTGTAAGCATGTGTGATATTAGCAAGACCCCTTGACTCTGCTATAGCTGTTACTTGCTATGGCCATAGAGATGTAGCTACTATTACTCTTTTTCTTTGGTTCCATCTATCCATCAATCATATTAATAATGTGCCTGTCACATTGGTATCTAAGCAAGGACTAACTGTTATTTGATAATATGTCTGCTATGCACCCATTTTTTGTGACCCTATGTGTCTTCTCTAATCATAACCATTGACCTCCCCTATTGTATCCCTTAACTCAAGCACTAGATGCATAAAATCACATTGGGAAACTTGCCCCGGCACAGATTACTCCTTGGTGCAGAGTGCATTTGCAAATTTGGGAATTTGCCGTCTCATGTGGGCAAGCCCTCTAAGCACGGAACTCCCAAAGGGAACTCTTAGGGCCTGATCCAAAGGCCAGTGAAGTCAATAGAGATACTCCCGATAGTGAGGAGTTCCATGAATGGAAGGCTGACATGCTCAGGTTTGTGGAGTGCAGGCACTGTGTACAGCGTGGTATGGGCCTGCAAGGAGAAAATGCAGGATGATCCCGATGAAAAACTAAGTGCAGCATGAAATATTGAGACAGCTTTATGCATGTAGCTTGCCTTTTTTTTTTTCAGTTGAATACAATCGCTATGAACTACAGATCTAAGCTTTGTAACTGAAATTACGACTAGTCAAACTTCCACTTGAATATTTCTGCTTAAGGCCAATGTACAGATTAGAAAATATACTCTATACCATTGAAGGAAACCTGATGAACCTCTGCAGAGGCATCAAAAGCAAAGTCTAATCTTGATATGTTATTGTCAAGGCAAAAATCTAAGAGAAGTTTTAGGACAGAAATATGATGTCTGTCACATTTCATCCCAAAGAGGATTGCTGGATTTTGGTGTTCTCTTTTTGCCTAAAGCAGTAGACAAGAGAATTTTAGTTTGGAATGGAAGAGCTATAGCAAAATCCCTGTCTGGTACTACACAGGGTGAAATTTCAATTTAATTCAGTTGGATTGTTGTTCTTAAGTGGTAGATTTTACTATTTAAGCAAAGTAGGTTCAAGTAACTTATAAGAAAGTATTGCTGTTGTTGTAATACCTGTTGGGGAAAGATTGTGCAGTGATGAGGACTTGATGTTACAATGACTTCATAAAAAATATCTGGCAAACCTACTTTCATTAATTGCTTTGCTGGAAAGTCAGTTCCTACGTTACTTTATTTTAAGGTATTGTGCGTGGCTGGTACAAATGTAGAGGGGTTCGTTTTAATTTCTGCTGACCATTTAGAAGATCAGATCCTCTACTGTTGTACATTAGAGTTGACCTGCCAACCTCAGTGAACCTGTGCTGATTTACACCAGCTGAGAATCTGCTCCATAGTGTTTATATAAAGCTTTTTAATTTTTTTCAGCTGCTGATAATTTATACTTGCAGATAAAAATGTCTTTTGAAAAGTAAGGTAAGTTGGAAAGACCACAGGGCTGGCTAGGTAGGAGGTGGTATTTTCATGGTCAAAATGTCACTCTTCTTTGGAGATGGATCACTGATATCAACTGATACTTTAGCTAACTCCAATGCTTGTTGGTGCCTCGATTCTATGGCTCATTTATTAATATGCATGTTATAGAGACAGATGCTGTTCTAGAGATTTTCACTCCAGTCTGAGAAGAATGTCCTCAGGATGTACATTCCCTGCGACATGGCAAAGGATATGTAAGTGTGATACCTGGACAAAATAATATGCTCAGAACCCATTTTAAGCTCTAAAGCTATTCTGCTCAAATGTTACAGATCACAATCTCAGTATTTATTTACAAGAGTGGAATAATTATTTTAAATATATGATTTTATCCTCTTATTTAAAAAGTGAATTTTTGTGCTGTGAAATGGACAGCCCTGGCGATTGAAACCCTCTTTCCATAGAATAGAAACAGCAAGGGCAGTAACAGTGCAAGCTCCCCTGTATTGCCTCACCATTGTGCCTAAATCCTGACCCTGAGGCATTGGTCCCCATACCTGTTCAAACCCAGAACATGTGGGCCTACATCAATGTCCGTGCTGTCCCATTGCAGTCCTACAGGGGCACAGAGATCACTCTGTATGCAGACTGGGCTCTGAATAAGGATTCTTCACTGCTGATGCCTGGCACGTGTGCAAGGTGTTGGATGATATATGCACATCCCCTTCTCAATATGCTGGGGTGTGCTCTGGACAGAATCTATATGGAAAAACTTACCCAGTGCAAGGTAAAATTCAGACTAATCTTTTTTTGAACAATCCTGTAAATCTCAGGACCAGCATCTTAAGTTTTCTGTGAGACAGTTCACTTTGGAACTCAGTTCTGCTATTTGCCAGAGTCTGATCGCAGTCTGATCTGTCATCTGTAATACTTATTCCTTTATCGTCCATACTGCTTAGCTCCATATTGCTAATCTCTGTTGGAACATGAACATTTTTTGTGTCCACTTTTAGTCATCCTCTGTTATTTTTTTTAATAACCTGAACATTCCGTTTCATCTCACTTACCAAAAGTTGCAAGTTTGATTCTTGTGCAACATCTCCAATGGCAGGTTCATAATAGATTGTTCCACTGAATAGATGTTGCAGTAGCTGGATTCCTGTGGCTCTTCAGAAGAGTTCTGTTTCCTCTTTTTCCTGAAGGTTTTCTATCATAGCTGTTTCTTGGCTTAACCACTGCTGAAGGTTTTTTTCTTTTTTTTCTTCCCTATTTAAAGATAAATGTTCTTTCTTTTACTAATAGGGCCATTTTAGTGGGCCAGACTTCAGGTCTGAATCACTCAGGGTATGTCTACACTGCAGTTAGACACCCATGGCTGGCCTGTGCCAGCTGACTTGGGCTTGTGGGGCTCAGGCTAAGGAGTTGTTTAATTGAGGTATAAGCACTTGGGCTGGAGCTTGGTGTCTAGAACCCTGCAAGGTGGGAGGGGTCCCAGAGCTTGGGCTGCAGCCCAAGCACAAATGTCTACACCACAGTTAAACAGTCCCTTAGCCCAAGCTGGAGTCAGCTGCCACAGGCCAGCTGCAGGTATCTAATTGCAGCATAGACATATCCCAAGACTCCATGGAATCACTAGTTTGAATCCCAGAAGAGCCAGCTCAGCCCTTCTTCCTCCTTAATTACTTATATTGAGTTCCATGAATTTTATTTTATGTGGGTCTTTTTACACCTCCTCCCCAACTCAACTGGGTTGTTATTTTGTAATGATTCTCATGATAACAAAAATAAGGAAAGAGGGACTGTATAATGATTCTGCATGGACATAAAAATACCACCGAGCCTTTTGCAAGAGTAAACATTTGTTCCAGGGTCCTGGGCCCAAATTCCTCCATCATTCAGGTGCTGTGTACTGTTTGTTTTATGGTTGCATTTCAGGAATGCCATATGTGTCTAGTCTGTGAAATATTCTTGGATCCTTCGGGATGAAAGGCCATGCTTAAGAACATAAGAATGCTATACTGGGTCAGACCAAAGGTCGATCTAGCCCAGTATCCTGTCTTCTGACAGTGGCAAATGCCAGGTGCCCCAGAGGGAATAAACAGAACAGGTAATCATCAAGTGATCCATCCCCTGTCGCCCATTCCCAGCTTCTGGCAAACAGAGGCTAGGGACACCAACCCTTCCCATTCTGGCTAATAGCCATTGATGGACCTATCCTCCATGAACTTATCTAGTTCTTTTTTGAACCCTGTTATAATCTTGACCTTCACAACATTGCCTGGCAAGGAGTTCTACAGGTTGACTGTGTGTTGTATGAAAAAATACTTTCTTTTATTTGTTTTAAACCTGCTGCCTATTAATTTCATTTGGTGACCCCTAGTTCTTGTGTTATGAGAAGGAGTAAATAGCACTTCCTTATTTACTTTCTCCACACCAGTCATGATTTTATAGACCTCTCTCATGTCCCACCTTAGCCATCTCTTTTCCAAGCTAAAAACTCCCAGTTTTATTAATCTCTCCTCATACAAAAGCTTTTCTATACCGCTTTTCTGAATCTTTTCCAGTTCCAATATATCTTTTAGAGATGGGGTGACCACATCTGCACACAGTATTCAAGATGTGGGCATACCATGGATTTATATAGAGGCAATATGATATTTTCTGTCTTATTATCTATCCCTTTCTTAATGATTCCCAACATTCTGTTTGCTTTTTTGACAGCTTCTGCACATTGAGTGAATGTTTTCAGAGAACTATACACAATGACTCCAAGATTGAGTGGTAACAGCTAATTTAGGCCCCATCATTTTATATGTATAGTTGGGTTTATGTTTTCCAATGTGCATTACTTTGTATTTATCCATATTGAATTTCATCTGCCATTTTGTTGGCCAGTCACCCAGTTTTGTGAGATCCTTTTGTAGCTCTTCGCAGTCTGCTTGGGACTTAACTATCTTGAGTAGTTTTGTATGAACCGCAAATTTTGCCATCTCACTGTTTTTCCAGATCATTTATGAATATGTTGAATAAGACTGGTCCCAGTACAGACCCCTGACTATTTACCTCTCTCCATTCTGAAAACTGACCATTTATTCCTACCCTTTGTTTCCTACCTTTTAACCAGTTACCAATCCATGAGAGGACCTTCCCTCTTATCCCATGAAAGCACAGAGCCTTTGGTGAGGGACTTTGTCAAAGGCTTTCTGAAAATCTAAGTACACTATATCCACTGGATCCCCCATGTCCACATGGTTGTTGACCCCCCTCAAAGAATTCTAGTAGATTAGTGAGGCATGATTTCCCTCTACAAACACCATGTTGACTCTTCCACAACAAATTATGTTCATCTATGTGTCTGACAATTTTATTCTTTACTATAGTTTCAACCAGTTTGCCCGGTACTGAAGTCAGGTTTACCGGCCTGTAATTGCCGGGATCACTTCTGGAGCCCTTTTAAAAAATTGGCGTCACATTAGCTATCCTCCAGTCATTTGGTACAGAAGCTGATTTAAATGATAGGTTACAAACTGCAGTTAGTAGTTCTGCAATTTCACATTTGAGTTCCTTCAGAACTCTTGGGTGAATACCATCTGGTTCTGGTGACTTATTATTGTTTAGTTTATCAATTTGTTCCAAAACCTCCTCTAATGACACCTCAGTCTGGGACAGTTCCTCAGATTTGTCACCTAAAAAGAACGGCTCAGGTTTGGGAATTTCCCTCACATCCTCGACAGTGAAGACTGATGCAAATAATTAATTTAGTTTCTCTGCAATGGCTTTATCGTCCTTGAGTGCTTCTTTAGCATCTCAATTGTCCAGTGACCCCACTGGTTGTTTAGCAGTTGTTTAGCTAATATTAGCTACATCCATTTGATGTAGCTATTATTAGCGGTCAAGGTAGTTTAGCTGTCAAAGCAAGGGAGTGGAAGTCGGGAGGCTGATCACTAGATTTTTCTGTGTCTCTGTTTGCATCTCTGTGAAATGGGTTCAGTAATACCTTCCGACACAGTAATTGTGTTTTGAGATGCCACTTTAAAAGTGTAAAGCAAGATTTATTATTAGTAACAATAATTTCCTAAAGAGGGATGAGGCAGAGCTGTCTCACAAATCCATCATCATTACATACTTTAGTATATATTTTTAGTTACCCACCTTTTAACTTTTCAGCTTTTTAAGGAACTATTTTCTTAATACTAGCCCTACATTAGGCTATACTCTAGGGCCAGTCCAACTTTAAGAGAGATCAATGAACATTGAGTCATTTAACATTTTAATTGTCTGCCTTTACCAAATGCTGTTTACTGTGATGACCTGTTTGGATTATATCTCTTTTTTGTATTAAAAAAAAAAAAAAGAAAACAAAGGAAGTACAGTGCTATGCACAGAACAATTATTAAAAACAGTTGGGAAGAATATAAAAGGTACTGTGTGTGAGAAACAGGACAGCTGTGATGGTCTATTGGGAAAGTGTGTACAGATGGTGATAGGGAGGAGAATGACGACTACATGGCTGATAAATGAAATACAAAAATCATTAAATTGGTGATCTTACTAAGCAGTGTATTTTTGGGTAGAGGTGGTTGGTGCATCATTAGTGCTCACTCTCTGCCTCCTGTTTAGCCAGAAAGTGCAACTGTCTTTGCATATTTGTAGTTCTGATTTTGATTACAATTAAAGACATTGTTTAATAAATTATATGTCATGGAATTATTAAAGAAGGTAATTAAGCACACGTTTTTTGCTATATTTCCAGTGGCATGCGATTGTCATAAAGACTTTGCAGTACTCCAAATGAAATTGGATCCGAGTTAGTCATGGTAACACGTCGAATTTCATGAAATCTAAAACAGATTTCTTTGTTTTGCAAGAAGTGGAAACGACAGAGTAAACTGGATTCAGCTTGTGGGGTGTCATCATTTCAAAAAACTCCACTGAGACGGGCAAAGCATTTGACATTTTACATTAATTTAAAAACACGTAATGATTGTGTACCTGGTGGTAAATCCAGTCCCTGGCACCCAGCCTGAGGATCTAGGGAGATCCACAGGGCAGGTATCCTACAGAGGTGCTCCATGGAGTCCTAACATGCCTCCTCTACACATGGGGATGGAAGGACTGGAAAAGCCACGCAGGGGCAGATCTTTTAGACTCATCTGCAAACATCCATATATGCAGTTCCGCAGGAAGCGTATGTGGGTCTGGGCTCTGCCACACAGGAAGTGCAGCTCCCTCCAAATCCAGCCCTTCCTTGCTCAGCAGAACGTCACCAGGTGTGTTATCAGGGTCTTTCCCCAGCAATGGCCAATGGAGCTTAGGGCAGAATATGCCACAGTATCATAAAGTAGAGAAAACCGCCCAAGTTCTGAAAACCTTGACTCAAGGGTCCTGCTGAATACGACCCTTAACAGTTTTAACCTTAGGCAGGATGATGTTTTCCCGAGCATCTCCTCTAGTTCCCAACTGACATCATTACAGCTTTTGTCCTTATTCAGTTCCCCTTGTTCATCCATTACTTAGTGTTTCTGCTCACTGTTTCTAAATACCATCAATAGATGAAAGCACTTGCCTTAATAATAAATAGACTCCAGTAATACTGTGCTTTTCCACAAACAAACTTACTGTCCAGCCACACTGTGAGCTCAATGATGTCATTCTATTCCTCTTCTGTTTCCTCTCTCTTTGCTTGGGAGTGAGTTGCTTTAGAATACCCCCATCTCTGACTCCCTGCCTAGCACCTGGGAATTGATTGCTTGTGTTTTAAATTGGAATCCATCCTAAATTGTGCTACTTGCCAGCAAGCCAGTTCAATATACTAATGCATCAGCTTTAGTGCTTTGACTTTCTGATCTCTGGTACTATGAGTTCAAGTCACAGATAGGGATTAAAAATGTGAGTTTGGAGCGAGATGCTGAATTTCAGTTATGCTGGCTCGAGTGTCCGATTCATTACTGATATAGATCTTAATTGCACCTCTGCAGGTAGGACAAATGAAGTATAAATGGTCCTGCAGCACTTACAGCCACGTTCAAAATGCGGACTTGACAGGCGGGATAAAGAGGAATTGTTTTAGAGTCACCTTAGGCTGCACATGACAATGGGACAGGGAACAAGGAAAAAATGCAAAATAGTTCTAGAAGCTGGGACTGGACGAAAGGGGATGGATCACTCAATAAATTGTCCAGTTCCGTTTCACTCCCTCTGAAGCAGCTGTCACTGGCCACTGTCGGCAGACAGGATACTGGGTTAAAAGGACCATTGGTCTGACCCAATATGGTCATTCTTCATGTTCTTATACACAAAACTGGGACAGTTATATATATCGAAAGTACTTGTATGGTCCTGGGCTACTACCTTAACCACTGGACCAGGGATTGGCAATTTTTGGCATGCGGCCCACCAGGGTCCTTACCC
Source organism: Terrapene triunguis (assembly GCF_002925995.2). Taxonomy (NCBI): domain Eukaryota; kingdom Metazoa; phylum Chordata; order Testudines; family Emydidae; genus Terrapene; species Terrapene triunguis. Next base: position 40,240,744 of record NW_020664562.1, on the reverse strand, counting down.
TGGTGGGCCGCGTGCCAAAGGTTGCCGATCCCTGCACTGGACCATCCTCTGCTTCCTCTGAAGCATCTGATACTGGCCACAGTCAGAGACAAGATGCTAGACTAGATGAACCATTTGTCTGATCCAGTCTGGCAATTCCTATGTCCTGATAAAGAATTTAGGAGGGGCCCATGCATCTCATGGGAGTTTTCCATGTGGAAAGAAGGCAAGATTGGGCCCTTAATATTTATATGATAATTTAAAAAAGGTATGTAGCCCTTGTATAAGTCAACATTTTACTAAGTGAAGAATTTTTCATTTATTTCATGTTTTACGAGCTGTTCACTTGCTATGTCTATTTATTTGGTGCCCAACCTGCTCCCACTGAAGTAAACAGCAGAACTTCAGTGAGAGAAGGACTGGGTTCTTTGTAAGTATGTAGGCTCTCGAAAAAGCCCTGCCCCTGCTTATTGAATAAAATATTTTTTTTTAAATCTAGGCTTTCCCCTCTGAGGATCTGGGTTTAAATCCAACCTTGAGTCTCCTGGTGTTATCCTGGTCTCTAGTGGGGTCTACAGCACACAACTGCCACATGCACAGGGTGGTGTAATTTGGTACGATTGATTCAGCCTCTGCTCAAGAGGAGCAAAAGATGTAAAAAGTAGGGGTGCATTGATAGAATTGGATGTCGAACTTAGCTCAGTTCTTGCCTGTGCCATGTTGGTTCTGATAGTTCTGTTAGGTCTTTGTGTGTAAATATTTTGTTTCAGTCATAGCCCTCTGATTGTAGTGAAACTGAGCCTTTCAAGTATCAGAGGGGTAGCTGTGTTAGTCTGGATCTGTAAAAAGCAACAGAGAGTCCTGTGGCACCTTTAAGACTAACAGATGTATTGGAGCATAAGCTTTCATGGGTGACGAAGTGGGCATTCACCCACGAAAGCTTATGCTCCAATACATCTGTTAGTCTTAAAGGTGCCATAGGACTCTCTGAGCCTTTCAAGGAGAGATAGAACCCATCTGAACTCAAGGCCTTCTTTCCTGTAGACAACATATTTCAGTCCCTTTTGGTGAAATCCTGACTTCAATGAAGACAGTGGCAACCCCCCCCCCCCCCCAATTTAGCTTTTATTAATTAAAATTTTTCATTCAGAGGAATATAAAGGAAAAAAATTCCCCACTCCATTAGTTAGAGGTTGCCTCATGCCCTGAACCTTGATGATTAATAAACCTTCTAAAACTCTTAGTTTATTGTTATTTTTGTAATTCTTAACTATCCTGATATGGGATCACCATGGTTTCATAAAGAAATTGTGAAATCAGACTTGGTAAAGTTTTATCAAGTTCACAAAAAGATCCTTCTTGTGACCAAGCAAATTTCCCTCTGCATTTTCTTGGAATGTTAAAAGGGAGGAAAGGTTTGATAAGGGGAAAATGTGTGGCAGCTTGATAAATTACCCTGGATTTCAGTGCAATAATTTCCCAAAAGTAAGATGTAATTGTTTTTTAAAAAAGACACAAAGTAATAAAAAAGGAACTATAAACAGTGTGTGTGAGAGAGAGATCATGTCCGCCAAGTCGTGCAAGTTTGTTCCAAATTTCAGTTATTATAATTACAAAAAAGCACTTATTTTAGGAGCATGGTATATTTTTTTAATGAGCAGAATTTGAGTCATTTGGTTTTTTTACAGATATCCCATAAATGTATTTTACCTCCCACAAAGAAAATAGCCAGTTTTATTTACAATTTATTATGTGCTAAAGGGGATTATTTGGGTACATATAAAATAATTTGGTTCATAGATGATTCATTCTTATATAAACATTTTATTTTTTATCAATATTTTGTTATTAATCAGCTTCCCTGTAGTACCATTCACTGAGTACAGAAGTCCTAAAGCTCCAGTGACTAAAACTTGCTTTGATTGGTACTAGAGAGACAGTGGAGAGAGCTAGGTTTTCATTGATTATAGATATTTCTCGTTGTAGCAGTCAGCTTTATGCCTGGCCTTGAAAATGTCTTGGAACAAAAGAATCTGTCTCTCTGTCTCTCTATTTTTTATTATCTAGTATTAGATCTGGATAAGGACACTTCACTAATCTCTCCATCACCAAATGTTTCCCTGTGAATATGAAGAGTTCCACATGTTAGCTGATCCTTATTTCCAAATATAAATCAAAGCTAAACACCTTGCAAGTCCAGATTAGATCACCCTGTATTATTTTTGTCTCTGATGTTCCCTCTGTCTCTCCTCTCCCATTGGTTTAAGGCCAGGTCTACACTATAAACTTACACTGCTATAACTACGTCATTCAGAGGTGTGAAAAATCCACAGCCCTGAGCGATGCAGTTATACTTGACCTAACCCCTGGTGTAGACAGCGCTGTGTTGACGGGAGGGCGTCTCCCATTGACATACCTACTGCCTCTCATGGAGATGGATTAACTATGCTCTCCTGTCGGCGTAGTAGTGTCTTCACTGAAGTGCTACAGCTGTGCTGCTGCAGCATTTTAAGTGTAGACCTGCCCTAAGTTTGCTATTGAGAAGGTTGGGTCACCCTCCACCTTTAACACAGAGCATACTACCTCAGTATTGCTCAAGTCTCCACTTACCCGAGTCTAAGCATTTGAGGCCTAATTCTGCTCTCAGTTACACTGGTGTAAATTCTGGAGGTCTGGATTTACCCCAGATTGAAATCGTTGTGACTCGGAGCAGAATTTGGCTCCAAATACCTTGGGCTTGACTGATTTACTCTACCTATGTCAGTGTAGCTGAGAGCAGAATTAGGCCCTCAGTGACCCGTCTCATGTTTGGTGTGTACTGTTGTGCTTCTGTGTGTGATGAAGAATGTGGAGACAAAATATATTACATGCCTGGATAGTGCTAAGAGCTTGGAAAGAAAACATTAATTCTTATTGAAGCAGTGATTTGTATCTTTTGATTAGTTACTAATTTTATGTATAAGCAAAATTCTGTAATGATTGTAATTGAGGTAAGAGGCAGGTCTCCTATTATATCAGTATGATTTACAGCTGTTTTCCGCAGAGAGCCTGAACCTGCGAGATACTGAGGTCCCTCATCTTCACTTCAGATTGCTAAATGGCTTACAGAATCGGGCCCTTAAAGTGCACAAGTTGCTGTCCCCTGTTCCATTCCCCCCAAAGTATTTTAAGGCTCAAATAGAACAGTGCTACTCTTGTGAAGCAGACGGCAGGAAGGCAACTATTAAAAGTAGAAGGCTATTAAGCAGTCAGGTTTTTATTATGCTTTAGTGTTTTGTTTAAGTCTGTTCTTAATTGGTTGATTAATGTAAGCTAAGTCCTTTTCTCCCCCTCCATCTCTACAGATGGCAAATGGTAGGTCCCAACTGTCACTGTGCGTTAAAAAAGGTTATGGTTCAAAGTCAAAGATACAGAGATACCACAATAATCAATCATAGGACCTTCTCTCACTGTGCCCGGCCAGGCAAAAGTTAGACCTAGTGGTAATATTCTCTCAAAATCTATTAGGAAGAATTTTTTTTCTCTAAATTTTATTTTGGTGAGATTATTTAGTTACTGGAAACTTCTTTTTGTCAGATTCACAAGATTTAGATAAATAAAGGCAGAGTTGCATGCACAGAATTGTGCAGCTTAACATTGCCTTGGCTCATTTTCTTGTTCTCAATTCTCATCTTAAAAGTGTATTTAAATATATAGGCCCCAGTCTTGCAGTCTTTTCGTTTGCCAGGCTCCCATCATCTTCAGAGGGAGCCTTGCCCAGGCAACATTGGAAGGACTGGGCCTGTATAGATAAAAAGAATTAGCACAGGAGAAATATGGCAGCCTGAGTGTAATGTATGTTTTAAAGAAATACTTCCAAAGAAATATCTTTTGTACCTTTTTAAATATATGAAGATGATTTATTAAGGCTAACTTCCTACTCAGGATGAAGTCTAGAATTATGCTTCTGGTATTGATCCATAAAGAGGATTTGCATTTTATTCATACTATAAAAGTGCTTTTAATGGTGACATCGTGGTAATTGAATCTATACTGTGTGTAACTACCAAAGTATCTTTTATATTATTTTATGTGGTGTAATACAATAACTAAATTTAAGTCTTGTGAAAGGGAATGGTAGTACTCTGTCCTTAAGTGTAACATATATAGCTTTTAATATTCTAACAGTGGAGTGGAGTTAAGGACATTCTTTATTTAAGGGGGGAAAAGGAGAAAGATTTCATTAGATTCAGCACAGTATGAGACTAAGTAAGAGTAGTTTTGCTAATTAAATTCAATTGCCATCCATTAGACCAATGGAATGAGATGAATCTACTATATAGCTGACACAGCACAGGTATGCAATTTGGCTAAATGGCCATTTTTAAACCGCAGCCTACATTTCTCGATTTGTTCATTTTTTGAGAGTTAGAATTACTGTACACACAAAAAGTTGAATAATAACTGATGCCTATAGAAGGGTAAAGATATCAGTTTAAATAATCAGTCTCAGAGGAGTGAATGGTAGCAGTGACTCAATTTGAAAGTGCTTACTATAGTAAGCTTACAAGGTATAGAAACAGTAAGAGAGATACTGTACATGGAATTCTTTTCCGTGTTCATTCAGAGATACATGTTTTATTTATCCCGATATCTAAATTGATCTATAAAATTGCTTGAGCTGCATTAGTTCGGTTTTATTTAACAACTCAGTCATTATTATAGAATAAGACTGTATAGTTATGTGTGTTTTAAAAAGTATTTGAAATTCATTTAGTAGGGTATGTTTGTCTACATTTCAGCATAACTCACTATTTTAGGAGACTTTATATGTCAGCCTGAGAAGTTTCTTACCTTGGTGAAATGACAAGAATACCACTCAAGCATTGGCTGGGACAAAATTTTGACAGCCAGCAAGCCTGTAATGCTGCTGAGTGCACAGATTTACACTTCCTGCCAAGATTAAAATTGGCTAAAACCAAAAAGGATATTAGGGATTGTCACTTTAAGAAGGAATAACACGTTGGTGTATTGCACTGGTTTCAGAAATGTGATGATCATTTGAACCGTCTTACCCCCTGGAATCCTACAAGCTAATGTGTAGTAATCAATCTGATTGAGTTGTGAATGTTAGATACTACAACTTGGGAGAGTAAAAATAAATCAGCAAGTTAACCTACATGAAACTTTTTACGTCGCTATACTCTGAAGTCTCGGAGTGTAAAGCCCAAACCTGCAGTCTTTACCTTGACAATATTTCAGTGAAGGTGATGGGGCTTTTGCCTGAGTGAGGAGTGCAGGTTTTAGTCCATGGTAGGATTTTGATTTAGAATCATGTTGTATTTTCCTTCAAGCTATTTTTAAAATTCAGTAAAACCTATAGGGGGGGAAATAACCAAGTATGGTTGAAAAAAGGCCTAGCAGAAAATTGTTGATTGAAGGTCCTCTTGCTGCATACTGTGTATTCTTAGACTTTCCTTTTGGCATGATTGGTTATGCTTTTTGATGATAAAGTTTTGGGCTCAGGAGTGTTTGCTCAGTAGAATCTAGACAAATAAATGTGAAAAAAGTGCTTTCAAAGATACAATTAAACTTCCTACTTTGTTATTTACAGTAACTACCCTTTTTTAACAGTGGTGCAAGTTCAAATTAAGGTAGCAGTGTGAGGAGGGAAATGTGGGAACATTCATTTGTTGAAACTTTGCATTTCTTCAGCTTTATCGCCATCAGAAAGGAGATTGTTGTGCATTCTATTAAATACTGCCAGTATGATTAATTTAAAGGGTTACATTTTATTGAACCCTGGTGTAGATGTTCTTTGTCAACCCACATTCACTGCTAGTTAGAGTGTGTGTAGCATTTATCAAAACTTTCTGGAGCCCCTCTCACCTCATTAGCATCTGAATCTCTATTCAGCAGTTAATGTCCGTTACAGCTAGAGTGCTCAATTCTTGTTTTCAATAAGCCAGTTGTAAAATGTCAGACTGTCACTTACAATATAAAAAAGCAAAAATGATGGTATTTGTAAAAATGTTATCACCTCATAAAAACAAATTGTAAAGACATGAAAGTGATCTTGGTATGCTTTGCTTTCAGAAGTGAGTTAGTACAGCTGCTTTAAATACCAGTTGTCTGGATTCCCACACTTTCCTACCAATGGCGAGGTTTACACAAGCATAATTTAAGTTACAATTACCCTAATTAACATCTCATTTGCATAAATTGTTGAAGTCAAAACAACAAAGAATTACTTAAGAAGCTTAACCCTATTTGTCCAAAATAGAGAAATGAGTTTTCACTTTGCAGTAAAAATTGGCAGGTTCATATGTCTCTCAGCTAGAATAGAAATTGAAGTTATACTATCAATTAATACGTTATATTTTTGTAATAGGATGTGCCCCTTTTATTTATGGGATATAACATTTCAAAACATCCTGTTCTTGGAATCAAAGATACATAAAACTGTCAAAGAGTGATTCAGCATCATTTCCCACAGTTAGTAAAACTTATCTGATTGGTGGGGCTGATCCTTCTCTTACACCTGTGCAAATCTAGGGTCACTCTACTGGAATAAAATTGTTGGAAGAGGAGGATCATATCTAATATGTTTGAAAGCTCTGTTTTCTAAAAAAGAAGGCTTGCAAAGTAATGTAAAGAGGCTAAAGTGTAGCACTGAAAATTGCAATGACGAGAGACATTTTATCCTTTCTCAGCACTCACTTTAAGTAGTACACATACAGCAGAGTTGACTGGTCCTCTTTTGATACTCCAAGTGTTTTCAGACTTTCCAAGGTCACAGTAAATATTTGGTCTGATGCTGTAGCCTAATAAACTCAGGGAAAACTAAGGAATGCATCTGGCTTTCAGAAGTTAAATAGTTCTTTACCATTTGCCGGTTTGGAATAACATGTCAGTGTATTTAGCTGTACTATATTTAATAGCACCAAATATGTTACCTGAAGAAGTACAAACAAAAATTGCTGCAAATAAAGTTTTAACTCTATATTCAGTGGAAATACAATTGACCTTCCCTATTTCAGGACTTTGGCTTCAAGGTCTTTTAGGCTTATAACTAAATGTTGATGGTGCCTGTTAGAAAGACCTTGTCCAATGACATGATCAGGAAGGAGTTGACTACCACCGTTGCAGCTGCACATATGACTTTTGGTTATTACCTGGCATAATTCAGGGGAATTGTTAGGCTTGAACCAAAGGGACTGAGTTAGTCTGAGTCTTTCCCTCAGGTACTTGTTTCCTTGGTTACGTTAAGGCAAGTTCACTGACAAGTTACAGGATCTTTATATAGCTAATATATGACAAAGCCCTGGCTGGGATGATTTAGTTGGGGTTGGTCCTGCTTTGAGCAGGGGGTTGGACTAGATGACCTCCGGAGGTCCCTTCCAACCCTAATCTTCTATGATTCTATGAAAAATAATGATTACAATTTGTATAAATATTATGGTGGTTTTGTCCATTGTTAGACACTGGGTGTATGGCTAGGTAGGGTAACTGTGGAAAGAATTGCTAGATGTCAGCATTAAGGTGATTGAGATTATTGCTATTTTACTCACCAAAACAAAGATCAGGGTGGTGACAGAGTTTTGGAATATTATGAAACTAAAGTATTAACGGATTATTCTGCATCAGAAAGTAGCATGTGTGTGACCTATGCCATCATTAACCTGTATATTACACCTTTCGTTAGCATCTGCGCACATGTAAAGACTGATTTGAATAATCTCAGATTTATAGTAAATGTTCAAGTGGTTTGTTCTTAAATTGAAACAGAGAGAAGTGAAGTCTGGGTGTCTTTGGAATCAGATAAAGTTAATTAGTCTCCAGGACCAGATAACTTATTCTGGAATCTTATTTACTAGTGATGGCATGCAGTTTTGATAAGATGACAGCTGTAGGTGTTTCTAATCATTAATGAAAGTGGTACCAATCAGCAGTGCTACCTACAAATTTTCATATGCTCTATTATGTTGTTAGAGCTTCATTAGTTAAGTCAAAGTGAATGTGCGTTTCTCCCAATGAAAATCTTTATGCATCAAAGTGATTTAACATCCCATCCAATCAGTGGACCAACCCCAGATGTAAATTATTGCTTGTGTTTGTAAGAGAGTGAGGATGTTGATCAGTTGCATCAGCCTGGAAGACAGAATAAAATCACATATTGTACTAGTTTTAAACTCTAAGTTTAATTCTGTGTTGGAAAGCTCTGTAAGCTAGAGACCATAATGAATCAATAATAATAAAATAGCTGTACTAAATATGGGTCTTGTATCATATATAAGATTTTCATATTCTCTTGCATAGATTGCATTATAATTGAGTAGCTGACTTATACCCTTCCTTCTTTTTCATTAAACAATAATTATACAATAGAGAAAGCCTACATTCTGAACATGAATGAGTCTGCCAGTGCTAGCACGGTACTCTTTACAAAATAAGGCTTACCAGGTGGCAAGGATTGCATAATTGAATTGGACTGCATCCTGGTTTCCCACACCCAGAGCAGTTTCACTTAGAAGTAAATTGCAATTAAAAGAGACAGAAAGTTTCCATTGTATTAGGGATTCGTAATAGCAAACTTTTTCATCCATAAGGGTCTATTTTCTTCTTGAAGCAGAGGGGAAATTACTGTATGTGCCTAACTACCATTAAAGCTAATAGGAGTAATGTACATTAATCCCTGCATGTTGATGGCCGAATAGACCCAGATGCCTTCATGCCTTTAAGAGAAAAGTGCTTAAAGGGAATGAATAGAAGTGTGTAAGTTAGTTGGTCACTGTGGCATCTGTTCCAGAAATGTGCAGATTTAACTTTAGGTATTGGGCTTTCAACCAGTTCTCCATAGTTCCATGTGGAAAAGCATTTTAAGGGCAGAGCACTATGCTCCTTTATCTAGAGCCTTCCTTAGAGGCACTTGGAAGAAGAAGCTGCATAAAGCATCAAGATAGAAAGGGCATTCATAGGTGGATGCTGTGGGCAGATTTATTTCCCACAAAAGTCACTGCTCACTTCTATCCTATTATATTTCAAATGCTGCTTGCCAGCAAGTACCCAAGTTCCTACATTTTTGACCATCACGTCCTAGGCTTGCAGGTCAATGACATTAAGAATAACTATCTCCTAATGTGACAAGGAGAGGATAGCACATCTTTTTTTTTCCCCTTTCCAGAGGACCTTTGGACCCATTGGATTTGCCCCCTTCTTTTGTTTATACTCCCCTGCCTCGGCAAGAGCCTGTCAGCACTACTTCCGATCCAGTTGTATGGGTTAGACAGCAAAGCAAGGGACTCCTTTGCCCACCCCGCTCTGCCTTTACTGTGTTCTCAGCCCCTGAGTGAAGGACAAGGTTTGAGTCTTGAGCTCTGATCCCCACATGCTAGGACACTCCACTTACTGTCTACTCCTTGGCCATCCCAAGAAGACGCATTCATACAGGCATCGTTGCTCTCAGATTAAGTGAAATGTTTAAGCTTTTATTCCAGTCTGTTACCCACTTATTCGCCGCTATAACTGAGTCATGCTTGGGATATCAGATATGCTAAATTATCCCTGCCCTTCTCGTTCAGAAATGAGTGAGGACGTATATATATTCCCCCATTGATACAGGTGGGACTCCGTAAGTAACTACCACATATAGACACTCTGGATAAGACTGGGGAAACAAAATTTGGTAGCTGACTCCTTTGGCTAAATAGTATCAGAGGGGTAGCCATGTTAGTCTCGATCTGTAAAAAGCAACAAAGAGTCCTGTGGTACCTTATAGACTAACAGACATGTTGGAGCATAAGCTTTCGTAGGTGAATACCCACCTTATGCTCCAATACGTCTGTTAGTCTATAAGGTGCCACAGGACTCTTTGTTGCCTTTGGCTAAATGGATTCATTAATCTGAAACGTGAGTGTGTGATATTTAGTTCCTTTAGTTTTACTCCACATTCATTCCTGCTGAGGCTAGTGGGAGTTGCACATGTATACCTAGCCCTTATCTGGGCCCTAAATCTTTTAACACTCCTAAACTTTCAGATCTGTTCCGCTGGTTGGCAGGGCAAAGCACAGTCACCTTGCCACTAGGCTAGATAATTAATAGCTGTGTAACAGAAGTGAATATAGTTGCTCAGCAGAATGAATGATGTAGACTACAAGGGAAAGCACTAGAAAGTACAGTGAAGCTGGAAAGTGTTTAGCGGGGAGAAACTTCTGTTTGTCCTTCATTAAGGGAAACTGTAAAGAAACCTAAGCTCTGATCACATTAATCAGAAGAACTGGCATTACATTACATTCCTTATTTTTATTTGGCGTAGATTGAATAGCATTCATTAATTTAAATAATTAGTATATCTGAAATAACTCTTGCTGATATTTAATTAGTTGTAAAGGTTGAGTTTGTTTTTTTAACAATGGTTTAAGTTTATGAAAGTTAAGGGACAGTGTTATTCCCTTACCCCGTATAAAGTCCCATTGGAATCCATGGGGCTGTCTGCAGAGCAAGGTGCAAGCAAATATGAGAAAAGTCATTACAATGTAGTCTTTAAAAAGTAAAAATAAACCATGGGATATTTCTTGTTTTTTTGACTTTGGCCTTTCATGACATGTCTGTTTTTTTAATCCATTGTGGGTATTGGTCAGTAAAGATGAGATCACCAAGAAGTTGCATCAGTCATCTTTTTTTTTAAAATACATTTTCCCTTTAATTAACAACTTTGCAGATGGGCCCCATCCTGTGACGTGCTGAGGTCCCTCAGCTATCATTGAAACCACAGAAGCTGTAGGTTCTGACCCTCCATTATAAAGTAGTGGACTTATCATGGCCACAAAACCACAGTAGATATACTGTAGTTCTGTCAGATAAGTTGTGATGCCTTAGAACTGTGGTTATTTTTCCTTCCTCCCTACCTTTTAGCAAAGCAAGACGGCTTTGACCACATATAACTTTATGGCTATCTTTGTAAAACAGTGTTTTTAACTTTTTAGTGCATTTAGCAGCTTCACGCTTTGTTCCTTCTCTTTCCAAATACATTTATTTCTAGAGAGGAAAAAAAAAACAAACCAAGATCTAACCAACAGATCCTGCAGCTTGCTGCAACCAGTTTGGTTGAAAATAAGTGCATGGATATGACTATCCAGAAAACTTAAAAGAATCTTGAAAGAGGTGTCCGATAGAGAGGGTGGTCTAGTGGTTAAAACACTGAACTGAGACTCAAGAGGTCTGCATTCAGGTCCCAGTTTTGCCACAGACTTCCTGTGTGACCTTGGGCAAGTCATATAACTAACTTTGTGCTGCAGTTCTCCATCTGTAAAATGGGGATAATGTTATTTTATTTCTCCCACCCTTTGTCTGTTTTGTCTACTTAGACTGCAGGTAGTTTGGGACACAGACTATATATGTACAGTGCCTAGCGCAACAGGGCCTCTGATTGCTGCTGTAATATAAATTATTAATTTATATATTTATATTTATATGTTTAATAATAATAATAATTAATAAAAATGAGGCAAGGGAGGCCTTCTAAACATAGCTGGAAGAAGAACATACTTACCAATGTGAATGCTGTGAACTTCCTCATTTGAGATGCAAAGCATTTATCACGTTTAAGAAACTATAAAACTATATAGCGTTTTCAAAAATGAAAGAAAATAATCTGACAGTCGGTCCTCAGCAGTCCAGCCATTCAGAAAGAGCTTTACGCATTTGGAGTAACACTACCCTTGTTCTCATTAAGCTTTCCCATTAAGGTGGCAGTTTTCAGTGATAAACAGAACTGTACTTATTAGCACCTATAGCCTTCTGAATGGACTTGCAAGTAAATAAGAGATTTCTTGTGCCATTTGCCGATGACATATCCTTTTAGGAAGAAAGTCTAAAATGTTATAGTAGTGCTACAGTTTTAGGGGAGAGGGTCTCATGTCATTGTTATTAACCCCCAACTTTATAGGGTTACAGAAATGCTGTAAGATTTTACCCTAGACTGGAACGTGCACAGAAAGTCATCCCACGGAACAACTTTTTATTAGCAATTTTAGTTTTCAACAACTCTGGCTGTTTTTGAGCTATAAGAGGTTTAAAAAGTAGTAATAAAGACCAAGTTCTTTGGTTTGGATACTTCTGTTTGCAATCTCCTAATTCCAAACCAAACCTAACATCCAATTAAAAAAATGTTAGCCTTTAAAGGTTGGGTTTTCCAAAGTGCTCAGTATTAGCCTAACTGTGATCGCACTGAAGTCAATGTTAAAACTCCCAGTGACTTCAGTGGGAGAAGAGTTGGGCCATTACTCAGCATTATTTTGGAAATCCTATCCTCAGTGTGTAGCAGATAACCACTAATAGTGCCCTGTATATGATCTCAATGTCCGATTTAAAAGAAATAAATAAAAATAACTAAGGGCTCTATCCTGCCTACTAGGCAGTGACCTGCCTTGGGGGCAGCACCAGTCAGGGTGGGGTGGGGGTATTATCTGGCCATACAGTATTAAGAATAACACAGATTGGGGAACAGTGCTTTTTAAAATATGAATTGTAACCTGTTGGAGTCCTCTTGAGATTTTTATTTTTGATATTTAAAACTTAGGCATTGGATGGAAATGAGAACGGGATGAGACAGTTCCCAGAAGGGATGTAATAGCTAATCACAGCAATGGGAGTAAGTGTATGTAGGGAAACGATCCTGATGACTTCAAGTGGAGCTGGATTGGGAACTTAATCTTTGACTTCATGCTGTTTTACTACATATCTAGGTCTGTAATCCATTCCATTTTCTGAGTTTCCTTATGGCTGTTAACAGCTATATTGTGCCACATGCACAACTCGACCACATCACTGTTGGTGATGAGATGGCACTAAGAAAGAAGTAGAGTGAATTTGGTATAGATAGTGTTTGAGCTGATGTAGGTCTTTATACAAAACAGATACTAAATTAAGAATAGCTGGAATTGAAGAATGAAAAAGTTTAAGGGAAGAAAATGGAACTACCAATAAAATAACATCAAACAAATATCCAGTTGCAAATTTTAAGATGTTTCTTGAGGTTTTTCCCCCCTTTGATTTACTGAAAAGTTAAAAAAAATTAAAAGATTTCTTCTAATCTGGAGCCAGTTTTAATTATTAACTGTTATTAACAGGAAATGGTGAATTCACAAGCAGCATATCCAGTGTGTGTGGCTGTATTTACATTCACAAACAATTTGTGTGTCATAAAGTGAGGTGTATCATAAATCAGTGGCCCTCAACCTTTCCAGACTACTGTACCCCTTTCAGGAGTCTGATTTTTTCTGTGCGCCCCCAACTTTCACCTCACTTTAAAACTACTTGCTTACAAAATCAGACATAAAAATACAAAAGTGTCACAGCACACTATTACTGAAAAATTGCTTACTTTCTTATTTTTACCATATAATTATAAAATAAATAAATTGGAATATAAATATTGTACTTACATTTCAGTGTATAATATATAGAGCAGAATAAACAAGAATTACTAACTGTGGTATGTAACCCTATTGCTTAAATCAGCCTCTGTAACGATGACGGGTGGATAGCAAATGTAATGCCCATTTTAAAAAAAGGTTCCGAAGGTGATCCTGTCAATTGCAGGCCGGTAAGCCCCAACTTCAGTACCACGCAAATTGGTTGAAACTATAGTAAAGAACAGAATTATCAGACACATGGATGAACATGATATGTTGGGGGAAGTGTCAACATGGTTTTTGTAAAGAGAAATCATGCCTCACCAATCTATTAGAATTCTTTGAAGGTGTAAAGGAGTTTGTGGACAAGGGTGATCCAATGGGTATGGTGTACTTTGATTTTCAGAATGCCTTTGACGAGGTCCCTTGCCAAAAGTTCTTAAGCAAAGTAAGCAGTCCTGGGATAAGAGGGAAGGTCCTCTCATGGATCAGTAACTGGTTAAAAGATAGGAAACAAGGGTATGAATGAATGGCAATTTTCACAGAGGACAGAGGGTCCCCCAAGGTTTTGTACTGGGACTAGTGCTGTTCAACATATTCATAAATGATCTGAGAAAAGGGGTTAACAGTGAGATGGAAAAGTTTTCAGATGATACAAGACTAAGCCCAGCTCCCCTGGACCAGAGCAGATGATCATAGTCCAGCCAATTAAAGAGGGCTGGGCTGCACCTGGGCCTATTAAGGGCTGCTAATGGGCAGCTGGGGGATGGACTGAGAGAGGTTATGCCCTGGGGAGGGAAAGCCACACCAGAGTGGAACTAGTGCCTGTGGAGCAGGGGCTCAGGGGCTCAGGGAAGCAACCCTGGGGCTGTTGCTTTAAGGAGGGAACAGATCTGACAGAGATTGGGAAACTGCCAGGAGCAGCAGTGCCGGAGATCCGTGGGAGGATTGGCCCTGAAGCCTGAGGCCAAGGAAGGATTTAAGACTGTTGTTCCATTTGTTGACTAAGCTCTGTTAAGGAAATAAAACTCCTTGCAAAAGACTGGGCATGGCAGCACATGCTTTGGAGCTGGGGAGAAGCCTGGACAGGACCTCACAAAACTGGGTGACTGGGCAACAAAATGGCAGATGAACGTCAATGTTGATAAATGCAAAGTAATGCACATTGGAAAACATAATCCCATCTCTACGTACAAAATGATGGGGTCTAAATTAGCTGTTATCACTCAAAGATTTTGGAGTCATTGTGGATAGTTCTCTGAAAACATCTGCTCAGTGTGCAGCGGCAGTCGAAAAAGCTAAACAGAATGTGGGGAATCATTAGGAAAAGAATAGATAGCAAGACAGAAAATATCATAATGCCACTATATAAATCTATAGTACATCCATGTCTTGAATACTGCATGCAGTTACAGTCGCCCTGACGCAAAAAAGATGTTAGAATTGGGAAAAGTACAGAGAAGGGGAAAAAAGGGGGGGGGGGACTAGAAATACGGTACAGCTTCTATATGAGGAGAGAGTAAAAAGACTCGGACTGTTTAGCTTAGGAAAGAGACAGCTAAGGGGGAATATGATAGATGTCTGTAAAATCCTGAATGGTGTGGAGATAGTGAATAAGAAAGAGTTACTGACCCCTTCACATAACACAAGAAGCAGGGTCACCCAATGAAATTAGCAGGCAGCAGATTTAAAACAAATATAATGAAGTGCTTCGTCAGACGACGCACAGTCAACCTGTGGAACTTGTTGCCAGAGGATGTTGTGAAGGCCAAAAGTATAACTAGGTTCAAAAAGAATTAGATAAGTTCATGGAGGATGGTTCCATCAATGTCTATTAGCCAAGATGGTCTGGGATGGAACCCCCTGCTCTGGGCATCGCTGACTGCCTGATGCAGGGACTGGATGATGTGATGGATTACTCGATAAATTGCCTGGTTCTGTTCATCCCCTCTGAAGCATCTGGCAATATCGGAAGACAGGATACTGGGCTATATGGACCATTGGTCTGACCCAGTATGGCCGTTCTTTGGTTCCTATGTTCTTGTATTTTTAGTAATTTTCCATTCATATAACAGAATTTAAAATATCTAGAATGAAAGTGTAAAGTATGGCAAAGGAACTTCTCTGCCAAATGAACAAAGGAATCAATTAAAATTAAGTCTTGCTTTTTAAATTTTAAGTTTAATGTATGAAAATAGCATTAGAAAGGCCCATCTGGTTCATTCTTACATAACAGTGCATGTAATATGCTGCATGCAGAATAGACAAGGTTCTGCTATTGTCTGTTCATGGGTCCTAATGTTTATCTACACTATACTTGCTTCTATTAAATGTTGTGGGTTTTCTAGTGACTAATGGGGACATTTTGTATTATAGCTTATTATTTGTTTGTCTGCCTGTTCATGTACTCTCTCACTCCACTTTTGTACACACATATGCAAAAAATACTAGAGTTAAAGAAGAATGTCAACCATATGTAATATACAAGGAGATTAGTGGCAGTAAGATTGAATTAATTGTGGTTTTGGCAGTCAAGACACCATAAGGGCCATATTTTAGAGTTTTAGACAACTCCACATGTATTCCAGAGTTTGCCTTGGATCTACAGTATGTGTAGCTCATTAGATACACAATCTGCCTTATATTCTATCCTGTCACATGAAATGGATGGCAGCAAACTGGCGTCTTGGAGGTGTTGCTAGCACTACAGATTTTAGCACTGATGCCAGACATGGGCATCATGAAACTTCTCCACCTTATCTGGTTGTGATGCATCTCAGTGGCCCAAATTCTAATCTTACGTGTTCCGTGCCCATTGCTGTGTGTGCTGGAAAATCTGCACAGTAACAGCAGAATTTGTTTATGCCAATGCACGCTGCACGTCTGAGCTTATATTTTTTGTTTCAGTTGTGTCTCTCTGATAGGTTGATATTCTGCTTCCAAGGGGCATGTAGTATTAAAAAAAAAGAAAGAAGGCAGCCTCTGTCCCTGGTTGCTGTTTTTAAAGAAGACAACTACTAACTGGTTAGTAGCCCAAAATTTGTATTCTGCTATTCATGATGAGGATCTCATTAAATGGTATTATATCTCCAAATTAGTGTGACCACATTACTGCTTTATTTTATACATGATTCTTTTTATATGTTGTCTTCAAAATAGCCTTTTTGTCATTTTTTCCTAGTATAAATAAGCAAGCATATAAGATAAATTCCATCTCTCTCTGTCCCTCCCCTCTAATTCATAATTTGTTGCTTTAAAATCCCAGAATCTAAATACCTCTGTAAATATCTCTGTACATAGACAATGCCAGCCAAAGTCTAATAACCATGCAAAAATAAGCACTGTACAAAAAGGAAATTCGTGATATCTGTTCATTTGATTCTGATTTATATAAAAGTGGCAAACTCTTGGTTGAACTCATTTGAGTTCAAATGAGGCTACATTCAGCAGCGCCGAATGCTTAAATATAGGTGAAGGAAATGCTGGTTTGCTAATTTCAGCAGAATGTTTAAAACAAAGTGTTACTGTTTAATCTGGGCACATGATGGGTGAATGAATGTTTGAGTGAAATGACATAATTGTTAGTTAGTCTGTATAAGTTGGAGAATGATCATATCTTTGCACAATTTTAACTCTTTCTAGATGGAGAGGATTCTCATGGCAGATAAATGAATGCTTTCCCTAATGACTGTGAATTCTAGAATTCCATCTTTATTTGTATTTTTTCAACTTTTTAAACTACAGACACGTCTCAGACTTGCTTAGCAGTGCATTTCAGTTGAAGAGTATTATCCTTAACCTCTTTGCTCACATTGCATATGATATTTAATCCATCATCTTTGTTTTAAACAAACAATGCACAAGCTGTTGCTAGCATTGGTGTAAAGCGGATGGTCCATCTGGAAAGCAGGAATATTGATCAGGGAAATAAGAGAATTAAAACTGTTTAGGGGTGCATTTGGATGTGTAAAACCTTTGAATCAGAGCAGAGCATTTAACAGCTTTTTAAAAACCAATTTGATAATGGGCAGGGGAAACTATTTTGCTTTTTTATGGAAGAGGGGAATCTGAAAGATAAGTCTGGTAGTAATAGATACTTTTAAAATTCTGTAGTTCTAAAATAATTATTAAACAAAAATGTGCATGTGAGCTTCTTTATTTTAAAAGTTTGCTATTTATTCTAGCTAATGGAATGGCTAACAATGTCAGTTTAGTGTAAAGTTGACCATTATTCCTAGATAGAAGTGCAAAAGGTAAAGAGTTAACCAATCATAAAATAGTTTATTAATTAAACCACTGGCAAAATAGCCCTTTCAGCCAATTGGGTGTGCTACGGAAAATACTACAGTTCAGCATTTGGCTTTTGTGTGATTGCCTGTAGTGTTCCAAAGCCAGAAGGACCAACAGTTGCCATATTTGAATCTATACAGTCTTTTTAAAGGAATTTCTTTGAAACCAGAATAGTTGTGACATAATTTGTCTGTGGTGCCATCTTTGATCCTCTCTCTGAGAAAGGATAATCCAACCAGATGTTCTATATTCACTGTAATAATGGTACTCTTTTTACAAAATACAAGTTTCCCCCCCCTCTCAAAAATGTTCTGTCACTTCAAAAATACACATTCTAGCTCTGCCTGAAATATTCTCCATCAGCACTACACAATTATTGGAGCACAAATTTGCATGCCATTCATATAGCTTTTAATGATACAGTCATATTTAGAGATTAAAAGAAATTCCTCCATGCGTGTTCTGCAGTTTTGTCTGGAATTTGGGGTGTAGATTGAATACTCAAATTGATAAAGACCCTCTGTGTAATTGTGCAATAGTATGTATGCAGGGCTGAGGCACTCAAACAGTTTTTCATAGGAGCATGAAGCATCATCACCATTTTGCTGATAGCAGGACTGAAATTTTTTTCATTGCTGGTACATTGACCAGATGTTTGTAATTTAGGGTTTACTCTTGCTCTCACTGAAATCAATGGCAAAACTCAACAGCTACTATTCCAAAACAAAGTAAGAAGACAGCATGAACAAGAATGGAGTTATACACACTACTCCTGTCCTGTGGTGTACTGTAAACTGTCACTGTTTATTTTTCATAAAAGTATATTTCTGGTTGTAAAAACACTATGGTAAATGGGCAGGCAAAAGACCTGTGTGAAGAAATTTAACAAAATATAAAACATAATTGGGACTTGCCAAACAATCTGACATCCTCATGAATCCTGCTCAGATATACGTATATGGGTTTTGCTTTAATGACAGCACATGGAGTACTGCTGAGATAGTGGAAAATTTTACAGGGAGTTTTGCTTAAGGAATGGCCTTAACTCAAGTTACCTGTAGAATATAGTGTTATGTGGAAACACTTAGGGGGCTGTGGAAAACTTTCTGAAATACAGTGGAATGACCTAGGGAAGCATTACACATAATAAGGAATGGATTCAGTAAGAAGTGGACTATGCAGTGGATAGGAAAAGAAGATTACAGTTGCAACAGTATAACGAAAATGAAAAGTACATAACCAAGTGAAAGGAATTGCTAAATGTCTATGCCTGGTGAACATCTTCAGTGTTTGATGTACACATAACCTTGTTAAAGAGCAGAATTCAATAACCTTAAAAGACTCAGAGTGAAAAGAGAAAGGAAAGGAACCAAAAACTGCCACCAAATATGCATGGCCAGTTCCTATGGACGTAATCAGGAACTGTGAAATGTGTCTCTGGGGCATAATGTGGCCTCAAATGTCCACATCATAAATTAATTCCTATTGGGGTGAAATCCTTCTCCACCCTTCACAGATGTGAAACTGGTTTAGCTCTACAGCGCTGGGAGGTGAGGCAGTCTACAGAGAGTCGAATCAGAAAATGATGGTCCACTTTTCAGGAGCATGCATGGAGATGGTATATGGGGGAATGGCTACAGTATGGCCATGATATACAAACTGGTTAGCTCCACTGAACACTAATCCCATATAGGTGCCATGGCCTGGATGGACAAATGTGCTACACCCCATGGCCCCATTCAGTTCCCCCAACCCATGTAGCTCCCCTGTGCAAGGCCTATTTACTTGGACTTTGTGCAGGAGTTGAGTATGTTGGGTCCACATCTTCACAGTTCACAGAGGACGTTGTTGAGCCTATCTTTAGGGAAGGAGAGGACACTCCAGTATCCTTATGGAACAGTGAAACACTTCTGATCAATCATAGCACAGGATACAGCAACAGTCTTAAGTACCTCTGTGAAGTAGGTAAGTAGGTACAATGTCTGAAGGAAATAGTGAGGGTGCTCCTTGTAACCACGAAATATGTATCTATTGATAGATACTGATTTACTGTCAAATGTTTGAATTTATTTTTGCACAATTGAGGTTTCTCTCTCTCTTTCTCGATATCTTTTTAAAGGCAGCAGCCTTTTTAAAAATGGATTTTATTATTTATTTATCTCCTCAACACTTATGGCGCCGGATGCTAGAGCATCTGGGCGTGTCACAAGAATTAAAACCGACAAATCCATAAACAGTAAACAACAGGCTACCCACTTGGGCAGCCAAAAGCCCACCACTGCATAAGCTCCAATAGCAGCACCCATCTGCCAAATAAAGTCATACTCACTGCCTCCTATTATCAGCAGAGGCTTGACTGCATAAGTATGCTGTGCACTGGTAAGAACATGGCTGCTACAGCAGAGCAGCCTCCCAGAAACCAACCAGCTCACCCTCCTCAATCAGGGTTCCCAAATGCTTCCCTAGTTGATACTTGTTCTGTATTTCAAAAGCAGCAAGGGTTTTTGGGGGGAGTTGTTGCTACTTCATGATGGGGAGAAGAAGAACAAGTAACAACACCCTTTTACTTTTGACTTTTTGTTTCAGAACACAATAGAAAAGCTACCACTGGCACCCAAGGGAGGAGACTTAATGACTAGAAAATAAAGAGAAAGAATTTACTTGGAGAAACGGTGGAATTAAAGTTCTGGACAAAACATGCATCACTGATGCATAACCTTTTTGTTAATTGGGTCTTAACAGGTTTCTGACTCAAGCTGTAATCATTTGAGAAATGGGTCACACTAGGCAATGCCAGCAGAGTATCCTGCAGCTACAAGAACTTTTACCTAGTTGTAAAACGACATCTAGGCTTGTGTTGATTTACACCAGCTGGGGAACTGGCCCCTTAGTTCCTTGTGTATTATTTAAATGCCTAGTCATACATTCCTTGATTTACAAAGCTCCAGTTGAAGCCAACAGGAGTTTTCCCTGTGTAAAGACAGTAGGATTGGCCTTTAAAAGGGTTTGTTTCTGGTAAGACAGTGGTTTTCAACTTATGATCTGCAGACCAGTGTCTAAAATTTCCAAAGGGGTCCATACCTCCATTTGAAAATTTTAAGGGGTCTCCAAATGAAAAAAGGTTGAAAACCACTGTGCTAAAAAAATGCAAACCCTTTTATGTGGACTAGCTTTACAGCCCTACCTGTGATGGAAAGACATCTTGCAGATCTCTTTATCACATGCTTTAAGTAGAGTGCCAAGCATGAATTAATTTTCTCTTAAAGTTCTGTAAGCTTCATGTTGTTGTTTTTATTTCTTTTTCACTTGCTCCCTTACCCAACAGTGGCACTGAATTTTTCTAACTCCAGCCCTAAACTCTAATCACAAAATAGATCAAATGAAGTTTTTTTGTTTTGTTTTTTGTTTTGTTTTTTGTTTTTCTTTTTACTAAAACAAGATTAATTAAAATATAAAAATGCACCCAACTGTGGTAAAACCATTTCTTTTTCTAAAGTGATTGCTCTCTCTGCTAAATCTCTCTGTTTTCCACAGCAGAAGTATCTCCACGCAAGCAAAAGTCTTCTAATGCTCGTAAAGTAACCCTGATGTTATCTCTCTAATTAGCAGCCGGAAAAAAAGATCAATTAATGGTATAATTAAAACAGTGTCTTTAGATCTGTTGTTTGTGGTGAACAAATGTGGTAATTACTTTGTTCATTGATGGAGAGATGTTGTATTTCCCCCGATAGAATTTAGAGGACCTAGTTCTCAGTTACGCTATGACCCTTTACGCCTCTCTGGAAGTGTAAAGGTGCCTTAAATAATTTTACCCACTTTAAGTCACTTTCACACTGACAGAATGATGTAGAGGGGCCTTTGTGTAGATTAGTATCAGGCCCAGGGGTTCTATTCTGCTGGTGATATTTACGTTTATCTCCCGCCAGTGGCAAATAGGAACCATGCATGTGCGCAGAAGGGAGACGAGGCCTCCTAATGTTTATACCAGAACTCCATTTTAAACATAGCTGACACCTTTCTTTAGTACACAGTGTTACATCAACCTCATGTCCCCCTCCACTCTGGAACCACAAACTTCAATATTTTATCTCCAAATCCTCAAGCTGTTTATGTTGCAAAAAATCTTAGGTGGATTGCGTGTGTGTTTAAGTGCGTGATGCGATGCTGCTGCATGGCTGTCGAACTGAGTCCGGTGACGTGACAGTGATTTTTATTGCGGAGCGAGGGAATAGTATATATTTGTGCAGATCTGCTTGGCCCTTCTCTGCCATAGAGTAAGCTGTTTTTCATATATTGTACCCTGGGAAAGCTCTGTTACTGTTAAAAGAGTAACTATATCTCTTTCTGAGCTGTTGCCAAGCAGATGTAGGGTTTTGGAATGTTCCCAACAAACTTACACAGCTGATACTTTAGCGACTGGTTCTTTTCCCTCTCTTTACTTGCACTTATTTAAATAGCTGAAGAACATAATTTTGTGTGGGACTGTAACTCTGTATTCCTTCCTTGTTAAATATAATTAATTGACACTGATGGGTAGTCTTAGTACCATGATAATTACAGTGTATTATGTAAAACACACAAATATCCATTTTTTAACGGATGGTTTGTGGGTAAAACCAAGCTGGTAATGAATAAGACTGGGTACCCTAAACCATTTGTTTGGTCTGGTCCTGTTCCTGCATTCATTGAAGTGAAGGCAAAAATGCCGTTTACTTCACTAAAGGCAGGGCTAGTAACTTAGGACTTGTCTACACAGAGGAGTAATGCATTCTTCAGGGATGTATGTTTTCTAAAGCACACTAATGTGTTGTGCATTAATTGGTCCATGGTAGACCCTGCTGTTGTGCACTAAAGGGTCCCTAGTGCGCTTTAACATAGTAGTGTTTCGAACAGTGCTACGTTCAAGCACAACAGCGGGGTCTACATGGGCCAATTAATGTGCAAAACATTAGTGTGCTTTAGAAATCACACTCTTGTAGAGCACATTACCCCACCGTGTAGACAGGCCAATAGAGTGATAAAATGGGAGCAGTAAGAGATTTAACAGTATAATGTTGCTGTTGTTAAAACTGATCTAATTGCAGATCAGTTTCTTTTTTGCAGGGGGTGGGAAATAGGGCATTTTAAATGTGGAAAGATCTAACAATTCCTAGATCATATAAAAGGGCTCCAGGAGTTTAGAATATAGCTAAGGGTATAGATGTCAGATTCTTTTACACAATAGAGGGTCTTTTGTTTCAGAATTCACTCTTGGCAGGAACCTCCTTGCCACTGCTGTTAATTTCCTGTCTATCTTTCATTGAGCAGCAGAGCTGGAGCTGGGGAGCAGTTGAATTTTTTTGTTTAGGCTGTGTTTGATTTTTTTTTTTTAAGCCCCGTCCTGAGCAGGATATCCCTGTATATGTTTGGAGTTCCTGAACTTCTTTGGAGAAAATTATCCTTAAAAAGCCTTGTCCATAATGCTGGGTTTCTTCTCTCTCTCTCTCTCTCTCTTAAAACCCTTTTAAATTCTCATGTGCTTTTGAAAACTGTTACCTTGCTGTTTATTGCCTGTGTACTTAAAAAGGCTGCCGACATTTCGTTTAGAGTGACCCTGTGACTTACAAGTAGTAATTAAAAAGTTAACAGAGTTCATTTATACAATTTTATATTAAACAATTAACACAGGAAACCATAGTGAAGAAAAGGATTCTGGCTTATTATGTTAGAGCTAGTCTGGTCTCACAGCTGAAACCAGATTGTTTAAACCTCAGCATGTATAACTCTCTCGTTTCCCTATAGCTCCTGTGTTCCATTACCTCCAGTTCAATTAGTAAAAAATAGCAAAGCCATCTTTCGGCTGCTGAAGACCCACCTCCAGCTGAGTCAGCCACTGCTAACGTCCATTCATCCAGAGGATTGCACTGGCACAGCAGTGCAGACTTAGTGCTCCAGTGGCCTCCTTCCCTTCCCCATCCTTGCTCAAGGGTTCAATCTTGCAAGTTGCTGAGTGCCCCCAACTCCCACAGGCTCAGGCCTTTAGGTCCTAGTTCAGTTAAGCATCTAAACATGTGCTTAAATACATCTCTGTTTTGCAAAGTACTTAATCACATGCACACAAGTCATTGGGATTTAAGCACATGTGGAAGTGCTTTGCTGGCTAGAGGTAGACTGCTGAATCGGGGCCCTACAGGGCAGCCTTCTAGACATGCAGCTGTTGTTTATATTTTCCCCAGCTTTTCCAAATGATCCAATCAAATAACATTAATCATATTTCTTGACATCACAAAATGATAAAACTACATGTGCTGCACAGATATATTATAACTCTACCATATAATATTAACTTAATGGGCTTTTCATTTCTAGCAATGGCATACACTGAAATCTGTATTTTTGTTTGGACAAAACAGTATGTAAATAGGAAATAGTAGGCAGAATAGAGACTGAAAGAAAGAAACACTATATTACTTTATATTTATATGAGATGTCTGAGGGAAAAATTGGCCCTGAATCCTCAGTTACCCTGGTGCTTGTACCCAAAGTAAATGCAACAGATAAAAATGATAAGGAGACAGAGTGATTATCTCCTGTTTGTTGAGAAATGTCCTCAGATTTAAAAATGTTGCTACGCTTTTTGTAAATCTTCCCTCGCCTTTCTAAAACTGTATTAAAAAAAAAGTCAGAAGGGCATTGTGAAGTGGTGTGAATACCACCCACTTCATATCAAATCAGTCAGAAAGGTGATACACATAGTAATCTATTTTTATTTAGATTTAAACAGCCCTTCATATTAACAAATCAATAATATGTGCATTCTGTAACAGTGATTACCACTTGCATATTTCCAGACATACAGACAGGCTGGTCTGAACAAACTCAAGGCACATCTTATCTTCCAAAGTTTAAAATGCTAGCTAAAAGAAATAATCATACAAGGACTGAAAAGTTTGCTTGTTTATATAAAGTGTGGCTTGAGTTGAATTAAAGGGATACATTGCAGTATACAAGTTACTGTATATGCCTGTGTTGTCCATGCATTCTTTTTGGTAACTTGATCTTATTTATATCTGCGTTTAACAGATAGCCTAGGTTAAGTTATGTTAAACATGTTGTACTAAAGCTTGATTCACAGTGCTCCAGTCTGGCTTTCTTTCTTGATTAGCTTTAATCAAACCCTCTGCATTCCATGACCTTAATAAAGCTATTTTTCCTGACAAGTGAAGACTGTCTTAACAAGCAAAGCTCATCTGGGCTGAAACTAAAGCCAAGTTAAGATGGTGTTTTCGGTCCTCATTAAAGTCCACAGCATGAAGTAGAGGGGAAATGATGAAATGGTGCTCCACCAAACGTCTCTTCTTTACATTTAATTAGACAAATTATACGCAACCCAGTAGATGCCCTGGGAATGCAATCAACAGTAGGGTTAATAAAGAGTCTGGAGAGCATAAAGGGGTGCAGTAAGACTTTTAGTGAGAAGTAAATTAACACCAGGAGCCAAACACAGAAGCTCGATGGATTTCAGGAGCGATTAAAAAAATAATCATATTATGTTGGTGTAGAAAAGAAAAGAGTTACTGTGGATCCCACCCCCACTCTGAGACTTGCACACACACATTATAAGATGACCCTGAAATACTTGTAAGGGAAAGTTTAAGTGATGGCATTTTTCTTCTCTCTTCAGTACTTTCCTTCAGTTAATGCTGACTCATGCAGGTTCAGTGAAATATTGACTGCCTTGGACAGCCAAGTGGAGAGGAGAAGAGATGAAGGAAAAAGCCCTAACAGTGAATGATGCCACTGGTTTGGCAGTGTGTTAGGAAATCAGCCACATGCCGACAAAATCCGGTCAAGCAGCCACCCAACCCAGAGGATGTCCCTTATACTCATCAGCATTGTGCTTATAACAGCTTATCAATGAAACAGCCAACAGACATAATCTGTGGTTTATACTTTCTCTCTCTCTCTCTCTCTTTTTTTTTTTTTTTAGGATTGCTGAAGAGATATAATCCACTGCTTTTTATACTGTTTTTTTATTGTGTTTGCCTCTGGCTGTGTTCTAGCTCAACCCGACAGATTTTTCAGGGACTCCAGCTTCCCTCTGTAGGTCTATGTGGTGGAATCTTGGCTGCCTCTAAATTGTAAACTCCAAGGCTGTTTAAAGTAAATAAATGATTTGTTAGTGTTGGGAGTGTCTTATTGCTTATCCAGAGATAGAAACAATGGAAACAGTGAAATTTGATCCCAGTTGTGATAGATGCTGCTGGCTAGTAGTTAATCAGTAAATTATAATTACATACAGGACATTGCAGAGTTGCATTTGTTTCTAGGGTCTCATTCAGTGAAGAGGATTTTAAGTGGAACTAAGGGAAAATTTTATATTTTTTATTGGTTTTGACATATGTCTTTGCTTATGCCTAGCCCCTCTCCCATACCTCTCACCCCCCCCACCCCCCCAAAAAAGTGGCAGGCAGCTACCACTTTGTCTTTCTGCTAAGAAAGAGTCCTTAAAAATTGTCTCTGGGATTATTTATTACTATGATTATGTATTTATTACAGTAGCACCTAGAGTCCCCTTCTTCTTCTTTCGTATGGCTGGTGTAGAGCAGCAACGACAATTTCACCTGAAGTTGATTGAGCCAGATGGCTACATCAGGAGTAGAAGAATTTATTGCAGTAATGCCTCCTTCATATTTATAAATTGGGCAGTAGGTAGTGATCTGTTCAAAGGTCTGTTGTGGGAACCACATTTGCACACTGGGGGCCCTTGATTTTCTATTTGTGCATTAGATATCTGCATCTACCAGAGTTGGTTCGAATTCGGTTCAGAGTTGACCGAGATGGCCGTGGAAGGTCAAACCCGGGAACCTTCTGTGTGGGATCCAGCACTAGATGCTTATTTTTTAAGCCTTGTTTAGCCCAATCTGCTTTCCAAGCCTGCTTCTGATCGTAGCCTGATTCAGGGCCGGCTCCAGGCACCAGGCACCCAAGCATGTGCTTGGGGCGGCGCCTGGAGGGGGGCGGCACAGCGGGGCGCTCCGGCCCGAGAGCGGCGCCGCGACCGGGCTCACCGCTCTCCCCCGGTGCTCTGGCCGCCGGGGGCTCTCCGCCCTCCCCCCGGCGCTCTGGCTGCCGGGGGGAGAGCGGAGAGCCCCGGCCGGGCTTGCCGCCCTCCTCCTGGCGCTCTGGCCGCCGGGGGCTCTCCCGCCGCCGGGGAGAGCGGAGAGCCCCAGCCGGGCTCTCCACCCTGCTCCCGGCGCTCTGGCTGCCGGGGGGAGAGCAGAGAGCCCCGGCCAGGCTTGCCGCCCTGCTCCTGGCGCTCTGGCCGCCGGGGGCTCTCCGCCCTCCTCCCGGCGCTCTGGCTGCCAGGGGCGCTCTCGCCGCCGGGGAGAGCGGAGATCCCCAGCTGGGCTCTTGGCCCTCCCCCCGGCGCTCTGGCCGCAATGGGGGGGGAGGGGGCGGCCGCTGGCTTTTTTGCCTAGGGCGGCAAAAAAGCCAGAGCCGGCCCTGGCCTGATTGCACGAGGCTAAACGAATGTTACCAGAAAGGATTGTGGGACTTAAGACGTTGCAGGGACGGGAGGACATTGTCAAGATCTTGGTGGATAGGAAGACATCTGTTTTCCTGGATTTATTCAGGACACTGTAGGAACACAGAATTGAAGACTGTCTCTGCCCCAACAACTTTACAATTTAAGGACCCACTGGCCTATGTGTAGTTCATTATTATTATCATTTATCATGTTTATTGTTGTAGTGCGTAGGGGACAACTGAGAACGGGGCCCCATTGTGGTAGGTGCTGTGCAAACATAGACAGTCCCCGCCCCAAAGATCTTACAATATAAATAGTCAAGAAAGGATAAGGGGAAGATGCGTAGCGCACATGCAGAATGAGCAGACAGCAATGTGAGTACCATGACTTTTGGGAGGTGGTGGTGATTAGGGGATTATTTAAATCCTGAGGTTGAGGTTTAGTTAGGAGGAGATTAGCTATTCGGAATGATGAAAGAAGGGAGGGATTTGGAGAGAACAACCAATCAGCACAAGGGAGAGAATATCCTGTGTGAAAACAGCAGAAAGCAGTCTGATGAGATCAATCAGGACCCCATAGACCCTGCTGAATCTCCTTTTGCAACTGAATGCCTTCATTACACTGCCATGTAATGGGAAATGGGGTGAGTCCATGGTTGCATCCCAAAGTTGTGTACTATTACTCAGGCTCCAGGAGGTAGGAAGCGACTGTAGGAGCAAATGGTTAAGGCCTCCCCACAGTAACCTCTGTGGGATGATGTGGGTGGGTAATAGTACTGTGAAGGAGGGGTAGGAGTGGAGTTCCTGCCATCTGCTGGATGCTGCGTCTTCTGCAGGAACTTAGTAGAAGCAGAGATAGGGGCTGCTCCTTGTAGGAGGTCTGGCATTGTGCTCTCCTGGAGAGAATGTGTCTTGGTGTTTCCACTTTCCCGCCCCAAGCAGAACTGAGCCTTCAAGCACAATCATGCCCTTAATTTGTAAACATTACAGTTCTTTTTATGATTGCTAAACCGGTGCCAAAGCCAAACACACACTTGCTCACAGTCTTTCATGATGATCCCATGCTGCCAGGGTAAAAGATGATGTAATTGAATTAACAAGAGGCCTTCCACCTACTGCAAGCTGAGAAAGGCCCATTTTAATTAAAAACTTTTATTTTCCAACACAGTTTTTATTCATGTTAAAAAAGAAAAGTGCTCCTTACCTTTTGAACTTCAAGGTTTCTGGGCTGAACAAAATAGGTGGAGCTTTTCTTTAAGCAAATGTCTGGCATTATTTTAGTCTTTATGCTAAACTAGGGTTAAGGCACCTTCTCAGTCATACAAAGGAACAAGCGAGTTGGTGGTAATTATATGGTTGGAGACAAATTTTTCCAGCAGCCATAGAAAGATTAGAATTTGATAGGAATTTGCTATTTGGCCGAGGAAGTAATTACAAGGCAAGATCTCATATCATTTTAAAGTTAGTCACTAGATTAGCTATTCATATATTTTATTGGTCAAAATATGACTAAATGGATTAGTGTGTGAGAGCTTTATGGAAAATAGACGTGTAAAAGCAGTTTAACTGTCAGTGCATTAAGGCTGTGGTTAGCGCCATGTGCTGCTATTGACTGGCAGTGAAAATGGTCTTTGGAGGTAATTTTTTCTTCTCTTTCTTTATAGATAGTCATGGAGTGTTTTAAGAGCTTGGAGGGAATAATGAGGACAGGTAGCTGAAAGAAGAGAATTTAAGTTTATGAGATAAAAAATAAAGGGCACCATTCTCTGTTTCCTTGTACTTTGTTCGAAGCCAATTACACGGCAAAGCACGTGGAAAGTGGGCTTCAGACACTACCAGAAAAGAATGGTGGCATTTTGCACACACTTTGTGCAGGTATAAGTAACTACATATGGTGCACTGGAGAATCAGCGCTTTTAAAGATGTATAGAGTCATAAAAGTTAGAGATGGAAAAGATCTATCAGGGCATACAGTGCATGATGTAGGGCCCTTCCCTAGTGACTTGTCCTGAGTATGTGCCAAGGGGTTGAGGTGTGGGGTGGTCACATCTTCTTGATGCATGAGGGGCTTCATGTATTAATTATGGAGCAGGTTGAGCTCCCACATCTGCGGAATTGTTGCAGTAGGTCCACTCAGGGATGGAACCCAGCACTTTGGGGGCTCCTGAAAGGGAGCACATGGGGAATCAGTAGGGGTGGCTGAAGGAACGGTTGGAACAAGGCCAGAGGTCTAGGTAGCCTCCATGAAGCACAGCCTCCCTTGCATCTAGTTGGGTGGAGTGCTGAAAAATTGGTAAGTAACTTCTTAGTGTGGACAAAGAGGTAGGGAGTGATTCAGCAGAATACTAAGCACACACTTCCTTAAATCACATGCTTTAAGCAAGTGCTTAAAGTTAAACATGTATTTAAGTGCCTTGCTGAATAGGGGGGACTTGATCCTTTACCCACTAAAGTTAACAGCAAAGCTCCCATTGACTTCAGGGTGCAGGATTAGGCTTCTAATGTATAATCCCCCTCTACATTGAGGTGGAACTATCCCAAGACTAAAACTGATAGCTAACATTATGTAGGGCTTGATCCTACAAATGATGATGTTGGCAAGTGCAGTTCCTACTCCATGGTATCCCATTTAATTCAGTTGGACTCCATGTGGGAAAAACTATAGACTGCCGCTACATTTAATGGGGACTGTGTAAGTGGAATAGTTGCAGGATTGGGCATCTCGACTTCTTGATCTATTCCATTTTGCATGCCAAAGTGTTTTCATTAGCACGGCATTCATGCATGTGCAATAGTAGCTAACTGATGTAATTAACCGGCATGTCAAAGGCTATTTGTTTGTTGTACATACAACTGTCTTTCCATAGTAAGAAATGCTTTCTGCTGACACAGAGTGTATGGAAACATGCTAAACTGAAATATAATAACTGATAATCTCCTCAGTGCCTGCAAATTATGAACGATTCCACCTAGCTGATGCTAAAATAATGAGAACAGCCTTGTGTCCTCTTGAACATAGTTGATGAAAGGTGACCAGAGTTAAAAAGCATGGTAGGGCAGAAATGAGGGAGGGAGGGTTGGGTAAATAGACTTTACTGGGCTTGCAGTAATGGTTATTCTTTATACAGTGAAACTGATCTTAAGTGACCAACAATGTCAGTTTCCTCATATAAGTGGACTTTAATGAAAGATCAAAGAAATTGTGCTGGAAATCTTATAGGAGATACTTTTATATGGTTGCTTACCCACCTTCAAATCCCATTTGTTCCCTTTCCATCTCCTTCATCCATGTTGTCCATTCAACTCCCAGGAATAAAGTTATTCACATGTGCAAATGCTTGCAGGATTGACCCCCTTGACTGTAAGCTCCGTGGGACGGGAGACTGCCTTATTCTGTGCCTGTAAAGTACATTTTAGGCACTGATCCAGCTCCTGCTGGAGTCTTTTCATTGGAAGTTGGATCAGATCCTATATAAATAAAGAAGTTGTTCACTGTTGGAAGTGGCCTTTGCTATAGGTTTCGCTGCTGGGGATCATATGTATATGCCTTTTGCATCACATTTTAATTAACAGTGACTCTGTCCTAGGCGCTCTACTCCTCTTTCTCTGTACCCTTTCTCTAGGTGATCATATCTCAGCCTCTCTCTATGACATCTGCTCCTAGATGTCATGCCATCAGCGTAAGTTTAACATGGCCAAAATGGAGCATGTTGTCTCCTCCCCGCTTCTTCTCTGTCACCATTGATAACTCCACTATTCTTTCAGTTGCTCATTTTTATAACCAGATGTTATTTTTGACTCCTGCCTCTCTCTAACCCCACATATCCAAACTATTCCTTAATGTTGTCTCTTTTTTCTCCATAACTTTTTTGGTATTCCACATTTTTCTCTAGTCCCCGCTGATAAAATGCTGTAAACTCACTAGTCTGCGTCCTCCTCCCCTCTGACCTTCTCGATGACACGCTCCTTCCTTTCAGGTTGACTCAAAACACTGCTACTAAGATCATCTTCCTGAACTGAGTTCTGACCACATCATCCCTTCCCTGAGTCCTTCCACAGACTCCCCCTTCTCCGCAGCGTCCGATACAGCTGTCATTCTGTGCTTTTAACAACCATTCACAACTTAGCCCTTTTCTACTTATCTGCATTTGTATTCTATTGTGTCCCTTCTCCTTCCCCCACTATTCCACCCCCAGCCTTTATTGCCTCTTTGTCCCCTTCTCCTGCAAGCATCTTACTGCCTTCTTCCACGCACCATCTTCCCTGAGCTAATCTGTAAAGCCACTACCTTGTCCACTTTCAAATACTTCCTGCTACCTAATACCCATTTCTACAGCAATGCCTATTGTTAATTGTCTCCATAAATGGCTAGGCAGGTGGCCAGCAGGGTTTACTGACCTCGTTAATATCTACTGTATACTTATATTTAAAAAATAAGATTTTAAACCATCAAATTATTCACATAGCTACCCTATAACCACATGCTCCTTTCACTGTTACCTTTGTGCTTTTTCTCCCTCTCCCTCCTTTTGTTTCTTACACCCACTCAGGGCAAGGGGCTGTGTCTTCCTATGTGTTTAGATAATGCTGAGCACAATGGAGTCCTAATCTGCTTGGGACCTCTGGGCACTATTCTAAAACAAACAAGTAATAATTAAAATGCGAGTTTAAAAATGAAAAGGGACTCCAAACCCTTGTCAGATATTTTGTTGCAAGGAGAAGAGAAAGATTGTTTATTTTGGCCCCAAATTTTAATCACCCAAGGGCTGTTAAGTTAAAAATATTCAGTTCTGCCTTCTGTTTATGGTATACTTGGCTGAGTACAGGCAAATTTTAAAGTTGAACATACTGTCTGCTATTTTTGCTTAATTTTAGATTCTACATTTTAAGTAGTTTCTTTAACAAGAAGCATATTTTCAGTGAGACAAACTTAGCTTGAGGAGGAGTGTTCCGAAGTTCTAGCCATATTGGAGGTCGGTGAAATGTAGTAAACGATAGTTTTTTGGGGGTTGTTTTCTTCAAGAGATGAAATGAAGAGCGTGTTCTGGCGACAAATACTGGCACACTGCACCTTAAATGCACTGTTCCACGCTTTAGTTCCCACAGGTGCCCTTCATTCTACAGTAGAGCTTCCAGACAAGGGCACTGGCAATGCTCTAGTCTGATCTTCAGCCGTACAATTTGTCTTAATGGTGTACTAGCATCTAGGCAAGACTTAGCTCATGCGTGGCCACAGCAAGGGGTCACATGCAGCCCAAGTAGCTTCTGAATGTGGCTTGCCCAGCAATAAGATGATTTAATTATCTTTGCCCATTCTAAGCTGATTGGCTGCCTACCATCCAGTCTGCCCTCAGGCACAAGTGATTTAACCATATGCATCCATGAGGGCAGCTGCCTCTGATCTCATATGCCAACTCTGGAGTTCATCCTTGACAACAACCTGGCTTTCACCTCCCCCTCCCCCCCATTTCCTTTGGCAGTGTGCCCCCAGAACATCTGTGTGTAGAGGAGAATGAGAGCGTTGGATGGTGAAAACTTAAAACACGTAGCTGGGTATTGACGATCTGAAATCATGAGTCGACCCTCTGAGGATCCCAGATGCATCATAATGGAAATCCTGACATTGCACACCATTTACTTGTTCACATTGTGGGAAGACTTCCTCTCTCTCTCTGTGACTAGTTTATATGCTACCACCACACTGAGAACACAAGACCTTCCACTCATTCCCAAGACTTAAAGGACTCAACTAGTACAACCCAGCATTCTTGATTACACAATACTCTTAAATGTGTCAGGAAGGTTGACTATGTCCAACAACTGTGTTAATTAGGTCCAGTATTAGGCCAGCACAAAAGCCCTGACCTCTATCAAATAGCTCAGTTACCAATACTCTCTCCAAATACTTCATCTGTCTTCAGCTGGTGCAGAATGTCAGTCCCACTTAAGCCTTGTTTTGAGTGGGACTTGGTGCAAAAGCCTTATGCTGACTCTTACAGGGACAAATTTCATCCATGTTGAGTGGGGCTCCATAACCAACCAGAGAGGATTACCTCCTAACCCAGTGTGGTAAATGTATTACTTGGACACCTGTGGTTTATATACCTGTTTGGTAACTTCTCGTACTCTTTGATAGATCACATGTCAAGGACAGGTCATGGACTAAGAAAAAGCATAGGCGGCAGATGACTTTGTGCCAAGCAAGTAAATCATAGAAGTATAAAATGATAAGCTCTTGCCCTCCTTATCTCTTCGTCCCCCATCCAGACAGAAATGTTGAAATGCATGCACTTCTCATCCATCCTGTTCATGCACGTGAGATCAGCAAACTTTCTCCTGCTGCCCTACATTTTAGTGTTAGCAAAGAAGCAAATGTATAAGATGATGCAGACAGAATAATTCATTCTACCGTAGGATGTTATTGGTGTCAGTTTAGGTGTGTTCCAATGCCCAAGGAAGGAAAACCTTCATAATGGTATGTGTTAAGCTGTGCATGCAACATGTGTTAAGCTGTGCATGCATGTACTGTGAATGGGAAAGTCTGTTTAATAGTGTGTCAAGTGTCTGCACACTTCTCTTTTAAATGTAGTAATAATAATAATAATTAATAATACTCTGCAAGTTTGTAATGCCTTTCACCTGAAGATCTCAAAGTGCTTGGAAAACATTAATTAAGCCTCCCAAAATCTCCTGTAGCTACATCAGTATCTCCTTGCTTCATTCCTCCCTCTTTTCCTCTGTAGAATGTGATTTTGGATTTAACCCTGTTACAATATTGTAAAGGCTTTAAAAATCTTGTTCAAAGTAAAAGAGGCTGGAGGCTTAATGTGTGGGTGTGACTCCCGTTGACTTCAGTGGAAGTTGCGTATGAGTATCTCTGGGGAGAATTTTGCCCAAGGATTCTGCTTTGTGTTATCTTCGGTTTGAAATAATCATTTCATTTATATTAAATGTGAGCGAACCAAATACTTTCAGGTGTTGTAATTCTTTAGGACGAGGCCATTTTAGAGTCTGCTTTGGGCCATTAATGCATGTCTCAGGTATGCGAGTGGAATACAAGTTCCTGAGAATTAATGATGCTTTCCACACACCCCTTATAAATAGTTGTACCATATGTAATGATTTTCCTCTGCTCTTTGCTTTCTCATTCACAGTGGTACCTAGGGTGGATGATCTTTTGCTGGGTCCTGCAGGGGACATCAGATAACAGTTTGGGAAAATCCCTGTCTCAAATATGTATAGGGTTCAATCCTGCAAGGCGCTCAGTGCAGTTTACTCATTAGCTGCAGCTTGAACTAAGAGTGGTAAGAGCCTTGCAGGGAGCATTTAGCACCTTGCCAGGTCAGGTTTTGTTCTCTAGTGTTTTCTATGTGATTATTTTCATGAATTCCACCTCCACAGCAGGAAACATCGATCAGACATGTGATCATCATCAGATGAAAGGACACCAAACCAGGTATAACTGGTCTTGTTACATTCATATTGAAATCTTGCTTATAAGGCTGCTCTGGCATATCAATGAAGCCCCTGTTTGGGTATGTACCTGAAGACCACTTGGAAACTTCAGCTAGTGAGGGATGTGGTTGCCCACCTACTTCTTGTATGGAGCATATTCCATCTGTGTGCCACAAAGTGCACAGGCTTCCACTTCATTTCTGGTACAGTCCTTAAAGCCATTTTCCCCACTTCCTGCAGGTCTACTCAAAACTCACTTCCCTTGTACAACCTGCAAGAAATTAGCCTACCAGTGATGGCTAGATTGTATGGCAAAGAGGGGCAGCTGATTTTGATTATATACAAAGAGGGAGAGAAAGATCAAGATTTGCAGTAACTATTTATGTAACAATATGATTTTATTACCATTTTTATTACCATTACCTCATCTTCTGACTGTTTTTCTCATTCACTTGTACTGTGTCTTAAATTAGATTGTAAACTGCTCAGGGAAGGGGCATGACTTCCTGTGTGTTTGTACAGCACCCAGCACAATGATCTTCCCAGTCCTTTGGTGTTCTTCCGCAGGAACAATAAATAATAATAAAGTGCTGGTTTTGGTCTATAAAGCCCAACAAAATGGGGGTCCTGCATACCTCCTTTGTAGTAGGAGCCTGCATTCTCAGAGGATGGTCCTTAACTCTGGAACATACTCCCTTGTTGGTCCCCCAAGAGGCTGAATTTGCTGGCACTCAGGGCACATAGCAGGTCTAGCTGGTTTTGCCCAAGGCTTTCTTTGGGGGGTGACCTGAGAGATGAGGAAGGGGGACAGTGTCTCAGGTTTAGCAGGTTGTGGAGTTTATTAGTGCTGACAGTGTGTGAACTTGACATCTTTTGTAATAATGCGGTTTTCAAATCTGAATTATTCATGCATGGTTTTGAATACAGAGCCATTGTGTAAGTTGGGGAGGGAAATTAATTAAATAAATGTCAGCATCCTTGAAGAGCATCTGAGATTTCACATGGCACAATAACTACTCCCTTCCCTTTTAAACACGGGGGAAAGGGGAATAACTCTCATAAAGAGAGTTTTTTACATTTACACATGTAAATTCCATCCCTTACTTCAAAATGAGTTTTTAACAGCAACTGAATGGATAAATTAGTTGTAGTGAGATAGAATTAGATCCAGTCATATAGATTCTCTTTTTTTTTTACATACTCTTTGTTAATCACCATAGTTAATTCTTTGCTCTTGTTTATGATGAAAATGAAATAAATGGTTCAGAATGAATTCAGCATAGGTAGCAACTTTTAATGCTTAAATTGTTTTCAAGTAAATGGCAAGCAACTCAGTGCTGGGTAAGTTAGATATTGCAGTAGTGGACTGAAATGTAATTAGATCTGATAATATTTTGTAAGAATAAGTGATGGCTATAAAATGTTTTTTTCAAGGAAATGGCAATGTAGATTTAGACTTCACAGCAAAAATAGCAGATGATTGTACAAATAATGCTAAGATGAACAAGTACATGAGGGAAATGAATTGTTTATTTCAAACCTTTAGCTATTTCTTAGAAGGAAGTCTTCTGTTCAGTCATAGCACCTGAGGCTGCGTTCTCACATGCTGAACAAGGTAGTGCTTGGTCAGTGAGAGTTCTCTGCATAGAACACTTACATGTTGGTATCCCATGGCTGGAGGAAGAGAAGTTATTGTGTTATAAAGAGAGTTTTTTATAATGAAAATATTTAAACAAAGAAAATGTTGTTCTTATTAGCTCAAAGCAAAATATTAATGATTATTAATTATTATTATTAGCTATTATTATCAGTGTTGCTCCCAAAAATGTGTTTGGTGCTCTACAGAATAAATAAAAATATATCATCCCTGTGCCAAAAAGCTTAAGATCTAATCCCTTAGGTTTCATCTGTGTTTGGTATTAAGCCATTCAAAAATTGGATGGCTCCAGATTATTGATGGGCCCTTCCATTTTGTATTTAGTATGCATGCGGGGCCTTCAAGATGAAAAGCTGGCATTCCTATTTGGAAAGGTAGAAGTGATTCTCCCAAAAGAGAAGAGGTCACAGGACATTAAACTATGGTGCGTAGTAGAACTGGAGGAACTATTTCCTCACCCAGCCCCAAGACTGCATGGTTCGGAACTCCAGTATCAGGTGGGTTCCAGCTGAAGACTGGTGAGGGGCCCAATGAGGTGTTTGAAATGTGTCTTAAAATAAAAATAAATTAGGAAAATGACAGTAATTTTACATAGGACTACACCACACATTGTCAGACTCCTGGTCACTCACGATCTCAAGGGCATGTACAGTTCTTCCTGCAATCCAGTGATTTTGAATTGCTCTACATTGTGCAGTCCACAGTCTCTTTGAAAGTCAAGAGCTTACACGGTATCTGAAGCAGAGCTTCATTTTCAGACTGAGTTGAACAGCATCTTCATGTAGTAGTTTAAGACACACTGACCTGATTTAAACATTCTATGTATGAATCCAGATAAATTAGAACAGACAAAAGAGCTTGGCTAGGCATGTTCGCTCTTACCCATCATTAACGCTGGGAAGTAACAAAAGAAGATTGCATCCCAAGAATGTCATGTCATTGAGAAGGGGGGCAAATGCTTTTCAGAAGTAGCAAAAGAGATAAGTGATGGTGGTTGTCCCACTTACAATTTGTCAGATAAAAGTGATTTACAAAGTCTGCCAGTGGGCAACGAAGGATGCCCAACAGTTGGCCATCTCTTACCAAGGTAGCATTCAGTGACTTTTTTACCAGTAAGGTTTTTATTTAAATGATAGGAAGTAACTTATTGTGCCTAATTCCAATAATTGACAGAGAGTTTTTGTAAACTCCTTGCTTTTGTGTGGGGTGGATGAAGCTCCCCCCCTTAACCAGCCACTCTTGTTTCTTCTAGAGTTTGTTGACAGAGACAAAGGATATGTTTACTGTAAAATAAAGGCCAGAAGCCTGGCTTGAATCTGAGTCCTGAAGAGACCATTTTTTATGACAGAGAAGGCTGTGTGTGGGGAAGGGAAGAGCCTTAGAAAAGAAAGAAGAAAGGGAATGAGGGCGGGGGTGGGGAGGAGGCAGAGATTTATGACCCTTTGAAACCAAGCTTTTATGCTGAGCATCCAGTCTTGATAGTGTGAGTTCATAAGAGCAGCAGAACTCCCAGCTGTAATGTGCAAAGGAGAAATTAAACAGTCCACCTAGTGCTTTGACTACAGAGAAAAAACACAACAATAACAACAACAAACCAAACTCTGGATGCTTCCATGTTCATTTAATTTCTGTTAAAGAACCCTTTTACAGGATGATCAACTGAATCACCCTGTGAATTGCTAAATTATACCAAGGGTAGTGTTTCGAACAAAATTATTGCCATAATAAAGTTTTGTGTGTGTGGGAGGGGCTCTCATTTTTTAATATAATGACTAATTTGGAGCACTGAAGCTGTCCATATGCCCTAATAATGCCAAAATAATAGAGGTGCATTGGCCAGAATAGCCCTGCTCAGCAATACTATAATAACTGAACATATTTAAAAATGTATGTATCTTCCATCTTTCCCATATGGGCTCCTTAGGCAACATGACCTTATGTGGCCATTATCTGACCTCTCTTACACTTGGATTACTCAGTACAAAGCGAATTTATGGTTGTTTATTCTCTCCTCCTATCAGCTATTAGTGCCTAATCATATGGTCTATCGATCATGTGATTAATCGCCTGCCTAAAGAGGCAGCAGGTCTTGTGGAATGCTGCACTGCACCAGACTGAACTTCAACCTTTTATACAAACTGGAAGAGTAAAAACATTAGTCAATGCCTGGAGCTTCTGGTTGGTATGCTGCTTGAACACCAGGAGGTAAATCCCCTGGTTTTTTAACGGTGTACTTTGTACTTCCTTTTTGTTGTTGTTGGGTTTTTTTTTAATGTATAAAACTCCACCTAATTGAATGTGCATGCACTTGTAAATAAGATGGTTTCCAATGCATCCTGTAAATACTGATCAAAGGGAAAATATGTGGGCTTTATTATAGCAGTGCCCACCAGTGCTGCTATAATTAAGGGTCTGTCAGCATTTCTATTATAAGCCCTTATTTTCAGGAGTTTATAACTCGGCCATAAAATTTTGCTCTGGTTAAGACTTGACATAAAGAGTCCCAGCATGGAACCAATTTTTCCTACTACCAAATTGTATTTAAAAAATACGGATTGGTCACCTTTTAGTTATGGCAACACACGTGCTCATTTGTGTTTCTGAAGCTTTTTTATTTCTTAAAGAAGCAGCTTATTATTACAGTGAAATTAGCATTTTAAATTCACAAGTATAAACTAAGCCGTTCTGCTGCTTACTGCATCCAGCTTTAAAATGGTTGAGTTATTATACTTTTGCACATTGTATTTATTTTTCATAGACACTTTCAATACATATCATTTCCATATCATTGCTGCAAAGACTGTATACTCTGGGCTATATATTGCAAGGATCTTCATACAGTGCAATGGATGATCTTCCATACAGTCCAATGGAGTGTCCCTGGGCAATCCTGCCTGCACACAGCAGAGTGAAGTATTTTCCTGCTACATTACTTATGGCTGCTCCACAAAGGAGCAGTATGGGCTCCTACAGGGTTCACTGCTGGGTGCAATAGCTGGATCCCTCTGCTTAATACTCCAGGGAGCACTTGGCCTCTGGCCTGCCCTGCCCCTATTCTGGGGAGCAGAGAAAAGGCCCCCTGTCTCTTTTTGCCCCTCAGTGAATCTGTTCAAACATCAGAATTTTGCCCCATCTATACAGGAGGAATTAAACACAATGGGCTGATTCAGCTCTGTTACCCCTGTCTAAATCCAGAGTAATTCCATATGATTAGTTTTAGCCTTTTCTCTGAATTGCCTTGCTTTTTTATAGGGTTAAGTTACACACTTAGGGATTTATTCTTCTCTCAGTGATCCATATGCATTAATTCCCATTCATGTTAATGACAATTACGGCTGCATTGAAGGGAGAAACCCTTTTCCTCATCATTCTTGTGTAGTTTAGAGTTTCCTTTGAGCAAAACAAAGGGAATTTCACTCTAAAAATATGTTTAAAGTCCTTAACATTTAAAGTTGCCATACATACACCTCGCAAATTGCTAAGGCAACTTGGTCCATCTCCAGAAATGCACATGCACATGTCCTTGATATTGTAGTAAAGGACAGCCAGTTGCCCTAAAAAGATGCAGCCATTTAAAAACATTCATTCTCTTGGGACAACTCGCCAAAATGCAAAAATAAATGAAACGTAACGTGGCTAGATGCTGTGCTCCTTTCCATTGTTTGGCTACATTATCCTATTGGGGGGTGTAATGGGGTGGGGCTCACTCGCCTCTTGCGAGCGCCGCCTGCTGACCGAGTGCACTTGTAAATAAGATGATTTCCAATGCATCCTGTAAATACTGATCAAAGGGAAAATATGTGGGCTTTATTACAGGGGGGAGGGATAGCTCAGTGGTTTGAGCATTGGCCTACTAAATCCAAGGTTGTGAGTTCAATCCTTGAGGGAGCCATC
The DNA here is from genome assembly GCF_002925995.2 of Terrapene triunguis. Lineage (NCBI taxonomy): Eukaryota > Metazoa > Chordata > Testudines > Emydidae > Terrapene > Terrapene triunguis. Next base: position 40,200,565 of record NW_020664562.1, on the reverse strand, counting down.
TAGGGCAAAAATCTGTCTGGGGATTAGTCCTGCTTTGAGCAGGGGGTTGGACTAGATGACCTCCTGAGGTCCCTTCCAACCCTGATATTCTATGATGATGGAGTGCATGTGCCTGCACTATCTCTCTGATTCCAGTAGGTCTTTAGCGACTCAGCCCTCCAGACGAGTCACACACAGTTCATATGAGAAACAAACAAATCCTTTCTGGAGGATACAGTCCTGGTAACATCTTCCTGCAGCCCTCCCTGGGCTCAGTCCTCTGTCTGACCAACGAGGCTTATCACAGTGCCCTCAGTTGGTCATGGCTTTATGTGTAGCCCTCCCTGGGCTCAGTCCTTTACCCAGTCCCTCCAACAGAGCCATGGCGGGACCCTCGTTGGGGTCGGCCTGCAGCTCTCGCTGGGCTTGTTCTAGTATCTTTCCCTCTCTGGAATGGAGCAGTGCCCCCAGGGTTTCCTCCCTGGAGACTCTTTGCCCTGTCTGGGGCTTGCTGATCCCAGCTCTACAGCTGAGTCACTATCAGTTCAGTTCCCTTCTGGGGATGTATCAAAGTTCAGTATTCAGCCCGTTGTCTGGGTCTGTTTTAACTCCTTTCCTCAGGACTTAATTAAACTCTCCTCTCTGGGGTTAGGCCATTCTGCTTGTGGCCAGTGGGGAGAACCAGGGCCCGCTCACTACTCCAGGTCCCAACCCAGGGACCCTATAAATAGCAGTCATATTCCGTATTCCTCTAACTAATTGCTAGTGTTTCTCTGGGCCACTTCCCCACAGCTCCTGCCAATAACTCTTCTGTCTGAGTCACAGCAGCCAGCTAGGAGCACCTTCCTCGCTCCCCCAGTCCATGCTAGTAACTGCTCTGTCTGACTCCCAGCAGTCAGTCAGGAGCACCATCCTCACCTGTCTAGCTCCAGGCAGCAACTGACTCTGCTCTGGTACTGCAGCTCCTTTTATATGGGCCTGAAACACTCTGATTGGCTGGTCCCTGCAGCATCAATGATTGGTTGCTTCCCCGCAGCCGCGCTAGGCAGCTTGGTGGACTCACTTCTACTGCCCTTTTTTCTGGGGCGGGATGTGTAGCATTGCCAATTTTGGTTGGAGGTTTCATCACATGACATACTATTTAATTAAAGATTAATCTTTAATTCCTGGAGACTCCAGGGCAATCCTGGAGAGTTGGAAACCCTAAGGGTGTGGGGGGCCTCAGAGCGCCTGGTATACCCTGTCACAAGGGTTACTAGTTGGACAACTGAAGATGATGGACATTTGCTCATCCTTCAGGCCTTATTGGACTTCCTGGCAGCAAAAGCAGCAACAAGAACAATAATAATAAATAACAACTCAGGTTTAGACTTTATTGAAATATGAATATTTCACTGACTTACTAAGGCACGTATTGCATCCGTATGTTATTTTATTCAGTACCAATTTTTATACTATACCAGTTTTTTAAAAGGACTCTATCAAAGTTGTTAAAGTAGGCTGGGATTTTGAAAGGAGTATAAGGAAGTCAGGCACCCCACTCGCATTGAAATTTAGTGGGCATTGGGCGTCTAATTCCCTTTCATTCTTTTGAAAATCCCAACCGTAAAAATATTACTTTATCATGGCACTGGACCTCATTTGTAAGTTCTTTCCATGTCCATGCAAGTCACTGAGCTGATGCTAGAAAACTTCATCTGGTGTCTTGTCTACTGCATTATATGAACATACACACAACTCTTCTGGCCAGAAGAGGAGCCTATGACTTCAGAGGAGCGATACCAATTTACAGTAGCTAATGATCTGGCCCTCTGTGTTTAAATACAGCCATACTTACTTCTGACATTACAGACTATTGTCAACTCTTGCCATTTTATTGTGAATCTCACAACATTTAGTGCAGTGGTGCTCAAACTATTGTACTGGTGACCCCTTTCACATAGGAAGCCTCTGAGTGTGACCCCCCCTTATAAATTAAAAACACTTGTTTATATATTTAACATCATTATAAATGCTGGAGGCAAAGCGGGGTTTGGGGTGGAGGCAGACAGCTCGCGACCCCCCCCCCTGTAGTAACCGCGCGACCCCCTGAGGGGTCCCGACGCCCATTTTGAGAATCCCTGATTTAGTGTTTCTCTTAAAGTCCCAGCTCCAGGAATCGAGTGATCATGTGAGAATCTCAGCTCTTCCTTTTTCCTTAATAGTTAGATTTTAGCTCTCATGGTGATTTTGGAGGCCTGACTCATGATGTTGTAATGTTTGCGAGGTAACAGCAGTAGTTGTATGTTGGTTTTAGGTTAGACAGAAAACATACTTACCCTGGCGCACTGCGTGCCAAAGGTTGCTGATCCCTGCTGTAGTGCATAGGAGCCCTAGTCATGCACCGAGACCCCATTGTACTAGGCGCTGTACAAACACAGAACAAAAAGATGGTCTTACATTTATATATAGTCTAGCTGCATCAAATTCAAATAAATTGTTGGTGCAGAAATTAACACATCCCCCAGACAACATATACCAGCAGATTTTAGGCACTGTGGGCCACAACTGCCCCAAGTGCTTGCCCCATGTCTCTGAGACAGGCACTGTGGAAATGCATGAGAGGTCTGGATGTTACTCTTGAAGGGCCACTGCAGCCTAATATTCCTTCGTGTGCAGCCTCTTTCTGTGGGAAGGCTAGAGAACCTGCATAGCTGTGGATCCACAAGCTGCTCCTGTGTAACTCAGCTCCATACCGTGAGGGGGTGCACACCTCTTCCAGAGCTCACCCTTCTCTTGCATAGTCCAGTGGCGGGCAATCTGCGGCCCGTGGGTCACATGCGGCCCATCAGGGTAATCTGATGGCGGGTCGTGAGACGTTTTGCTGACGTTGACCATCTGCAGGAACGGCCCCCCACAGCTCCCAGTGGCCGTGGTTTGCCGTTCCCGGCCAATAGGAGCTGCGGGAAGTGGCGGGCCGCAGGGACGTGCTGGCCGCTGTTTCCTGCCGCTCCCATTAACCGGGAATGGCGAACTGCGGCCACTGGGAGATGTGGGGCCCGTGCCTGCAGACGGTCAACGTCAGCAAAATGTCTCGTGGCCCACAATCAGATTACCCTGATGGGCCACATGCGGCCCGCGGGCTGTAGGTTGCCCACCACTGGATAACCTCACTGGTTCTGCTGCCATGGAACTCCACACTCATGGAGAAGGGAGCAGGATCTGCCCCAAAGGATCTTGCTTAACTTCAAATAAATAAGTGCTCTTCTGTGCTGCACATTTTATGGGTGCATAATGAATGAAAAACAAGGACTGCTGTGGCATGTGGGCTTGTGGAAATGGAGCTGACGGGCCAGATTCTCAGCTGGTGTAAATCAGCATCATTCTATTGCAGTCAGTGGAGCTTTGTCAATTTACACTCGCTGGGGTTCTGTCCCCAGGTCCTGGAAAAGCACTGCTTGCTTTGTGAAAAATCTCTCAAAACAGATTGTGATATTAAAAAAATGAATCTGTTCCTTAAAAGCGATATAAAATTTCAGCAAACTACATTAGCCCCAGGATGAGAGGGGGGGGAAAAAGATCTGTTATTATCAAATCAAGTAATAGTTGGTTAGCAATAATTTATTCATTGCATTTAGTCTGGGTACCATTGCAAACAGAATATGTCAGTTCTGAAGTGCACAGATTAGAAAGGAATGTGGAGTTTGGAAACGTGGCAGCTTGCAGCACCGTGTATGGTTTAGATTAAACCTTTTTTTGGAAAGCAGAATAGCTGTAGGCCACATTTAGGGGGAAAGCAACAGCAGAGAGGGCTGGCTGTGGTTTCTCCTTAACTTTGTTACCGACCCACTTTCTCTTGTTTTAACACAGGGAAAAAAAAAAAGACTTTGGACTGCTTGAGACCAACCACACAGCTTCTCCACTGACCACAAAAAGGAAGCTTGGCATGGCAGCCATAGGATTAATACCCACTGTCTCTTAACCCAATAGGGTGTGAAAACTTTTTATAAGATTTTTTTTCCCTTGTGGAATGACAGTGTGGTTGGAGTTTAGACATCTTGAAACAAGCATACGTTTGCATTTCATTGTGTTTTGGGGTTTCTCTCAATTGTCGCAATAGAATCTGTTGCTTATAAGTTGTTTTCATCTACTTCTAAGGTTTTAGTGCTGCAGACCGCCAACAACTTTGTTCGTCTTGCTGCAGGGACAGGAAACATAAAAATATGTCTGCTCTGAATAATGTACTGGGTAAATCTTGGTCTGTTAGAATATCATTGTTCTTAATGAAATGGAGACAACTAGCTCTTAACAGAGCAGCCTTTTCTTCTTTGGAAATAATTTGATTAAGATCATGGATTCTATTAATCATTTGATCAGCTTTATTCATTCATCTCATTTCCTTTAACTAAAAAAAACCCCACTCTGTGCGTGCCTTTATCTTTTAAGATGATGACATTTACATATTTCCTTGTAGTGTAATGTCCTGGTCTTAATATACAGATTGCTCTCTTTAGATATTGTAAACTGGCTATTTCCATGTGCTAAGTGCTATTGTTGATTAGTATCTTAATAATGTGATTAAGTAAGCTCAGTGTACATGGTCCTCTGAGACACCGCCTCCCCCAGCCGTGGCCTCCTGGCCAGCCTGGTTGCCACAAATGCCATCAGCTGCCATTCCATGTCTGTATTCTGTGACCCTCTCTGACTGGAGGATGTCACCTTGCACAGAGAAAGAGAAGTTAGAGCTCCTCTGAGTCAAAACATAATTCAGATGACCTGCTCATTAAATGCATCTGCATTCAGCTTTCTTGGTGCTCTGCATCAAAGACTCTGAAAACAGAGTGGAGTTTAAAATGTTTAAGAAGCTATTAAAAATGAAACTGTAGTTCCAGACAGCATTGTTAATTCTTTCTTGGATGTGCTGTTAGGAAGGTTTCCTTTTGTTGTCATTAGAAAAATTGCTCTTTTGTTATAACGTTTTCTGCATGTGAAGAAATACAGCCATAATGCATTTCTAGTTTATTAAAACACTATTTAAATACCTCCACCTGCAGAACAGCCTCCACTTCTTGTTGATATTTTCCTGAGTACTTTTGATACTCATTCCTTCTTTACATCACTTAGTTTAGTAGTTGCAGAATGGAAAACTAATGGTAGACTGTTAACTTCTTTTAGCTGCACCAGAGAAGTTGCATTGTATCTTGATAGTTTTCATCTTGGTAGAATTATACTGTAACTAATTGAATCCATTGATCACTGTCTTGTTTTTTTCCATCTTCTTCTCAGTGGATTCATTTTATAGGGTTCTATACATCAGTCAAGAAAATGGCTGCAGTGAAATTACCAACACTGATAATAAAGGTAATTTAGTCAGTCCAGTTTATTTCCTCTGTATATGTGAAGGGTAACATATAACTGTTTTAAATCCAGTAATGAAATAACTATGTTCCTAGGCCATAGAAAGGGAGATGACTAGTAACTAGTAATGAGGGAGAATATTGATAAACAGGGAAGATACAAAGTACCTGTTGGTTAGATAGATCTTTGTCTTTTAATATAAAAAAATGGTAGTTAAATCCTGTCTCAGATGCTTAGGCAAGATGACTTCAATGTTAGTTTCTGGTTTGGCTCTCACTACTTAACAATTTGGAAAAGGATTCTCTTTCTGGATTAGGAGGGAGGATAGTCTTGTGGTTAATGCACAGGATTAGAAGTCAGGAGATGTGTGGTTTGTTCCCAAGTCTGCCAGGGCCTTTCCATGGGACCTAGGGCAAGTTATGCAATAACTCTCCTTCTGCCTCAGGTTTCCTGTCTGTAAAAAGGAACTTCCTAACCTCACAGGGTGCTATGAGGCTTACACTAGTATTAATAAAATCCTTCGAGATCATTGGATGGAGGAGTAAATGCAAAGGAATATTTTAACTCTCCTCTCCCCAATGTACTTGTGTGCGCATACACTCACACATACACAGTCCAGCTAGTTCAGACCCAGGACCAAATTCCAGATCCTTGTGCATCTGACACGTGAGCTGGATGGAGTTGCAAAACCAACCCAACCCAGCAGGCTCATAAGCCTAAATAGATGTGAGGAGCAGCCATGTAGCCCCTCTAACATCTGTCTTGTTTTTGGGTGGAGTCCTCAATCTTGTCTCTAACCAGTGCCGGAGGGAACATATCAGAGAGGCACTAATCATGCACAGATATGGGGCAAGGGTCAGGTCCCACAGGCTGACTGCTAGTTATCCAGCCCTCCCAGATGACCAGGTAGAGGACTTGGAGTGCATTGGGACAAAGCATCCCACCATGGTTATTGGGAGGGAGGAGAGGACATGTCCCCGGCCTGAAATCCCACCAGTACCCTTGTCTCTTCTGTCAAGACCTGAATTTATTTTTAAAGTTAGGGACCCCCATTACGGTCCCTATCTCTCTTGTCTGTGGCAGCTGAGTGGTGGTTATTGGTGCCCCAGGGTTGCGCACATACATGCTCTCTCATTCATGCATAGCTCAGCAATTTTCGGGGGGCAGTGTCTAGTGCTTGCATATGGAAAATGGCAATAGAAGAAATACAACAGAGTCCAGGGTTTAATATGAAATATTTATACAGTAAAGATCTTTCATCCTTTGTCATTCCCAGGAAAGGGAAGTGAGGAATATATTGGGAGTACATTACCAGGAGTATGTTATAAATTAAAACCTCAAATTGAATAATATACGTTGATAATATGTGGCGCTTTGGAAATGAGTGACTTCTGCATCAATGTAATTTACTATGCCAGCTGAAAAATATTTACAAAAGAAGGTATCTTCTTTTCTTTACTTAATACTTATTCAGCATTTATATTTATGGATATCAAACTCATACTGTCAACAGCAAACCATCAGTCACAGACAGAAAGTAATATCTATGCATACAGAACAGTTTAAAACACAGTTATAAAGAAGTAGCCTGGGCTTTGGGCCACAAAAATGGGCAAGCCAGCTAACTCTCTGTCTCTCAATGTCCCCATCTGTAATAATCATCATACAGAGGTGCTGTGAAGATTAATTAGGGAATCATTTTACAGGACTCTGAAGATATTGACTGCTCTATGAGTGCTAAATATTATCACACAAAAATAAGTCAGCCTTCTCACATCTCCTCTCAGGTTGTTAGTATCGGTTGTAGATAATGCTTTTTCTAAGCAAATTAGTGTGCACTCACTAAGGGCAGATCTACACTAGAAGCGCTGCATCAGCGTAGCAGCACTGATGCAGCTGTGTGACTGTAGCGCGTCTGGTGAAGACGTTCTATGCCAATGGGAGAGCACTCTCCCATCAGTATAATTACTCCACCTCCGCCAGAGGCGGAAGCTGTGTTGGCGGGAGAGCGTGTTTTTCGCACTCCTGGGCAACGTTAGTTAGGTCGACTTAAGCGGAAGTGCAGACCTGCCTTAAGAGGGGAGAATGGGACCAGCATGGAGAAGCAAGACTGAGTAAAAGAGGCAGAGGGGGAGGGATAGCTCAGTGGTTTGAGCATTGGCCTGCTTAAACCCAGGGTTGTGAGTTCAATCCTTGAGGGGGCCATTTAGGGAACTGGGGGAAAAATCTGTCTGCGGATTGGTCCTGCTTTGAGCAGGGGGTTAGACTAAATGACCTCCTGAGGTCCCTTCGAACCCTGATATTCTATGATGGTTAGGGTGCTAGTTTGGAATTTCTGAGACCTGAATTCAATTCCCTGTGCTGCCACAGACTTCCTGTGTGACTTAAGAGAGGGGAAGGATAGTCTGGTGTTTAGGACCCTACTGTGGGCTGTAGGAGACCCATGTTAATTGTTCCTCTGCCACAGATATCCTGTGTAACCATGGGCAAATCACTTAGTCTCTCCATGCCTCAGTTCTCTATCTGTAAAATGAAAATAATTGTGCTTTCCTACAAAAGATTGTTTTGTGCTCCTATACTCTTATAGTAAGAGGGGCCATATAAGTATATAAGATAAACAGAGTAGGTTGTTCTGTTCATATCCCTTTGATTTTTGTATCTACCAGTGACAAAGGGGAGCTTCTCCAAATGGAAATAGTAAAATTAACTAGATTGTACCACCAAGGTACATAGAAATGCTAATGATCATCTGATAAAGTGTGGACCAAACTGTGTTCTCTGTTATACCATGTGACCACATCAAAGGCAACGAGGCTTCATCAGTGTACATGAGAGGAGAATTTGGCTCTATAATTCTGCTAAATGCTGTGTACTCTGGCACATTGGAGACTGAGAGTTTCAGTCTCTGCTAGGTCTCTACCAGCTTACAGTTGTATTGGTAAAAAGATGCACTGGTCATCGAAGGAGACCGTGTATGGATTTACACTTGCAGAGGATTTGCATAGCCAGCCACAGGAGTGCTATTGCCTCATAGGTGAACACAGTAGGGAAATATAACCATCTTCATTTTATGCACATTTTTGTGAGACGTAAAAGAGAAATGGCGGTGAATTTGGGTAGATTGCTTCCAAAGTAAGACCATTATTTGTCTTTTGGCGTATACCAGTAAAATCATTATATCACACAGTGCAATGTACAATGTGATAGGTTGGACATGCCAGAAGTTAGAGCAGTCCTTGTCTTCCTCACAGCACAGTTTTCGTAGATGACTAGACTGCACCCAAAACAGTAAATTTTAAAGTTACTTATTATGAATACATCTGTTTTCTTCAGTAAACTCGCTCAGTTATTATTTCCTAGCTATTAAAACTTGCCATTTTGATAGTTGGTTATTCATTGTCTATCATAAAATATTTATTAAGGTCATATTACTGTAGTGCAGCAGAGAAACTGTAGAGTAATCTTGTGCTGTACTTTTTGGTAGGAGCATTTCTGCTGGGTTGCATCACTGTCTGTAAATTTTATTGATTATAATTAAGTCAGTCTGCATTGTCTCCAAGATCTTACATAGGTTTAAAAATTAATACTTCTCATACACATTAGGAGAATGAGTTTGAAAAGGGATTATGGTAGAAATAAGCAACAGATCTATAGCCCTATGTTTATATTTACAAACCGTTAAATGCTGTTCTGTTCTACTGCTCCATATTTAGGGGTCAGGCATGTTTGTTTCCTCTCAGTTTTTCATCTCCTTGAAGATTGGCTTTTGTTAAATTATGAAAATCCCTTCTCCATAATTAGCTGACTTGACCATTACCCTTCCTTGAAATCGCTTGTCACACTGCCTTCTCAGGGTTCTAATAAGGGGTATGGAGAACACCCTTGGGAAGAGCAGAATCTTAAAGGAGTCACGTTGCCAAAAGTTGTGATGAAGTCATTTTAGTCTGTTCATTTACTCTGAGGCACCACATCATGGGTCAAGATAGTTGTAAACTCCCTCTGTTTGGCTCAGTTGTAACTGCCCGAGGAATTCAGTTCTGGGCACTTCGGAAAGATGTTGACAAGAACTGCAGAAACTGGGGGAACGGGGAGCTAGTTATATGATTTATGAGTGATGATTAAGGGCCAGATTGTGATCCCCTTACTCACACTGAGTATCTCCTTACTCCACAGATACTCCCCTTGAAGTCAATGGGGCTGTGAAAGTAATGTGCTATTATTGTAGGGATATCAGAGTGTGACCTTAAAAATGCAAAATATGTTTAAGTGAGCTAAAGAAGACCAAAGAAGATCTGACTGTAGTCTACAGATAAGTGAAGGGTGTCAATACCAAGAAGAGGGCAGAGAATTGTATAGGATGGTATGTGGGGGTACAGATAAAAATGTACGGTCAGTGAGATGTATTAGTGGAATATTCTCCCAAAAGAAAGGTTGCAAGCCCCTTAGCCTGAGACATTTAAAAATAGAATGGAGAAAGCACTAGAAAATGTTCCGTAGGGATCATTCTGCATTGGCAGAGAGCTGGACTGGATGATCAAATATGTTCTTTTCTGTCTCTAGGTTTTGTATAATACTTTGATTCACTGATCTGTACAATGGTTGATCTCTATAATGCACAATTTATTGTGCAGATGACTTCCTTTTAATGGATCTATATTGTGCATTGTTACATATTATTATGGATTGTTACTAGTTATTGACCCAATATATTATATCAGTGGCTTGCGTGTGAATATCTCTGTAGTACTATAGGTTATGCACCATAACAAACCAGCACAAAAATAAAGAATATCTTCAGCTCTTGAATAAATCCACAACAATAAAATCACTTTCCACACCTCTAAGAAAATAACTTTGTAAGGAAAGATATTTTAATTTTAGGCTTCTTGGGTGCTATTGTATTTTTTAAGGGTGAAGTTTAATTTTTATTATGAAATATAACTTGGTACAATGCCATTTTTATAAAAAGAAAAGTAAAGAAAGGGTTGATTTAAGGGAGTGAATCCTGTGATTGGTGATAAACTCTAGATTCTTTTCACCTCTAGACCTCTGTTTCAAATCTAGTCCAGGTTATTAGTGAGTTATAGGAGTTCTTTTGAATGAGCCTAAAACTATTCTTTGTTTGTACAAAGTTCCAATTCTGGAACAAAGCACACACTTTCTAATCTCTGTGTCAATGGAGTAATGCTGATTTACACCAGCTAAGGACCTGGCCTTGTGACATCTGATGGCTCTGTGATGCCCTTCGTAAAATGATCTTGATGTAGAGGACATGTCACAAAAAAACTACCACAATTGGCAATGACTGGCAGCCTGGTTGACAATGTCGGCAGAGCGATAAAGGACCGAGGAAGAAACTGGGTCTAAGTGTGATTCAAGTAGTGCGCAGGCCTTGTTCTGACCTCCTGCACAAGGGTGAATTGAACCCTAAATGAGCATGGCCTTTGAACTCCTTCCTCGCCCCTACAGATTGCTCTTCCAGGTCAGGGTTAAGGCACATTGATGGAGCAGTGTGGGGAAATTTGTAGTGCACCTGCCTCAGGCTTTATTTGTTCTGTAGATCAATCTGGCATCTCTCGCTATCACTAATTTCACACTGGGTCAGACCAAAGGTTCATCTAGCCCAGTATCCTGTCTTCCGACAGTGGCTAGTGCCAGGTGCCCCAGAGGGAATGAACAGAACAGGTAATCATCAAGTGATCCATTCCTTGTTGCCCATTCCCAGCTTCTGGCAAACAGAGGCTAGGGACACCATCCCTGCCCATCCTGGCTAATAGCCATTGATGGACCTATCCTCCATGAATTTATCTAGTACTTTTTTGAACCCTGTTATAGTCTTGGCCTTCACAACATCCTCTGGCAAGGAGTTCCACGGGTTGACCGTGGGTTGTGTGAAAAAATACTTCCTTTTGTTTGTTTTAAACCTGCCGCCTATTTCATTTGGTGGCCTCTGGTTTTTGTGTTATGAGCACATACACACAAGTTTAAATACACAAAAGTAAATTATTCCAACTGTGTTGCAGCAGCTAATAGAATCAAACACAAAACTCATACAGCTTTTTTGTTGGACAGTAGGAGCTAAGCTTCAGCAAAGATACAGTTGGAGCTGGCCTCAGGCAACTGCAAAACCTGCAGGCTGGTCTTAGAAAGGCACTCACAGTATTGTGAAAAACTCTGGCTCATTAAGTTTCTTTGAGGCTGCCATTTAAATAGAAGCTGTTGCCTCAAGTCTGGGCACCGCAGACATTTCTCAGGAAGATTTGAAGGGTCTGGAATAACCAGGCTTACCTCAGGCTGCTAAAAATCAAAGGCCTGGTGGTATCTGCCATGACAATATTTTCATTGTGTGGGCACTCGACTGTAATGATTCATCTAAAAAGAAGTTTAATTGTGGCCGGTAGTCGAGAATCTTTCTTTGTACCCACTTATCAATGTTTTCCTTTTGCAGCAGGACTTGGCTAATGTGCTTGTGGAGAGTTCTCTATTTATCTGAAAAACAAGGCTTTACTTATCACATTGTTTGGTGGGAGAAAGAAAAGTTGAGTCAAAAAAGAAAGAAACCCAAGAAGAAGAAGTTAAAACAAACTTCTGGGGCCAGCTCCTCAGACTGTGTAAATTGTCATAGAGCCATTGAAATGGACAAACGGGGAGATCCAATTTACACGGGAGAGGCATGCATGGCTCCTCTGAGGAAAGCTGATCTGACAGCAATGATGGAAGAGGGCACTTGGCCATCTACTACTGTATTTCCAATAAATGTTTTTTTTAAACAACTATTTTTGTAGGACCTATAAAAACCACACGAATTTGTGCTGCTTGTCTGGGACTGAAGAACTAGTTAAAACACCAGTCATTTTGCTCACAGCAGCAGTCTAAAAGCTCCTAAAGTAAAAAGTTGTGTGACATTTATGCAAATGTTAAATGTATAAATATTATAGTCCTTTTTATGATTGATACTTATCACTTATATTACACTTTATACTTTTAAAATGCTGCTCAATATTTAACACTTTTTGTCTAGAGATGCCGAAAAGCTTTGCAAAAGTGGGTAAGTATCATTGTCCCTATTTTATAGATGGAGAAAATGGTGCACAGATCAGTGAAATTGACTTGCTGAGGGTCTCACAGCCAGGCAGTGCCATAGCGAAGAATAGAACCTACATCTCCACAATCCCAGTTAATTCAGTTTTAAAGTATTCCCATTCAATAGGACCAGGATTTCATCCCAGGTATTTAGTATGGGGTTCTCACACTGCTATATACGATGACTTTTTAGTAAGACGACTGCCACTGATATTAAAGATGCCAGTTTTTTATCTATGTCTGAATATATGTTTCACAGTTTATTCATGCTGATCATAAATATTTTTTGGCTTTGGGAATCAGATAGGCTGAGAAAAATGGTAGTTTCTTTTAATGAAGAAACATTAAAGAACAACAATCTGTGGTGGAGTACAAAAAGATATTTAGAGGCAATAAAGTGCTATAAAAGTCGATTTGGTTGAACCAAAAATAGTCATATTAATTCCAGGTCTGTTCAAAGCACAGAAAAATAGTCTTCATTTGCCAAACTGCTCAGCATAAAAATGGTTTGAAAAAATATTTTAAGTTTTTAATAAATTATCACAAACAAAGCAGAGCAAAAACAGTAAAATATACTTAAAAATTATTTGACAGCCCTTTTAAAAGGTTATGGCTTTTTTACAGTCAGAACCCATTTATTTGAAAAGGCCATTAAAGAGCCAGGAAAATAGGCATTTTTGTGCTTGTTAAGAAACATTGATCTACTACTGTACTGGTCTTGGACTAATGGTAGCTTTGTTTACCTGTTGAATCAGAAATGTAAGGAAACTTTGAATAATAGGTAGAACTAGTTGTATTGCTTTTACATTATTCGTGAACTGGAGCAAGTAATAAATGGCATTGCTAATGCTAGCAGGATTGTCTCACATACTGAGAGCCTGATTCTGATCACACTCACTGATTTTACACTGGAGTAACTGCACTGAAGTTTGTGGAGCTGCCACAGATTATACACCAATGTGTGCTCTGCTTTAGGCCCTTAGACTTTTTGTTCCTCCACTGAATGCAGATTGTTAAAAGGAACATCATTTAGGAAAGTGTTTCTTTGTCTGCTTCAGAAGGCTAAGGAAGTCTCCCTACTGAATCACAGAGGTGGAGGGGCAACAGTGGTCAAAACGCAGCTACAGCTGACAGTCAGATTGCAACCCTTGTGATGAAGGGTACAAGTTAAAGAGTCCTGACTTCAGTCTCATGCTTAAGTCAGTAGGTTGTAAATGCTATGGAGAAAGTGTGCTCAGTCCCCGAAGGCCATGGTGATGGTGGGGAGTGTCCTGTGTTACTCTAGCTGCTCTTTAGTGACTTCTGATTGATGCAAGGAATGTTTTTGATTGAAACTGCGTCCAGGTCTTTACGAGAGGAAGAATTATGACATTCATAGCTTAGAAGAGAGGGGTGATCAATAAAATTGAGGGAATCCGCAGAGCTCCAGGGAGCTTCCTCTCTAAGGAGAGAGTGAAGAAATTTATAGATGTCTAGAAATTACAGTTGATCTTTAAAAAAAAAGTTAGCCTTGTCGAGTCACGTGACTGGAATTCAATTATCAGCACCATAAATATTCTTGTGAATGGGAGCCATGTGTTGGCAATGAATTTCTGCTTTCTAAAAAGGAAGGAGCCGTTAGAAGTTATTAGAAATAATGCTGTGCCATCAACTTGTTTCTCAAGTCAAAAAGCAACCAAGCCCCATATATATCCTTGCTATAGAGAAGTGTGTTTTAGATGGGCCAGATACATGCTGCTGGTGGTGGATTGTTTTAAGGCTAATATATTTTTAAAATCCATTATTTAAGTATGCAATATTTAAAACTTCAGCCATATTGGTTTCAGAACAAAGCAAAATAGTTGCTAAGATGCTTTCTTGCTGCTGATAGCTTCCCTGAGATGTTTAGCAAGGAGCTGCATGTTAAGTATGATGCCTCTAAATCAGTCTAAGATTTCCCATTACATTGGTAAAATATTGCTGCTAATCACAATATGTATAACCTAATAGCTCTCTCTTTATATTCCTTATGTTTGTTGCTTTCTATATCATGGATGTGAGTTATGTTTATAGGGTGGGGAGTGGAAGGGAATTTAATCCTCTTGACTTTCTTTCTTTCTCAGACTCGACCCCTGGAATTGCTGGTGAGCTTTTTTAGAGCAGACTTGATTTCAGGTGCAGTGGGTCAATGCCGTACACCAGCAACTGGCTATATCTGTGATTCATTTGTGTTCCACTCAGGAATTTAGGGAACTGTGTGATATAGTTGTCAACAGATAAGACAGCACTAGTTTTGACCCTGTGTATCTAGAATCTCCACTTTCAGAAACTTGGTTGGAGTAGCACGCACAAATGTACACCATAATTTTTCAAAATGCAAGGGAATCCTGAAGTCCTAGAGGACTGGTTCATTTGTCAACTCATGTGGCTTGGCGAATGTTGGAAACTCATCATAGTCCATCGATTAATATGGACCTGCTTATAAGGTGGGGGAGTGGACGGGTATTTAATCCTCTTGACTTCCTTTCTTTCTCGACACCCCTAGAATTGCTGGCGAGCTTGTTTAGATGATTCATCAAAAACATTACACATTGTTGGCTTTTAAATCAAGCCTTTGTATGTGGGAAATTTATTACCAGTTCAGTAGCAATGTAAAGCACAACAGTCATCTGTGATGTAAAAAACACAATTGTAGATCTTCATTTAGGAGTGTGACTACCTAATGATATACTCTCCCATTCCAAAAGGTTGGGGAGGGGGTGTCAAACAGTAGACTTTGAAAATGGCTATTTAAAGAACTGTAAATGCCTCGTGGAAAATGCTGAATAAAACATATTTGGGAAATTTTCTCCTTGATTTTATATTTTTTTGCCTTTCCCTCTTTTTTACCATGAGGGACAATAGTCCAAAACTTTAGATATTTGTTCCCCAGGAGCCCATCTACTCCTGCTGCTTTTTTAACCACTTGAAGTTATAATCCTGTTTCTGACATCACAATTATCTCTGCAGTAACTAATTGTGATGTTGCATATAGGGGATTATGGCTTCAAGTGGGTAAAAAACTGGCTGAGCAAATGGGCTCTTAAAGTTAAACCCCCGTGGACCAGCCCCTGAGTTGGTGAAAATCATCATAGCTGCACTGATTTTGATTATTCAGATTTACACCAGCTGAGGAACTGGTGTCTTATTTTTATGCAAATATTTCTACCAATTAAAGCAAAACAGAAACCACCAGTAAGAAGTGAAAAACAGAAAATACATTATAAAGGTTGAATTATGTCTGTAAATAGAATGCCTGGTCAAATGACTCCAGGACAAACAGATGGGCCTTTTAGAAACTGTAAATACAGAATCCTAAGCACTTCCATCATATATTGTGTATATATATATAAAGGCCTACTTTTTAAAAACAGCCTCCTCGACCGGGCTTCAGGTTCTGATTGCACAGTTCTGATGGAGCCTGCAGTTTTTTTCTCCTCTGTTTTTAGAAGCTTTCAGGTAATTAGTTAATTGTGGGAACAAAAATATTGGTGCACTTAGTTCTGGACGCTTTTTTGCCTGCAGTATTAAAGGCCAGCCTGAGGAACAGCTATCTTGCTGGACTGAAGACTGCTGCAAAATCAGATTTTTTCCCTGTTGAAGTGAAATCGCATTAACTTAGTACTAGACCATCTTTGACAGCTTTGTAAGGTTTCCTTCCTAATCCAAGTAGCAACCAACCTTCTTTTGAGATATTCTGTTTTTATACATGGGTTCAACTGTCAGTTGTGAGTTTTTCGAGACTTCTTATATCAGAGACTGTGAGAGGGGAATATAGGCAGATGAGGATAGGTAGATTCTTGCTAGCATCCTTATCTAGCATTGCTCTAAAACTATGGACAGCATTTCCGAGGAGTAAGAGGATTGTTGACCAGCTTTCAAAGTTTACAAGGTCACTTGAGGTATTATGGCAGGACTTGTAGGTTCATTAGTTGATCTTGTGTAATGTTAACCTGGATTGAAGAAATTGGTTTGCTCACTCTCCTAATTTTTCTTGTTTAATTAGAGGTAGATAGCAGCCTGAGCATAAGAAAATATAATTAATGTAAATAAATATTGTCAAGCCCATTTCCATAAAGTAGGTTTCTTTTTAAAAAAAATGCTTGTTGAGCAATTTAAATCTTTGAACATCTTTGTGGCTAACCTCACACTTCATGGAATCTACTTCTGCTGGGAGAGTTCACGTGTCTGCAAGACATGTGAAGAGTCTACCCCTGTATGAGACTGGGGACTACATATTCTATATAGTTTCCCATTGTCATTTACTGACAGCAGTTTTCAGGTATACCAGGCCATCCTATGGGCTAGGGAGGCACCATTTCTCCCTTTGCAGGAAGTAGTGATAGGGAATGGCCAACCCACCATTTCATTGCACTAGAGAAGGACTTTTTTAATATTGTGCTTCTGCCCCATATTTTTGCTTTATTGCTTGAGGAGAGCCAAGGAGGACCATTGATCTGTTATTCTGTAGTGCATAATGTACACCCCAGTGAGGGCTTCAAAGCCACAGTAGCACCAGAGCTCCAAGGAGGGTGCCTGCACTTCACTGAACAGATTGGCAGTTACAGCAGAGGCCTGAGGGATACTTTCATACTTCCTCTTAATTAATGAGTATGCATGCACTTAAGACAAGTTACAGTACCTGATGTAGCATGTTGACCTACAGCTGCCTCTAGCCAAGTAGCCTGTTTAAACCCATTTATTTCTAAATATAGCGTTTAAATGATAATGGGAAACTTCCCGATTGATTAGTTTGCTCCCACTGCTTCCTTTTTCAGATACTGAAGTTGAAATGATATTCCCTAATACTATTCTTAGGATGCGCATTAGATTTATTAACTTGACTATATGAAAGTTCTAGAGCTGTTAAATATTCCCACAAAGCTATAGAATTTAGAGATGGAAAAGTCCTGTTAGGTCATGTTGTCCTGCTAGTGGGCAGTTGTTCTCCACAGTACATTGACTATCCAGTCTAGTTTTAAATGTCCCAAGTAATGAGGCTTCTACCACATCCCTGGGGAGACTGTTCCATAACCTAATAGAGCTCACTGCCAGGAAGTTTTTCCTAATTTCCAGCATGTTTTTTCCCATTCTTAATTTTATCCCTTTATTCCTAGTTATATCCTCTTGTATCACCCTCCCTGACATTGACACTCTCAATTATTTGTACTGTGTTTTGATGTCCTCTCTCACCTATCGTAAAATCAAGTTGTACATTCTAATACTTTGCATTTTTCATAATGTAATCAATCCCTCCAGTCCACTAATGGTTTTTCTTGCTCTTTTTAGAATTCCTGCCAGGTGGATTAGAGTCATAGGACTGTTACCTCTGCATTCCATGTTGTGATGACTGTGCATATGCAGCCTAAAATTGCATTGGCCTTTGCTGGTGCTGCCATACTGCATTACAAAGTCGTGTATAATATTCTTTCTTCAATCATCCCTAGGTCTATTTTGAGATTATTGCTTTCTAGGTTCTCCCTCCCACGGAATATTTGTGTTTCTCATTGTTTTCCTCCATAAGTATTTTTCTGAGATGAACATCATTTTCTGCCCATGTTATTTCCCACCCATATTTCTAACCCTTCTTGCCTTTTTTTCTTGTTTCCTTGGTGTCCTGGGAGTCCATCCAAGATTTCCTTTTTAGCATCATTTGTGAGTTTCATTCATGTACTGTTTATTCTTCTTTTATATCATTAATGCACATGCTAAATAAGATGGGACTCACCACCTCTTACCTCTTCTCCCTGAGGTTCTCCACATGTCCACCCAACTCAACATATTGCTGTGTATCATTTTCACATGTTGTAATGAGCTTTGTCCCAATGACAAGATTCATATCCACACCAATATGAAACAAATTATGTGCATAAGATTTTATGAGACCTTGTACTAAGTGCTTTATCAAAATCCAAATATATAACCTCAACTGCACTTTGTTATTCTATTAATTTTGCAACCTTACCAAAAAAACCCCCAAAGTTAACTACTGTGTCAAAAATTGTTCCTTAAAACCATGCTACTTATTGATCATCCGGGTAGTTCAATTATCTTCCAGATGTTATCTGATTTTGCTCTGTTTTTTAACCTATGAATATTTGTTTGGACTGTAATTGCTAGGATTATTATTTCTCCCTTTTTGAAATATTGGTACGACATTTACTTATCTCAGTAATTCTGATACCTCTCCAATTCTCCATGAGTTTTTAGAAGTAATTGTTAGTATTTTGGAAAGCTTGTTAAATAATTCAATTAGAGTTTTGCCTGAATAAGGACTTGAGGTTGTGGCACATAACTTGAGGCCCCGTGAAATGATTGGGAGTCTTTCCTTTGAATTCATAGAATCATAGAATATCAGGGTTGGAAGAGACCTCAGGAGGTCACCTAGTCCAACTCACTGCTCAAAGCAGGACCAATTCACAACTAAATCATCCCAGCCAGGGCTTTGTCAAGCCTGACCTTAAAAACCTCTAAGGAAGGAGATTCCACCACCTCCCTAGGTAACCCATTCCAGTGCTTCACCACCCTCCTAGTGAAAAAGTTTTTCCTAATATCCAACCTAAACCTCCCCAACTGCAACTTGAGACCATTACTCCTTGTTCTGTCATCTGCTACCACTGAGAACAGTCTAGATCCATCCTCTTTGGAACCTCCTTTCAGGTAGTTGAAAGCATCTATCAAATCCCCCCTCATTCTTCTCTTCTGCAGACTAAACAATCCAGTTCCCTCAGCCTCTCCTCATAAGTCATGTGTTCCAGCCCCCTAATCATTTTTGTTGCCCTCCGCTGGACTCTTTCCAATTTTTCCACATCCTTTTTGTAGTGTGGGGCCCAAAACTGGACACAGTACTCCAGATGAGGCCTCACCAATGTCGAATAGAGGGGAATAATTACGTCCCTCGATCTGCTGGCAATGCCCCATCTTATACAGCCCAAAATGCCGTTAGCCTTCTTGGCAACAAGGGCACACTGTTGACTTATATCCAGCTTCTCGTCCATTGTAACCCCTAGGTCCTTTTCTGCAGAACTGCTTCCTAGCCATTCGGTCCCTAGTCTGTAACAGTGCATGGGATTCTTCCATCCTAAGTGCAGGACTCTGCACTTGTCCTTGTTGAACCTCATCAGGTTTCTTTTGGCCCAATCCTCTAATTTGTCTAGGTCCCTCTGTATCCTATCCCTACCCTCCAGTGTATCTACCACTCCTCCCAGTTTAGTGTCATCTGCAAACTTGCTGAGAGTGCAGTCCACGCCATCCTCCAGATCATTAATGAAGATATTGAACAAAACCGGCCCCAAGACCGACCCCTGGGGCACTCCACTTGAAACCGGCTGCCAACTAGACATGGAGCCGTTGATCACTACCCGTTGAGCCCAACGATCTAGCCAGCTTTCTATCCACCTTATAGTCCATTCATCCAGCCCATACTTCTTTAACTTGCTGGCAAGAATACTGTGGGAGACCGTATCAAAAGCTTTGCTAAAGTCAAGGAATAACACATCCACTGCTTTCCCCTCATCCACAGAGTCAGTTATCTCCTCATAGAAGGCAATTAGGTTAGTCAGGCATGACTTGCCCTTTGTGAATCCATGCTGACTGTTCCTGGTCACTTTCCTCTCCTCTAAATGCTTCAGAATTGATTCCTTGAGGACCTGCTCCATGATTTTTCCAGGGACTGAGGTGATGCTGACTGGCCTGTAGTTCCCCGGATCCTCCTTCTTCCCTTTTTTAAAGATGGGCACTACATTAGCCTTTTTCCAGTCATCCGGGACCTCCCCTGATCGCCATGAGTTTTCAAAGATAATGGCCAATGGCTCTGCAATCACATCCGCCAACTCCTTTAGCACCCTCGGATGCAGCACATCCGGCCCCATGGACTTGTGCTTGTCCAGTTTTTCTAAATAGTCCCGAACCACTTCTTTCAGTGGGCTTTACTGACGTTTAACTCACAAGATTGTGATTATGGAGATCTGTCTGTATTTCCTTTTTTCATTGACTTGTCTCATCTTTGGCAAGTCACTTAGAGACAGATAAGAAGCTGATGTAAATCAATGTAGCGCCATTGAAGTCAGTGGAGGAACACTTATTACACCATCTGACAATCTGGCCTTTTAGTTCTGTGTGCCTCAGTTTTCCCACCTATAAAGTTGGGATAATAACTGCACATTTCAAAGGGCTGTGTAAGGCTTAATTCATTATTGTATGTAAAGTACTTAGAGGTCTTTGGATGAGGGATACTGTTGAAATTCAAAGTATTATTATTGTTAATAATAAATTATTTAAAATATAGTGGTCCATAGAGAAAATAATGGTTTGTAGGCAGTGAAGTGGTTAATATGATTGCATCTCTTACAGGTTTCACCAGATACACTCACTCACTGTACAATGGATAATTGTTAGCTCTTGTTGTGCAGATGCTGTTGCAGATGGAGCCCTGTACCTGCATGCATAGCAAATGAATTAGACTGGCAATCCCCTTTATAAAGCATAAATATGTAATTTGTTCAGCTGTTGTAATTAAATATGTATGTGTGAAACAGCCACCATTCAGGTCATTAATGATGCGCCATGCCAAATTAGAGCTTACAGACAGTAATGTACATTGTTGTGCAATGAGGGAATTGCAAATAACATAGCTAAGCCTTTCCTAGTAAAGTGGTGGATTCAGTGGCTTTAAATGGAATATTTATATTTCTAGCATTTTGATTACTTCAATCTATATTTGCATTGATGCCCAATCAAAAAGATACAAATTGGATGGAATGTTTATGTTGTTAGTTTTGTTTTATTACTGTTTGAACATCTTAAAGTACCCTTTAGGTACATATGACTGGGTATAACATTTTGTAACCTTTTGATAACACACTGAATATGTTGTTATGATAATTCTTAAATGTATACTCAATAAAGAACTGGGAAGTACCCTTTCTTTTGCTAATACAGACAACTACCTTTTCAAACCACCTTGGACAGTTTTAATTATGTCAGTGTATCTAGTTTCTGATCTTAGGACTTCAAACTGACCAATAATTTTTTTTTCAATGTGATAAACAATGTATTTATTTCCACATAGATCTGCTAGATAAAAATGCAGTTCTCAGAAACAATGAATGAAACTGGCCATCGTAATGCACAATGACTTAAGACTGACTTAAAATCAGGATATCTTTCTTTTGTACATATGCTTTTTTTTTTTGTTAATAGCTAGTAGAAGATAATTTTGCTTTAAAAAATTGTAATATTATTTCTTGAAAAAATAAAAGTTAACGTGCTCTTGTGCAGTGGATTTAAATTAAATTAAAGGTGACAATTTGCTTCACCTGAAATTATCCTTCCTGTATATATTCCGGTCAGTTTAAAATAGATCAGGGTATTTTGTTTTGATGGTTGGTACTGAGTATACAAGAGCTAATCATCTTGACCTTTCTGACAAACAGGGCAACAGAAGGAAGCATCTCAGAGTTAATTCTGTCTTGTTGGCAGTGGGAACAGAACATTCCTCTGTGATCCTCTTTCACATGATTCACTTGGGCCTCCTGGAAGCCAGTCTTGATACTATTAGTGCTGGGCTTCTTAGGGCTAAAGTAGATAGACACTAGTGACATCACAGACCATTTGTGGTTTAGAGTGAGATTGGACAGGGCAAGCAGAGTTGTTAAGACTCATATTAAGGAAACAGAGTAGAAAATGGGATTAGATGATAGATTATTTGTGTGGTTTTACAGTGAATTTGAATTTGCAACTGTTAAACCTAGACTAAGAAAGGAATAGAAGATTAAAGATTTTTCAAGGTTAGAGCTATAACAAGTTATTTAACTTGCTACATAAAATCTACTGTGATGTGTATGGTGTAAAACAAATTGCAAACATTTCAATTACTTTAATATGTATTTTACTGAGAGCATTGGAAGTAACTATCTGTAGAACAATATCTTTATACTTTAGTTAAATTATTGTGTCATAATACTGAAGGTCTTTCTTTCTTTCTTCCTTTCTTTTGAAAATGAGACACATTTTTCCAAAATATAGTTTTTTTATTCAGTTATAGTAGAACGTATTTCCATTACAATATGAACACAAAGTCAGATATGCACGGCCCCTGCATATTCATTTAGTACATTTTAACACTGTGATTATTGGTGTTTTGGGAAGCTATTTTCGAGGAGGACAACGATGATAACAATCTCAATCGCAGTTAGGCCTCCTGTAGGGTTCCACTGATTTTAACTGGAAAGCTTCTGTCAATTGTGTTCGTCCTGTCTATCGTCATGTGTTCAGTGTTAACTTGTTCCACAGCATGACTCCAGCAGCTTAGCAATACAGAGTTTATACAAGATTTGTTTTCTATTTTGTTTTTTTTCTTGCCTTCTCTTGGTCGTTATCTGAATAGCTCAACCTGCTGATTCTTGGGTTGCATTATTTCCACCTCTTGTGAGGTTTTAGTTGCCCTAGAATGGCACAAACTTCCATAATGTTCTATTTTGGGGTCGGGGGTAGGAGAGAAATGTTAAATTTTGTATTGTTTATTACAGTGTTACATCATCAATGAGTGGAGAATATTTTCAAACGTATTAAATTTTGTTTCTGAGAAACAGACTCATGTATGCCTGCTTTTCTATTGTGTCTTACCAGTGCTTAGAGGCAACTGGCTCTCTCAGTAAATAGCCGCTTCAGGGTTCTTTCTTTTAAAATCCAAGTTAACAGTTTAATTGCAGAAACAGAGTTTGGCAGAAAGAATACAGACTTCTGGGTGGTTAAATTTCCAGTTGTGTATTATAGATTTAACAAAGGGTTAATTTCCGAAGGTGTGTGGAAGGCTCTGGATGTTCAGTTTGGCACATTCAACTTTCCAGGACTAACAGGATAAATGGGTCAGAATTGGTTATAAAAGTATTAACTGTGGCAAAACTGTGTGTTAAATACATTAACCATTAATAAAAGGGTGGGAGCACCACAGTGGCAGCTGGCCAGGTACTTTATGATAAGCGCTTGCAGGACTGGGCCAATCAGACTTGATTGTTTGCTGGCAATTGCTTCTTTGGCCAATGCTGCAGTAAACACTTTCACTTGGATGTTGGTTTTCTGTTGTGTCTGGCAGCCACACAGGGCTGCTTGAACTTTAGCCAGAGGCAAATATTTATACATCAGAGCATGCAGTGTTCAACTGGTCAGGCCTGGGAGAACGAGTGACAGATCTGTGTGCTTTTTAGCCAAAGAGGATGTGTGTCCTTTTTAATTACATTTGTGACATGGTGAAGTGGGACCACATTTTGGGTCCTTTCAGCTTTAACTGTATCTGCTGTGGCATAAACTTTTAAAACGTTTAAAAACATTGGCTGAAATGTATTTCTAAAAGGGGACAGCCTGATGTTAGTTCTGTTCCTTTAATTCCTCTTGGAAAGTTTACAGTTAATATTTTCCCTGGAACGTTGTCAAGCTTTTGACAGTGCCTGAGTGTATGCTGAACTGTGAAATTGAGACGCAGAGCAAGTTGTGAGAAATCTGTTTCTACTCAAATCTGTAAGGTTTATAAAAACTTCAGCGGGGGGGGGGAAGAATTGAGGCTGGGTCTCAGCTTGCTTCTCTTGGTGCGCTGCAAGTCCGCCATTTTAAGAATTCAGCAAAGGGCGAAGCTTTCAGCTCCTTACATGGCGGCTGTATTTACTGCAATTCCGGCCAATCGTACAGGCTGTGCCAAATCATGTGATATGCCACGAATGCACTTACAGCCATTTCCTTGTTCCTAAAAACTTTGTTACCTCTACAGATTACTTTACCTTGTTTTTGATGCCAAATGTTCTTTGCTGAATGTGTCTAGCAGACTGGCATTTGTCCATGAAGTTATTTTAGTAGGTAAAAAGTCTCTGAGCACTTGAGCTGTGTGCATTCTTTATGTAAAATGGATTTCCCTTCTTGGCCTCGATCCAAGAGTACAGAACACTCGCTGGGCGAGAAGAGAGCTTCTCTGCGGATGAACTGGTGGACTGACACACTCTAATTTTTTGGCTCCAGACCAGACAAGCTAGATTGATGCCAAAATTCAACAAAATAACACATTATTGTGTAATAGGAACAGTGCTTAAAGTGAGCAAGAGCTCAGAGGGACTGAACACCAAGACTTTTTATTTTTTTTTTCTACAGCAGAAGCTCAGAACTAGCACATTTAAAATACTGCTTCAGTGGAACAAGGAGTTAAATATAAGTGTGATGTAAAAAATTGAGGATCACGTACGATTAAGAACATAAAGGGGAAGGGAAGTAGGGGGTGAGAGAGAAAGAGTTAAAATTACTTTTGTGAGACTTCCCTCAAACATGTTCCGTAGTGCTCAGTGTTGTTTTAACCCTCTGTGCCCTGCTCTAGAGCTCTGACCTGTATTGAAGCATTAAACATCTCACCTGTTTTTTTCATTTACCTTTGGGCACTTAAAAAAAACCCCATCAGACCAAGTTAAGTGCAATGCCCAGATTTGTATTCTGTTAAATAAGGGTTATTGGAGTGAATACATTTAGCACAGAAAATATTTTTGGAGAACCCTTTCTATCATGTTGTGTCACTTAATTTGATGTTAAGTAAAGTGTGCATATGTTTAGAAGTATTGTACTTTAATATGCCCAATAATCAGGTTTTCCTCTTAAAATAAGTAGCTTTAACTATATTGTTATTAATTTTGTGCTTCAGTAGCAACTTTCATCATCAAATCTCAAAGTACTTTACAATCAATAATTAATTAATTAATCTTCAAAACACTCCTTTGAGGATATAAGTGGTGTTTAAGGAATCACTGCGTTCATCAGCGAAATGCAGATGTCTCTGGGGTTGAACATGGCAGCCCTTTAACAGCACATAACAACACAATAGGAAGTGAAAACTAACACATCCAATGGAAACTTCAAGGGGACTGTAGGTCTGCAGATTGTAATTGCATGAGTCGGAATTTGGCCAGACCACTATTGTTAGCACGGTTACTCTTACCAAAAATTACATGGGCTTTTTAATGCCAGCAGTTGGTCAGGACCCTCCTGGTTTTGCAGAACCTCCCAGCAGCACAGCACCTGCTATCCTACTGGGCCATTTTCTAGTACTGACTCAGAATGGACAGTAAGTTGTGACCATAAGCGAAGAGGAAAATGGGCTGTACAAGAGGTAATGCCTACCAGTTAACTTTGATGCAGTGGAGAACGTTGGATGATGAAAGGGTTTGCACTTGGTTGGAAAAGATCCTTCCCCCCCACCACATGTTTCTCCATAGACCTGTGGACGGCAGCCTTTTCTATCCTGATTCCCCTACGCACTCATAAAAGGATGAAGGCAGCCTGATTTCCACCACAATATCCAAACTGATCAGGGTCCTTTGTAGCATGGGCTGATTTTTATCTTCTAATTGCTCTCTCTAGATGTATCTCTTTCTCATCGATTCCATGTATTTCCAAGGCAGGTATTACTGAGGTATCAAAGCACCAAGATCTAAAACAGAGACATTCTTGGGGTGGCATCAGGTAATCTCTCTAAAGAGGAGAAATAGCATAAATTCATACATACTGTTGTGGTTACATCTCAATGGTGGCCTGCAAGGAAAACAAATGGTTGTGTGTTCTTTTTTGCCTTATAAAAAAGACATTATTTTTTATTATTATTTTGTTAAGGAATTTTGCTGCTTGTTTGTTTACATTAGCAATCCATTTAGCGCCCACAGGCTGCAATCAGGGTTAAAGCCCTGTTATATTACTTACTATATCTTTCTATTGTCCCTGCTCCAAAGAGCTTACAGACTAAAATAAATCAAGAACAAACAAGCTGGTCAAAGTGTCCATTGCCTGGGGAAAAATAAACCTTATTTGAGAACTGTTACAGTATTTAATTTTGAATTGTTGTGCCTTCTCAAATACAGAATAGAATATTGCTAAATAAATAATAAATAAAAAATAATGATATGAGGATTACATCCATCCTGATGTGCAGTAACCTTAACCATAATATTAATTAGAGCCTGGGCTTTCTATGTGAAAACCGGATTTTTTTCCCAGTAGAAGTTTTATGTCTTTCTGGGGCCAACAACAAAAATCTTCTTGCAGTTTATTTAATTGAGGTTTTGTAGTTTTAATGGTCTAAAACTACATAAAAAAGTCAAGGCTTCTGCCAGTTTTTCAAGACCAGACAAGGGAATGATACAATGTTAAATATATATGTCTATATATGTGTGTCAGAAAGAGTAAGGGGAGTTTCAGAATAAGGTGTGCTCTTAGTATTTCAGCTCACTGTTATAATACCTACAGTTGCATCAAACTGTTCTCCACTCATTACAGAAACCTTTAAAAATGTTATGGGGGAGCGAACTAATTTTAACATTTAAACCAATTCAAAATTATGGGGTGTGGTGTGGCTGCTTTGTGTTGTACTTGTGGTGGAATCTAGCTGTAGATCCAGTGTATCTGACCTGGGAAGATCACTCCACTTCAGGGGGATTCTCCGATGGCACAGAGGGTCCTACGCCACTGTATTCATTGCTATCGGTGTTGAAGATGTGGCAGGGAATTTCCTAAGCCACACTATCCCTGGCTGCTGTTTCATGACCGTGAGGCCATTGGCAGCTGGTGTAAATTAGATCTGCCTTACACCAGGCAACCTGACTTACCCTGTGTGACTGGCTTGGCACATAGCTAGCCTAAGGTTCAGTGAGCACAAAGGTAAGCTTTGTGTCAGCTTTTGCAACACATCCCTCCCACCATGCTTTGTGTGCTCCTCAGATGTAACCAAGGATCTGGCCCACAGCATTCAACATACTTTAAAAGAAAATTAAGCTATGAGAAAAAACAGTAAATCTAGGAAGGGAGCCCACCATGAACCACTCCAACAAGGGTGATATTCACAGTCTATGAACTGGGTAAAGACAATTAGAAGGAGTGGACTGAAGCCATCCTACTGTAGTGTATGGATCATTGGGCCTGATTTACATAAGTTTTACACCAGCGTAACACCGCTGACTTCAGTGACACTACCTCTGGTTCACACAGATGTGAGAGGAGAGTCAGCTTTGTTGTTGTGTTACTCATCTGTTTTTTTATATGTTAACATGTTCTGGCTCTTTTTATTTTTACTTTATTTTAAGAATTGAAAATGAGCCCAGGTGCAGTTACAATAGCCGAAGCCAAACAAACAGTAATTCACTCTGAAAGTAGTGGAAGGATAAAGAATGTCATGTATATAAGCAAAAGATAACTGACATTAACACAGTAGGCAAGGTGATTACATACCACGCTATTGACTCTATGTGACCATTATTGCTATTTGGAGGGTTGCTTAAGTGGGTACCTGAAGGTTAAGTAATAGCTGTAGTAGGACAGTGAGAGAAACAGCAAGAGACGAGAAAAACCAGAGGAGACGATAAAAGATGGATAGAAGGTTAAGAAAGAGGAAAGTGGATAAGTAGAGGTATGGACATCTGGGGAGAAAGGTGATGTAGTTATGCCTTGGCAAGTGATATTTATGGGCTATATGATACCTTTGGTAGAAGCTCCCCAGAGAAAAAATAATACATCTAAGTTGTTATGTCTTAAGACAATTTTTTTTATTTTTGTCAACAACCCAATATGATAGAAATGTGTTAATATAAATTTGTGAGCTTTAAAATAAAAACAAAAGCTTTTTTCTAAATCTCAAATAAATCACCCTCTCTTCCACTTCCCCCACTTTTGAGCAAAACTGCAGGTGTATTCTCACTTTACCCAAACACAAGTATTTTAAATTAGCTCTATTCCAACTCACCTAAACTTCTTTCATCATGTGCAAAAGTTTCATTTGTTTTTACACTCAGAGTTAATGGGGCTGTACATTGGTGCGACGGGATGGATTAGTGGATCTTATAGGGCTCTGATCCTGCAAAGGCTTGTGCATGTGCTTAACTTTACACATTGTGAGGAGTCCCATTTCAGTGAAGTCTACGGGACTACTTACAGTGCACAAAGTTAAGTGTATGCCTAAATCTTTACAGAAGTGAAGCCTTAGACTGTAAACTCTTTGGGACAGGGACTAACTTTCTGTTTGTGTGAACTGCATGTAGTACCCTGTGGGTACTACTGCAGTATAAATAATAATAATAATAACTATATGTTGGACTCACTGATTAATGCTGGCTTTTCTTTGAAAATGCATTCATGACAATATATACCCCTGGGGGAATTCTGTGCAAAAAAAAAAAATCTGCACCAAAAATTGAAAAATTCTGGGCCAAAAATTAAAAATTCTGCAAAATTCTGCATATTTTATTTGTCAAAATAACACAATATAATCATGCCAGTTTCAGTTATTTTGATAATTTATTGAAACTACAATACAATGGGTGGAGAATGGGAATGGGGAGCATTGGAGGAAATCCCCAAATCGTCTTTGTCTAATAGTAATGTATCAGGTTTGATCCTTTATTTCTAGTTATTAGTCAACAAATATATGCAGCGATATGCTCAGTATTACATCATAGGCAACTGACGAGCAAGTAAGGGCTGGGGTATCAAACTCACAATTTATATTGGCTACTAACCATGTTCAGAAAGGTCAGTAGTAAACAGTTCATGGAGCACATTTTGATAGAAAAAATTTTCAGTTAAAAAATTTAGACCAGTTCTACTCACTAAAGCACCATAAGCATTTATAAGACCATGCTGTCATTTACAATATCGCTCCTATCCACTCTGGCAGTGTAAAGGAACCTTAAAACTTTTACACCTGTTTTATGCTGCTGGGGGAATTCAGTGAGAATGGGAACAATTCACTTACAATGGGAACAACTAAGCAGGCAGGCTGCTACATTATGCTCTACCTGTGGGGACAGACTGTCTCATGCCTACCTCCAAATACCCCAAAGCCCTGCCCCTCCATGCTGGGCATGCCACAATAGCGAGCAGAGTGACAGAGGGTATGTCTACACTACGAGGGTAGTTCGACGGCTGGCAATCGAACTTCCGGGTTCGATTTATCGCGTCTGGTCTGGACGCGATAATTCGAACCAGGAAGTGCTCGCCGTCGACTGCGGTACTCCACCTCAGCGAGAGGAGTACCGCGGAGTCGACGGGGGAGCCTGCCTGCCGCGTGTGGACCGCGTCTGAACCGCGGTAAATTCGAACTAAGGTATGTCGACTTCAGCTACGTTATTCACGTAGCTGAAGTTGCGTACCTTAGATCGAATTGGGGTGTTAGTGTAGACCAGGCCTGAGTCTCTCTCGTTCTCTTGCTTGCATGCCCAGCCCTACCCCATGGTGGTGTCTAACGTCTTCCCACATACGCATGCCCAGCCCTCTTTCCCCCTACACAGATTTATGTCTATACAATCTGCTCCGGGCTGCCGGGGAGCAGCGAGTGACTGCTTTTGCAGCTTCCCTTTGCTTCCCCTCAGAAATCATTTTTCTGTGAGGAAGCAAAGAAATCTATGGACAACATGAATTCTACGCCTGCGCAATGGCGCAGAAGTCCCCCAGGAGTACTTATAATACCATGCCAGAGAATGTAGTTTAATTTCAAATTGTATTAACATATTTCCTAAACATATCAGGGTGACATTTTTCAAGGAAATAATTCTCTTCTTTATGTAGAGTGAGGAATAAAATGCTTATTTTAATATCCAGTTTTCTCGGCACTGGGGCTAACTATTTCATTTAAATTAATATCTACAAGAGACACTGCAAATTTAATATTAACAGACAGTACTTTATACTATGGGGTTTTAGGATGCTTATGCACAAAATATGTATTTGCAGTCCAAACTAGCTAATAGTTTTGCAACTGGTGAACATAAATTGTAATATCTATACTTCCCAGCTTGCAGTAGTGTTGTCTGAAGTCTGGGATGACTGATGTTAATCTCCAACTTGTTTTGTGGCTTTCCAAAAATGAACTTGAAGTAGAATAAAATGTGATGTAAATCCATTCATATTTATATTAATAATAGAAAGCAATACACAAAGCGTATCCTATATAATAAGTTATTTAACATAACTTAAAAGTAGAGACATCCCTGTTATGAAAGAGAAAGTATTCAAATACATCAGCTGTTAATTGCATTGCTGGTCTTTGAGTTTCCACCTTGGTGATGGCTGTCTTAAATTCATCTTTGTGAACTGAATGTAGAGGTTTAAAACATTACAAAAATTAGATGGAGATAATGGGAGCATTCATCTTCCTTTTGGGGGTTTATAATGGTGCAAAATAATTTTTATTTCTAATGGGTCAAATTTTCCAGTCCTTATTTGCACTTTACTCAGACAAAACCTTCATTTGAGTACTTGGAATCTGCCATAGTAAGACAAGTAAGCATTGCAGAATTTGATCCATTATTATGCTTTATCTAGGGCTAGTTATGCAAGCTTTACTCATGCAGTGAGGACTTATATGAGTAGCCCCATTGAAGTCACAGGGTGAAATCCTGACCCATTGAAGTCAATGGGAGTTTTGCTACTGACTTCAAGAGAGCCAGCATTTCACCCACTGCAACTGCTTATGAAATAAGATGCTACTCTGCGTGAGTCAGAGTATCAGAATCTGGCCTTTTGTTAGGGTAATGAAACTTCACACATATTGAACCAAATCTCGTGCGTTACCGAGACTTGAAACTTGCATTCAGATCAATGGGAGTTGTAGGGACTAAGATCTTTCAGGATTGGGCCCTATATCAAACAAGAATCCAGGGAATAATTCATAGTGCAGTTGTTTGTTGAGTGTCTCTCTTGTGCTGTAGTTTTAGCCATGGGCAGTGGATTTGTTTGAAAGCAAACAGAGAGATACCAGTTGATGGGAGCATAATGCAAATAGATAGGATAAATGGGTAGATTAAGGATGGGTAAAATGAATAAAGAAACAGAATGAATAAAACACCTTATTGTGCCTGGAAGGCCAATCTAGCTAACATTTAATCCTGGAGGAATTCTAGTAGGATAAAATGTTACCTGTTTGACTTTTTAAACCTTACAGAATTGTTTTGGAATTTTCATTTTCATTCATTTTTGGTGTGTTGGTAACTTGATCTGTTAATCTGAACTACAGAAGTGTGGTTTACATTTCCTTTTCTTTCTTTTTTCTTCCTTTAATTTCAGCTAAGGGTGGAGTAAAATACATGTTTAACTTGCAGTGGCAGTGACATGGTTAACATTGAGCCTCGGGTGGTTAGTCGGGGCATTCTTTCTTTCTTTCTTTCTTTCTTTTGTTTAGGGTTTTTTTGTGGGGTGGGGGGGCAGGGGGTTGTGTTTGCCTGATGATTATGAGGCAGGCAAAAGTA
This sequence comes from Terrapene triunguis, assembly GCF_002925995.2. Taxonomy (NCBI): domain Eukaryota; kingdom Metazoa; phylum Chordata; order Testudines; family Emydidae; genus Terrapene; species Terrapene triunguis. The sequence goes on along the minus strand of NW_020664562.1, from coordinate 40,168,889 downwards.
CTCTCACAAAACTGCAGCACTCACGCCAAGAGCCAAAGTCATTTCTTGCTGTACAAGACCGCAAAATGAGTGGTTACGATGTGAGTAATTGTGTATTATTTGTAAGGACTGAAGCGTGGAATATAGTTGTTGCTTTTAGCTTATCTCCTTTTTGACCTTCCCTATCACTCTTTCTTGTACCTTTCGTAGACCTTAACACTCCTTCACCTGAAAGGGCAGCCAGGCAGGCTGCATTAATGAAGGCAAGACTATGTCAAGGAGCATTCTTAGCAGAACTCTTCCCAGCCAGCCTGACCTAGCACCTCAGCTACATTCTTGGCCTTGTCCAGCAACAGCTGAGAACCCAGGTCTGTTTCTGAATCCAGATGGCAATGCGTTGCCATATGTCAACAACACATGTCATCCTGATTAAATTTTTAACCACATCTATTCTGCTCTCCACATAATAAACCATTCTCAGCCCATTGCATGGCAGAGGCCTCTTCAGTACTGATCCTACTCCTACTGTGGAAACATGCTACTGGTAGCTCAATACAACTGAAGGCATAACTCTTTCTTTCCACCAAGCTCATCACTTCAATGCTGAGCCTGAGTGGGACTTCTTGTCCCTAATGACACTGCGGAAAGAAGTTCTTTGTTTCAGTTGACTCTGAGTAGTAGTTCTATGTTCTGGATCAGGAAATAAAAACACTTTTCAAAATTGCTTGTGAGAGCCTTTTGTCTTAACTTGTCTGATAGAAAGTGTCCTGTCCAGGCTGTCTGAGGCTTGGAAGGAGAGAGAACGCTCTTCTAATGGGACACAACCTAGACAGCCTCGCATTTAGGGACTTACTCTTTTTTTGTTTTTTCACTTCCTTCTCGATGTTCTCCATCAGTTGCAGAAGACCTGACATTGCTCTCTATACATGAGCTGATGCAACACAATTTACAATGTTTTCAATAGCTTTTATGGTGCACCTCTCCCCCAGTCCAAGCAAACTACCATGCTAGGCTCCTCACCCCAACAGCTAGACTTCATTGGGTATCTGACACAGGGGTTTTGTATTGAGAAGGCTTTCTGCAGGTTTCCACCCAAGGGAGGATGTCTAAATCCTCCAAGACATGAATGTGTCACACTTAAGGTTTCAAGTAGGCTGTTAAGATCACACATTATTAGACACTCCAAATGATCATTTTGAGACTAAGATGCTGGGGAATGAAGATTTTTCCAGCTTCTTCTCCCTACCTGTGTGGTCCTACATACCATCTAAATTCCTGCCTCTTTGAGAAAAGCAAGGTAGGTTGCAAATAAATATGACAGAAGTGAAAGGTTAGTTTGTTAACTCGCCCTGACTTCTTTTAAACTGATATGAGCCTAAGGACATGCAGGTCTTGGAAGGATCTGTGAGAGCCACAGAAAATTCCACCCCTTCACTCTGCCATTTGGACTACGTTTTTGTGTTCTCAGTCTACTAAGGAGAGCATATGGAGTACAAGAGTAATTGGCCCAGAGGCTGTAGGCACAGGGAAAGTGGGTTTCCCTTTGCACCTGAACTTGCTTTATGGCTCTGAATACACTTTTCTGGTTGTTTCAGAAACTGTTCTGGTGCTGTCTCCAAGGGGAACCCAGACTGTTTGCCAGCAAAGCAGAGGGCTGGCTTGTGTGATGAATCTGCTGAGCCATCATAGGTCAGCAGGGGGCAGTGTGATGAACCTGCTCTGTGTGAACTTGCTTTGGAGAGAGAGGTCAGGAGGAAGGGATGAGTCCTGTGCCATTGGGAGGGTAGTGGGTGAGGATGGAGCAGAGCAGAGTGCCTGGTGGCCCTTGGAGGAGTGTGGCCGTTGGAGACAGTTGGTAGAGTGCTTGTTGGCACCCAGCAGGTGCTGAGCCTATCAGGTCTAGTGCTTGGAGCCTGGGAGCACTTGCTTCCAAGCTCATGCTACCCAGGGTATGTTAACCAGACAAGTAGAAGGGACTGGTGTACGTGGCATTCCAGCAAACCCACAGGGTGATACTTCCAGTGGAAACAGGACTTCAGACCAGCATAAGTAGGAAAACGAAGTTTGCCTTTTAGTTGCAATAGCTAATTTCTTTATATAGCTAGGCAAATTATGCAAGAAGTATTTCTTCTTATTATTTGTAGAGCAACCAGCGCACAAAACTTCTGTTTTTCCCCTTTGCTTTCACACTGCTACAGTCAGTCTGTAGAGCTGATCAAGTTCCTTGAAATGTGAAAGGAAAAACACCATCTGAACTTTGCTTTAAAAAAAAACTATCACAGCCTCTCTGATATACTGTATTCAAGCATCTGCACAGGGAAGGAGATAATTTGGATCAATTTTTATGGATAGTCAGTTTTTCGAGGCAGTGCCAAAAGACATGCTCTTAATTCTGATTCAGTAACTGACTTCTTGTGTATACTGTGCCAACGTACAGTAGAGAGATGCTATTTATTTAGCAGTGATTACTGTATAACCATTCTTTGTTTTACATATATATGTATTATAGTATAGGGGTCAGATCCACAGCACGTGTAAATAGGTATAGCTCCATTGACTTCAGTAATACACACCATTTGACCGTCTGGCCCATTGGTTTTTTTTAATGTGTATTGACTGTCCTGCAATATTAAAAACCTTGTCATTGGTGACCAATGATGTCGCCTAATGTAATGCTGACTTTCATGTAGTATAGCTATTAATAACAATGAGGGGAAATTAAGAGTCCTAAGTATGACTTTTCTTACGCTTCTAAAGTCTATTCTGATCTTGCACATATATTAAATATAACATTTAAATGCCTTTTGCAGTGTTTGATGTTGAAGCACTATTTGTTGGAGGAATGAGCTTTGATGAGATCTTATCCCAGTTCTACCTCTGTCTTACTGTGTGGTCCAGGGGACCTGCCTGTCTCTCAGTTTTCTCATCTGTAAAATGGAGATAATGATATATAGAAACTAGTAAACTCTTTTTCTTCTTCTTCTTCATTGTTGTCACTTCCCTATTTGGGGTCAGCAGTTTCTCCCAAAACTCATGACTGGCTGTTATGCAAGTTGGTCTCTCTAAGGTCGTGTGATATCTGCTCGGTGTACTGAGTCTGTGTCCTATCCCTTGGTTGTTTTCCATCCACCATCATTGCAAGGGCCACCCTACCAATGTAACTATCAGGTCTCTGCTGGACATATCCATACCAATGTAGCCTCGTCTCTCTCAATTTATCGTCAATTGGGGAAACCTAAATTAAGCCCCTCACAGCTTCATTTTGTTTCCTGTCACAGAGTAAGTAAAGTCTTAAGAAATATTTTTAAATGTCTTTCGATGACAGGTCACATTCTGTACTTGGATATATGGATCATTATTGAAAAGAAGAGAAATTGGAATCATTAGGGAAATGGCAAAGGGTAAAAGATACTTAACTAAATATCAGTCGTGGGGGAATTTTTATTAGAAACTAGTATGTGATGCCAGCCTCAGCTCACTGTTTGTCCACACCTCTAGTAAGTGTCGTGCCTTCTCCAATGCCACCCCATGTATGAATCATTCTTCTTGAGCTGGTGTGCAAGGGCCCTCACCTTCTGCTTATTCACATTCCTCACAATGACCAACCTCTACTGGATGCCTACAAGTAACTTCAGCAGCATGGTTGTAGGGGAATTTGGGATTATCCATCTATCCGTCTATCTATGTATACATCTGCCCACTCTTCTACCCACCTATTCTTATTAAGTGGATGAGGCCAGTCACCACCTTATCACCGTCATTGCTTGTTGTTCCTCAACCCTCCATCTCACTGTTGTTAAGGCACTGGACTGGGGAGATCTGGGTTCACTTTCCAGCTCTGCTATAGACTCCCTGCGTGACTTCAGGCAAATCCCTTAATTCCCCACCTACAAAATGGAAATAGTAACCCTACCCTTTCTCAGAGGAATGTTGTGAGGATAAATTAATGAATTATTGTGTGGTGCTCATATGCTATAGTGATGAAGGCCATATGTAGTAAGAGAGCTACAACCGGAGCAGTGCTTTCTTTTGTGTTTGTACATTCTTGGCATTACCAAATACAATGTAATAATGATAATTAATAATAATAATAATAATAATGCAGGATTGCACTTAGAGAAGCACAATATGATTAGAAACAGCCAGCAAGGATTTATGAGAGGTCATTTGGCATGGCAGACAAGGAGAAAGACAATGGATGTTGTTTATTCCTTTCCTAAAAGCATTTAGGGTAGGATTTTAAAAAAGAAATCACCCGAGGGACTTAGGTGTACAGGTCCCATTGATTTTCATTTTGTGCTAGGCACTAAATTCCCCTAGGTGATTTTGAAATTCCCACTTTACTGTATTGGACCCTTTCTGTTTGCACATTGAACTTTTATTGGCTGTGTCTCACATATTGCTGATTGTAGTTGGTTGGACAGAAAAGCTTCTCAGAAACAGTAAATGTTGAGTGGCTGCAAATGGCAATTTCAGCTGAAAAGGAGTAACTAATAAGACAGCCAAGACATCAGTTTTGTACCTCACTTATTAATAATAAGCCACAAAAACATATATAAATAATGTCCATTGTTTTATTTAAACTCATGAATGCTTAGAAATTCAAAGTGAAGGCTAAGACAGCCTGTAGCTCACTCGGCAATGCTTATTTGCAGCATAAACAGTGTGATATGTGAGAGCACGCTATTTTGATACCCCGTGTGTGCATCAGCACAAGGATTGCATTTTGTACAGAGCTTCTGCCTCAACTCTGAATTTCCTGGGTTTTGTGGGTTTCAAGTGCTTGTTTGTGATTTCGTTCTCTTTTTTGATTTTTTGTAGTAATAACAAATGCAATTAAATAGAGACAGAATGAGGGAGGAGGGTAGAACACTGACAAAGTGGATGTGAGGTCACACAAGATAAAGGCTGCAAATTAAGAATTGGTCAGAATACATAATGTTTGATTCAGTGAATTATTAGATGCACAGTAGATTAACATGAAGGGGTTAAGTTTCTGAACACTGACTAAGGGATAGCTACTCTGTTATTTGCTTAACAAAATGTTTTGTGTCTGCATATTTCTAATCCAGTGTGTTTTAGATTCATTGCAAATAATTCTTTCAGCTGTTTCCTAGGTATCCTGTCACGCAAATGGATAAAACAATATAGCTAGCTCAGTGGGGAAAAAAATAAATAATACAATAAAATGCGTGAACTGTATTTTTTGTGTTAGGGCCTGATTCACCACTTCTGCTACTCCAGTTTTACACCAGTGTAACTCTGGAGTTAAAGTGGCATAACACTGTAGTAATTCAGTGGTGAATTAGGGCCTTAGGATCTGTTGTGTGCCTAGGTTTTAAAAATGGTTAAGATAAAAATTTTCATGAAATAATCAATTTGAAGTTTATTAATTAGCAATAATGGTGACTTTTTGGTAATGTTAACATTTAAGAAAAATATGCTGTATAACTTTATCATATGAATATTCAAAAACTGGAAATCCAGTATTTGCATAGGCGTAAAATTAACATGGTAAATCAACTTGCACAATCCAGAGAACATACTAAAATTGGGGGGGAAATAAGAAAAATAGTTTAATTTTTGGCTACATAACAATAAAGTTCATTGTAAGTGCTGTCAAGTCATTTATAAAAATTGTTCTGCAAATCATAAATAGTACACATTTGTGTATAAACTATGTAAACAACAAAAATTGATCTTCCATGCAATCCTGGCATGTCGCTTAATCTGAATTTTAGCAAATTTTGTGATGGGTGAAATGGAGATGAAACAACATCAAGATTTCCTGGAAGCACCTAAAATTGTGCTGATGAAACAATCTGCCAATCACATGAGCAAGCAATTTGCTTTTTATTTCCAAGCATCAGCTCATCTCAGTGTGTTGATGTTGAGAGATTTGTCTCCTCATGTTATCAGATGTCCACTCCACAGTAGCAAACAGTGAAAGAGGCTCTTATAACAAACTACAGCATATTAATATGTATTTGAAGGGTAACCAACATGATTTATTAAGACTAAAAATGGATGTATCCTAAAAGTATCCATATAGAGACCTCCAAACATGCCTCACACTTGCATTGGAGGGGCCTCATGTCGTGCCCATTGTGTATATGAGTCTTCATGCTCATTCATTGCTTGGTCTTTACTGAAATTGCCACCAAAGGTGTAAATTAGTGCTGTTCATGAAGGTAGGGGTTTTGTTGTTGTTGTTGTTGTGAAACCTCTCTACTGGGCACTAGACTGCAAACATCAAATTCATTTCACTTTGGCCACTGAACAGTCATCAGATGGTCACTACCCACCTGACTGTATTTAACTGTTGATCTAATAGCTAGTGACTTGTAGCCACATAACACTTTGGGGCTATTCGCTGGTTACTGAGATATTCATGATTTAAAATGATGTGCTTCAGTTGACTGATGAATATTTTCTTCCTGAAAGGTCCTTGAATACCAAGTGTACTTTTAAAACAGGATACAGTGCAGGCTGTCCCATAATTTTGTTATAAACAAATTTATGTTCCTATTTCACACCTACGGCATAGTTCAAAGTACTGTCGTATGCAAGGAGTCTAAGGAAACACATGTATATAAACTCCCTATTCAGTCCACAGAAGGGCTCTTTAGGTGTTTCCCTGATGATACTTATATGAATCCTTCTTCAGTTAAATTACATTTTTGTGGCACTGACTTGCTATCCTTTGTATTCATGGTTCTCATGTATTTTCAAAGGTCCCATTCTTTCTCCCTCTTCTGTCACAAAAATGTTTGGTTATAAACACTCAATAATAAAAGGGCTATTTTTCCCAGAAAAAATAGCAATATTCTACAAATTATATATTTAAAAGTGTAGGGCTGGGAAATCTGTTTATTCAACACTTTTTTTAAAATTACAGTAATGTCCTATCTCATTCATGGTGCTAGAATTTTTTTGTATCATAGGAGCATCATTAAATTAGCTCATTTTATTCATGCTTCTAATGGCATTGGTGGCCTGGATTCTCATTTACACTAAGTCCCTTTTACACAGCTCTTGCTGTGTGAAGAGACCTTAAAGTAGGTGCATCTGGAATATATGCCTGCTTTTAGGGCCCTTTACACTGTTAAGAGTGGTGAAAAGGGGCTTTGGTCTAAATGTTGCCCAGTGACGTAAATGGGGCTGCACTCATGAGTAAGGCAAGCAGTGATTGGCCTCATATATGTTGCTGTTCCTAGCAATGAATGAACACATTCTCACTCATAGTAAGACTGCCCTTCTGTGAATCAAAACCCAGCCTTTTTAAAGGCTTGGATAAGGGGTCTTCAATACCATCCTTCTCATTCAGTCTCTGGTTTCATCCTGTTCCTCCCTGCCTCCCATTTTCTCCAAGCCCTGTTTCATGTTGAAGATCCTGATTTAAGGTCTAGTAATTGTGTCAGCCACTCTGCTGGACCCCCTGTGAAGGTTCTTTCAAATCTCGTGTGGTCTGGCAAGCGCTGCCATTCTGGGGAATCTCTGACCAGTGAAATACCAGAGTATGGGAATATAAATGGATCAGGGCCCAGAAGAGTTCCCGCTGGATTGGCCAGACCTTAAAGAGGTTTCTCAAAAATAGGGATGAGTTTGTAAGAGACTGTTCTAATCTCCTTTGGCTGCCAATGTTTCCAAAGGACTGTTCTGGCAGCCTAGATTTGCCAGGGCACTGGGACCTTTCCCTTGGCCATGCCCACCATCTGTCAGCCAGGAGGAGAAGTAATGGCTCTATGCCATGCAGGGATTCCCCTTTCCTGGGATCTGCCAGGTTAAGGCTGATTAACTCTGACGAGGCATAAAACAGCTGCAGTGCAGCTAAGAATCGGGGCCTTAGATGGATAAATAACTTCCACTATCATATCAGCAGATGACAGTAGGACTGTTTTGTTGTCGTTTTTTTGGTTTCTTTTTTTATGAGAAGACTGTAAAGATTTCAGGCCTGATCCTCAGTTGGAGTAAATTAACAACTGCTGGGGATCTGGCCCTACATTGGTAAAATTAAATAAAAATATAAGTCCTTTTATCTGTGTGCAAATTAAGTGAGTTAATGTGATATGAAAAAATGTTTGTTTACATTGTAATCTTGCTCTAGGGTAGTAATCTACAAATTGATCTGAAAAGATTGTATGTTGCTTTGGGGAAAATTGAAAATTGTATTAAGCCACAGTTTCACTAGTTATTGACTATAGGGAGCTGAGCTCTGGATATCCCTGAGATTATAATAATTATTATGTGGAGTTATCTTTTAAAAGTGATATCACACAGGACTTTAAAGATCAGATTAAAACTAAGGTTTTCCAATTGACGTCAGTTTACTGTAGTTATGAAAGTGTAACATTTTGAAGTAGAGTTTATAATTAACAAGTGAAGAAAAAATAATATAACTCCAAAGAAAAAGTAAAAAAAGCAGCACCTTGTAGATTAGCACTTCAGCTGAGGCAAGGTCTGCACAAGAAACCTTTGGAGGTAAAGCAATTTGGTTAGGGGGGGTGATTTTTTTTTGGCAACATTTCTGTACCGGCAAAAGCCCTAGTGCAGACTAAGTTATACCAGCTTGAAAGAGCTTTTGCTGGTAAAGTTTATTTCACTCAGGGAACTGGTATAAGCACTTGTTTGCTGGTATAAGCCTCATCTATGCAAAGAGGGTTTGCTGATATAGCTGTACTGATATAACTATACTAGCAAGCCGTTTCTAGTGTACACCTGTCCCTCTTAAATTAAGTAATTGCATGTAGAGATTGCACTGGCTCTAAATGATGTCAATAGTAAAACTCCTGTTGATATCAATGGGAGCAAAGTTTGGCCATTCCTATTGTACAGTGAAGTTTTTTGAAACCCCCAGAATCTTCGTGCATGTCTTACCTAGCGTGTAGTAGTGACAGGATGTGTAAAGATTTACTTTCACTCGCAGCATTATTATTATTTACACCCAGAAAAGGGTTGTTGCCAAACACTTCAGTTCTACCACCCGTACCCTAATTAGGCTAGATCCCAAACTGCGTAAGTCAGTGTAGCTGCAAAGGAATTATGCCAATTTACACAACTCAGGATCTGGCCCCCTGAATAGTACCTTACGCTGCAAGTAGTCCCATTAAAATGAATAAAACTGTTTCCAGAGTAAGGTATTAACTCAGTGGGTAGCTGAATGTGGCCTATAAAAATATGGTAGTAAAATACTGGGGAGGAAGTAACCCATAATTGTAAAAAAAATGAAAGCATACATACTACGAGTGTTTTTTTTAATGTACTGATAAAGCAGATGTGTATATTCAAGCCTTTTGTTATTTTATTTTTCACGTGAAGTAAAATTTGTTAAACATTCATGGTTTTGGAAAGCATATGTAAAGGTCTTGAGTTTTCTGTTCTTTTCACAGATCTGGTTATTTAAGTAGCATAATCCTATCATTGGAAGTATAGTAGAACAAAAGTATCTATCTTATTAAATCTTATCAGTCTATTCAGGAATTTATACTGTGTTCATCACCTTGGTATGTAGAGGAGATATTTGTAGAAGGAAAACGGGGGACCTGAGATTAAATGACTGTTAGATGATGAAAGGTAAGGGTTAAAATTTTTATGATTACAGTACTCACATTTCTTCTCTGTCATCAACACTCTGATATTTTGGCATTTCAGAAAGAAAGAAAGATTACACTATGTGGCACCTAGATATTTGGTATTGTGTAGTAAATGTGGTGTGGGCTCTTTTATTTATTACCTAAAGATATTACTAACTGCAAAACTGGCTTAATCTTAGAGCTTATAATAACAACTTCAATAATAAACAATAATAATAATAATTAATAATAACATAATGCTTTCCAATGCCTGTAAAAGATCTAGCAAATATTTTTGGTTAACACTAGGCAATACTACAACATGTCTGGCATCCTCGGTTCACAGGAACTGGCATTTTCACTAAAGTACCTGTACTTGTGAATTGAGGAATTCTTCAGTTTCTTAACTCTGTGAAAACCCTTTTCACACAATATTTTTAAAGTGTTATAATATGTATTGATGAAAGAATATTTGTGAGAATATTTGTGTCTTTTCAATTTTTTTGTGACAGAACCTAAATATCTTACAAGGAAATGTGAAAATGTTCATAGCACATAGCACTTAAAAGAATTCATAGCACAGCTACCATCCATGGAAAATTTAAATGGAGAAAGTTTCCATGCAATCACTGCTTGTGCAGTATTATCAATGTTAGCTCAGAGCCCAGTTCTCCTGCCATTGAAGTCAATGTCACAATCCCTGTAGACAGCAGCGGGAGCAGGAGCTGACCCTTGCTTTGTCCCAGGATGATCTTCTTCTACTAAAAGAAAGGTTAAAGTTAGACCCGTTTCTTGTCTAACATAATTAAAATATGCATTAATAATAAATCAACAGAATTTCATCCAGTATAGTCAAGCCCCTCCATTTTCATAGCAAGCTAGCAGAAAGTACTTGCTATTGATATTTCTAATCTCCTACAAGTTTGTGACACTACTACAAAAAACAAGCAAACAAAAACCAACCTAACAGTGATAAACACTTCAATGGTTTTTTGAAAGTCCAAACCGAGGGCTAGCTTTTGCTCTTACATAAGTGTGCAGGACAGCTCTTGAAGCCAGTGAGAGTTGTAGGCCTGTATTTGAAGGCAGAATTTGGCCCATAATTTTTTGTTGATACAAAATCTAAATGTTTACAAATCTAAATGTTGTTAAAGAGGTTGGGGCAGGTGCTCAGCTGATGTAAATTGATGCAGCTCCATGTAAGTGAATAGAGATACACTGATTTACGCCCTCTGAGAACCTGGCCGCTTGTCCTGTTTCCCACTGAAATCCCAGAAAAGTGCCTCATGACTGCCTTCCTGCAAAACAGGTTCATTAACGTCTTGGTTCTCGACTCCTCACTGAGTCAACCTAGGCAGCAAAGTGGATTGGAGTAAGTTAGTTTTGTGCACGAGATGTTGCAAGGCTTCTCAGCCCAGTTTCCTGTTTGTTTTCCTGGCTAGATCATTCTGGTTCAGAGAAGTAAATAGAACAATGGGAATAATCCAGTTCCACAGGTCCTAAATGAATGATGTATATTTATTTCAATCTTTATTATCTACCTGTGCCTCCTTGCTGCTGGGTAAGCCCAGATGTACACCATCTGCTTGTCTTATGATCTTTGACATGATTGAGAGGCCACCAAAAATACCTAGTGATTTCATACCTTGTAACTGACTGGTATAAGAGGAGACAATGTTAATAATCAAGCAAACACCTTAAACTTTTGCTGGACACATTTTCAAAGTAAACTCCACCCAGCCTCTAAAATTGTGCATGCATCTAAGCTTTTGCGTATAGATTTGTCTTTAGCCAAATTTTTGCATATATCAAATTTTAAATGCAAAAAATTGTAGAATTGACGGTGCTTTTGAAAATCTGACCCTGTAATTCTACCTCCATATGCTTTGTAAGAGCTCGACTTCTGTGCCTGCCCAGTCTGCTGTTGTAGCTGCCTACATCTTTAATTCCTGTGAGCCGTAGTCCTGGGATCTTATGGCCAAATAGGTTATTATTTTTCTTAGAACTAACTTTCCCATTCTGGTACCTGAAGAAAACACAGACCATTTAGGAATAGGTAGAAATATCAGCCTATATGCCTTATTGGGCAAATCAGAAAGACCCTGATCCTGCATGGTGCTGAGTGCCTCCTGCCAAGTGTTGAAGTCAATAGGAACTGAAGTCACTCAGCACCTTACAGGATCAAGCTACAAACTGGAGCATTGACCTCCACTGGGCTAATACTGTGTACATAGTCTAACCCGGATCCACAGCTGTTGTAAAATGATGTAGTCCACTGAAGTGAATGGAGCTAAGCTGAGGGTTACATCTGCTGGGGCTCTGGTCCCGTGTGTCCAGTCAGGGTTGTGTGCTTATTGTCCACATTTTTCTAAATGTGGTTGAGCAGGTAGTTTAGATTTTTGTTTATTTTTAAATTTACAACATTTGAATAGATGTTCAGTGCTACCCTCTTTCATAGCTTATAGATGTGTTTTATCATCATGGCAAAAAAAAGTATGAAAAGGTCAGTTCAAGTGTAGGAAAGACAGGAGATCTGTACAAATTAGATGTTTCTAAGGGTGAACTAATTGGTAGCATGGTTAATATGTCGTTCATAAAACACAATATAGCGAAATGACCATATCCATTTTTAAAAGCCTGTAGATTCTTCCTTTGCCAGAAGGATTAGCTCCACCTTCTTACTCATTGGCTTTATGGTAGGGTGTTTTATTATGGGAGAGAGTAATTTGGGCACAGTGCTGACAGGGTCCAGACTTGTATCCCTCACTGTATCACTACTACAGCTGGAAAAATCTGGACCTGAAAATGTTGCCACATACATGGCAACAGCCAGAATAACAATACAGGCAACATATACTTTATAAAACATCTGGTAAAAAAATAATCTGAGTCAAGGTCTACCCAAATATTTTCAATGTTTTATTTATTAAACCCAAACCTTATAAATCGATTGTCTTATTTTTCTTAATAGAATTACTGACCAAGCTTAGTAGAGAGAATAAAAAAAACCCCTAACCTTCCACAAAGAGCCCCTGAGAGGTGGTCTACACTTAATGGTCAGAAATCTCAGTACATTTTACATAGGCTACAGTGATAGGGTCCCTTTGATTTTATAGGAAAACTAGCATTTTTTTGTTCCCCTGATCTGTTTGTCCATATGCTGGTATGCAACCATGAAAAATCCTCCATCTTGCTTGCAACACACATCTCAACTAGTCTGTAATTGCATTCATCTTTTCCTTCAATCATCTCTTGTCCTGGTTCTGCACATTTAGATTTTTCACAGAACTTTTGTGTCAAAATCAAAATCTTGAACCAAAACCAGCACATCTGTGGGTTCTTAAATGTGTTGTTCTTATGCCAGCTTGAGTGTCAAGAATTAGAGAACTATCAGGAAACAGTCGTGATTGAATTCAAATTGTCCAGTGTATTTATGGTCTGTTTGGTCAACCTACTGAGAGAAATTTAATTACAGGGCTTCTATACACCACTCCAGGTAAGCTACTTCACAAAGCACAAGGAAATCCCAACAATACTTTGAAGGAGTTAGAAAATGACAGAACTGTTTCAAGTTTCCAACTGTGAGAGTCTAATCATAATAACAGAGTTTCAGAAGCACTTGTCCTCTCATTTGCCATGAGTGATATGTGATGCTAGCGCAAGGTGCTTTAAAACAATTTGACTCCTTGTTCACTCTCACTTTTATAACCAGGTTCTTGGATATTCTGGTGAATACAGAAGCCAAAGTAGATAGAAACAGAAATTCATTATCCAAAAAAGCTTATTGTTCACTTTCCTAGCCCAAGTTTACTATAATGTATAGGCCGTCAGTACAGGCGAATGCTTGGAATACTTAGGCCACATACATATCCTATGTCACACCTTTTTGTGTACACTGAGAGTTTACAAATACTGCATTGAATTAGACTGTTTCATGTAGGGTGACCAGACAGCAAGTGTGAAAAATCAGGACGGGGGTGAGGGGGTAATAGGAACCTATATAAGAAAAAGACCAAAAAATCGGGACAGTCCCTATAAAATCGGGACATCTGGTCACCCTAGTTTCATGCAAAATTATGCAATCCTCCCTGGGAACAATGCTCTTATACATTTGACCAAAGTTGCAACACTAATCAGGACTTGTGTACCTTTGACTACTCACATTTTAATATTTTTAAATATATGTATTTTACAGCAAAGCCTTTTGCAGTTGATTTGCTTATATAATATGAATAACTGTATATTTTCCTACCTGTACATATTAAGTGGTTACTAGCTATTTTATTATAATACATTTAAACTCAATAGCAATGGAGATTTTACTAGATGCTTAACTAATTTATTGTGGCAATGTGGTATTTAGACCACTGATTGTCTGCCAGTACAGTTAAAAGAAATTAGAGACACCATCATTGCTAAATCACTTTACCATTCAAAGAAGAACTGTAAACATATGCATTCATTTAATTATAATAGTGCCAATTATAAGAGAAATTGTAATGCTGAGAGCAGTGGCTTTTATGTAATCATAATAATGGCATGTATTTATCTTGGTTTGGCAAGTTAGGCCTTTCTTTAATAGTTGGCTTTGCCTGAATAGAATGTGGTTTGCTGAAACCAACAATAACCCCCACACCCTTCCATTTGTTATTACGCAAATACTGAACAATAATCATGTGGTATAAATGATTAATGTATGCATGGATTAACAAGTATCTTTGAGGTTTAAAAAGTGTATTTACTTTCATTCTTCTGTTCGACTAAGCATATGGAACAATTAAATGTTCGGGTAGAAATTTCTTTTTCTTTCAGTAAAACTGAGAAATAAGCTCAGGGCCTGATTCTGTTTTCATTGAAGTCCACGGGAAATTTACCATCAACTTCCATAGAAGCAGGCCCATCGTTTTTAAAACATTTTTTCTGTGGTTGTTTCACCTATTAAAACATTTCATATCCTGATTTCAAAATATTCTCCATATAAATATCATAAACTCATATTGGGTGTTTTGCGCTAAATGCTACAGACACTAAGTATAGGTCTCCTTTGTAAGTGTAAAAAGAACATTCTAATTGTACTTACGAAGCTAAAATAATCTAATTAAAATATTTATTGAAATACCTTTATTTAGCATAACCATTTATATTTGTCAAAATGTGTATGGGATTTATAACCTTTCAAAAGACAAGTGAGAAAAAAAAGTTAGGCATATGTGTTTTTTTCAGTGAATAACAGTTATCGGCACTTGATTTCTGTAGATCCCTGTTGGCCCTGATTATATATAAAGCAAATGAAATCCTTCCTTTCTGAGACTCATTTAAAAGCGTCAAATATCACGGAGCTGGTTTACAACAAGGTTACATAGAGAAAAATGATGATATTTTATGGTATATTGAGGCAGACAGCAACAAAATATTGACATGGGGCCCCAGTAAATGTTACCAGTTTATAAAAGACTTTAAAGAGTTAAAAAATGCATTACTTGAAACTTGATATAAAAATTGTGGCCAAAGTAAGCAATGTGCTGGAGCACTTGATTATTCTTTTATCAATAAATAAGAGTGGCATACAGTTAATTTCAGCACTGTAATTGAGCAATGCATTCTGGGAAGCTGAAAAGCACTGTAAGATGAGGAAATGTTTTACAGACTAATCATGAGAAGAAAGGAGCCTTTCATAGCCCGTATGATGCTGTTGTCAGAGCTAAAGGCAGATAATGATTCAGTAATAATGGCACATTGTGGATATTTAAGCTGAAAAGATTGGGACAAAATGAGCAGACATTGTTGATTTGCTAACCTGAACAGTTTGTCTTTGGGCTCCAAAAAACCATCTATACTAAACATTTTATACTAAAAAGTTTTAAAATTCACAAAAAAAGATTATTTCTGGGACACTTGTATCAAAAATCAGTTCCGTTTTGTTTGTTCCAGTTACTTTTTTTCAGCTGTAATTGATAGTCATGATTTTCTTTTTTATTACTCTATGAGCTGACAAAGTATAATGTGCTTCATACTGCGTAAATCTTCTTCCATTTAGTTGCCAGAAGAAATCATCTCAAAAGAAAATCAGTTTTAGTAATGACCTAAAATATTAAATATAAAATTGAGAGTGTCATATTGCAAATAAGTGGACTAATTTGCATTTTGTCTCCGGGGCATCGATAGTGCTATAAAGAGTCATGCAGTTGAATTTATGTACATTGTCTTTTTTCCTCATTAGTACATTTTGGATCTGTTAGTTGTCTTTCTTTAAACATCTGTTAAATGCAGCTTTATAAAGCCATACTTTCCCATATGTTTGGGAATGTTACCAAAAGCCTGGAGCCTTGGCCTCCTGAACACTGCTTCGTTTCAGAGGAAAAGGTAGATGAGCTCCGAGGGCCAGATTCTGCTTTTAACAGTCAATGGTCAAACTTCCATTGATTTCAGTACGTGCTGGAGCAGCCCCTAAAACATTTAAGGCCCAACCCTGGTAGGAATTGAGAACTTGCAATTTCCATTGCCTTTAGGTAATGGTTTTAAATAAATGTGTTTAAAGGCTTTTTTCATTTGGTTTTTAGGAAAAAGCCCAATTTTAGCAAACAACGCTGTGATGTGAGAACATTTGGCCAAATCCTGCTCTCCTTAATTACTCCTATGAGAAATGCCAGTGAATCCAATATGACAGCTTGTGTGAGTAAGAGATGGAGGAACTGGCCCTTTATTTTGTGCATATGACGTGTATACACACACAACCGTGCATTAATTTATTATCATCTCTGTGATGACGTAAATAATTCCAGGCCTGGTATTTCCTTTGTAAATACACTTTTCATGTGCACTTTTACACAAAGGATAAAATGAAACATACTTCTAACGGCTATACAAATGTGTGGTTTTTTCCTTGAGAAAAATATTTATAATAAATAACTTCAAAATTTAAATCAAAATATATCTTTAAAAAAGTTTTAGTTCTAAGCATTCTGTAAAAAATTGTGTTGTGTGTTTACAGTAACAATCATTTGGATCCATATGTTTTAAATCTGTGTATTTACTGAACTAGATTTTGTTTATTTTAGAACATTTTAAAAATATCTTTTTTATTATTAATTTTTTTTTACAAAGTTCTATATATAGTAAAAGATTTTAAAAACACAGGGCTAGGTCCTCAGCTGGTATAAATTGGTTTAGCTCTTCTGGCTCACAGTACGTGGAGAAGTTGAACACCAGGAGTGTTGTTAAAAAAAGGATGAAGTGCAATTCACCATGGTCTCCAAGGCCCCAATCCTGCAAACATGGACACGCTTAACTTTACTACCTTGAGTAGCCCTGGTCATGGGAGTAAAGCTAAGCATGTGTGTAGTGTTTGCAGCATTGGGGCCCAAGCAGGGAGCTTGTAGAGTCCAAAGGGAAAAGAAGACAGAGGGTGATGGTTAACAGCAAAAATGTTCCACATTCCAAGGCATACACTTGCAACTCTAGTGAAGGGTGAAGTTTGTTATTCACACTACATTCTAATGGAAACAGCTGCTCTAATACAATTCAGAAATGAACATTGATACAACTATATGACTGATCTGCCAACAACATTAAATAGACACAGATTGAGCTGCTGTTAGAAGCTGAGTGGCTGCTTCCAGGGCCTGGCTGCCGTCAGCTTCCTTTGAGTTCACTGGGAGTTCGGGGTGAACAGGCAATTTAGCCACAGAAGGAGTACATTAATTGAGAGACTGTTTTCAAGACATTTTCACAGTTACTAACAAGAATGGCTCATTTGAATCTTCACTACCTGGGTCCTCTTAGTGACAACCAGTCTTATCTCTAGGAAAATTTCCCCATATTGTCTCAGAATATATTGGGTGTCAGTTATCTGAGCCTCAGTTTGGTAGGGTATAACCTGGCTATATCAGTTTTCTTTAGCAAAAGACCTAAACTCTGTGCAGCTCTGTGATTTTGATTTGCACTGTCTCATTCAAACCTTTTCTTTCATTTTGATTTGTGTGGCTTGTACACCTTGAATTTCACATTGAGTTTTCAGTTTAAACAAATCCCCAAACGAAAACAAAAGTCAGGCTAAATCACTGAGTTTCACCAGACCACTAGTGTTTACATCTAGGAACAGCAAAAACAACAAGGAGTCCTTGCGGCACCTTAGAGACTAACAATTTTATTTGGGCATAAGCTTTCGTGGGCTAAAACCCACTTCATCAGATGCATAGAGTGGAAAATACAGTAGGCAGGTATAAATACACAGCACATGAAAAGATGGGAGTTGACCCACACACACTTAATAAGGTAACTCCCAACTTTTCATGTGCTGAGTATTTATACCTGCCTACTGTATTTTCCACTCCATGCATCTGATGAAGTGGGTTTTAGATCACAAAAGCTTATACCCAAATAAATGTGTTAGTCTCTAAGGTGCTGCAAGGACTCCTTGTTGTTTTTGCTGATACAGACTAACACGGCTACCCACTTTGAAACCTGTCAACTGCTAGGAACAGGTAATTCTATTCCCTTCTTAGAGAATCAAGAGAATCTTTGGATTTTTCCTTGCAACACTCAGCAGTCTCTCTCTCTCTCTCTCTCTCTCTCACCTGTGTTCAAGGTGCAAAATTCAGATGTAGATCCAGATTTCAAAAAACTCAAAACTCAGTGCTGTGAGGAGGAGTTTGATTTGACCCACTCTAAAGATAGACAGCTGGATCCTTAAGATGTAAATTGGTGTAGCTCCATTGACTTCAGTGAGGATCTGGTCCAGGGGTTGTTTGCAAATTCCAATCAGATCTGAATTCAGATTTTTAGTATTCTCAAAGGTTGGGTGTGATTTGATTTGGGGTTTGGTTTGGGCCCATATCTATTTTGTATTAGCTGAAAGCACATCAGAGTACCTCCAGGTTCATCCATACCACTGTTCCTTTTTACCTGTATCATAAAGATACATAAAGA
Organism: Terrapene triunguis; assembly: GCF_002925995.2. Classification (NCBI taxonomy): domain Eukaryota; kingdom Metazoa; phylum Chordata; order Testudines; family Emydidae; genus Terrapene; species Terrapene triunguis. The sequence continues at coordinate 40,150,410 of NW_020664562.1, read as the reverse complement.
GAAAAGGATTTGTCCTCCATATTAATATTGAGGACTCTTGCCAAGGCTTTATTTCAAAATACAGTGGTATATGCACCTTGCTTCTCAGCAGAGAAATCCAAGACACAGAAGTTTGGCCTTCACTTGATTCTCCATAATCTGCAATCCACTCTACCAAATAAAGTTCTTAATTTTCCATCTGCCAAAAGACTTGTCTAATAGTGCATCTTACAAACAGCAATCATTGATCTGCTTGTCCCACCTCCTTCCTTCATCCATAGGCCATCCTAGTTTGCTGAGAGTACTTCAAATGTTGCCCTTGGAGGAGGACAGAGTTGTCTGGAGCTTATCCAACTTGGCGTAGGGATGTTCTAATAAAACGCTAAGTGGTTCTCCTTGCCAATGAGGAAGGGGATGAGGAAGATGAAGGAAAGGATGGCACCAAGGTCATCTCATTCTGTCCCGCAGCATGCACTTTTTGGGAAAGTCATTTTTCTCCCCCTAATTCTTACTCTTGACTGCTAATGATCATAATAATAAATCTTGGCATTTATATAGCACTTTTCATCTTCCATGTTCTTTTACAAACACTAAGTAATTAATTAATCTTCACAACATACATGTGTAACAGGCAACTATCGCCACATCACAGTTAGAGAAACTGAGGCAGAGAGGTTCTATCAATATACATTATCGATATTATGGTAGCTCTTAGGGGCCCTGGCTGAGATGAGGGCTGCACTGTGCCTTGGCACTGTAAAAATACACAGTAAGAGACATTTCCTGCCCTGAAGATTTTATAATCTAAACAGACAAGACAGTCAAAGAATAGGAGACAGGAAGTATTATTAGCCCCATATTACAGAACTAAGGCACAGAGAGGTTAAGTGATTTACCCAAGGTCACACACAAAGTCTGTGTCAAATTGTGGATTTAAAACCCAAATCTCCTGAGTCCTATTCCAATGCTTTAGCTATAAAATCATCATCCATTCTCTCACAGATTAATAGCATAAGGCTCAGATCACTAGACCATGCTAACACTATTAGACCACACATTTGCCTTTCAAAGGCTTCTTATTAAGACATCCTGTTGAATAAAAACATTAAAATATCATTTTAGATATTACAGTGATGGACGCTATAGAAAAATGTACCACAGAGAGATTAGATTAGGGTAAGATTTTCCAAGATGGCAAGGACCTCCTTAAAAAAAAACAAAAAAACAATCCAATCAACCGGATGTAACTGAGTTACGCTTGCTCCCTTTTTAGAACAGTGTTTTAATTCTGAGCAACCCCGGTTAAAGTCCATCAAAGTAAAATTAATTTTGTGATTTAGATTAGATCACTGTTCAGATATTCCAGTGTCCTATTTTTGACACAAAAAGCATTTTTAATAGAAAATGGGCAAGCAAGTTATAGTCAGAATTCATGTTTTTTTATAACCGAGGAGGGTGTTTCTTCATGTCCAACTTGGTTTTTACTATTTGAGACCCAAGTTCAGCAAAGCACTTGAGCATATACCTAACTTTAAATATATGTTTAAGTCCCATTGACTTCAGTTTGACTGGAATTTACCTTTGCTGTGGACTTTTGCTCATTGACCTATGAGACGTAAGCACATGCTAGAATTAAGCATGTACTTTAGGGCTTTCCCCAAAGCTGTTGTGAATGTTTAATGAAGTATTTACACCATGAATAGTATGGGCACCTGTGCTTCAACACCAATGATTAAACAGATATTTGCGTTGTAATGCATACCAGGTGCTTTTGTGTTAATGGATCACTCAAGTGAAGTTTTTGAACTCTCATTTCCAATAGAACTTCTTTTTTAAATTGTAAGTGAAGGGAATATTCAAAAATAAAATTATAGTCAGTAAAGCCAAGTGTCTGCTTAAAACTACACTAATGAGGAAAGCTGGAATGAAGGCTGGACATTGCCTAAGCTTAGCTCATAGGTGATGGTAGTGGCAGAAGACACTTGTTAATATGCACCTCAAATGCCTGGATCCTTTATGTAAATAGGAATTGTGCTGTGGTTACTTCTTGCATATTGTGATGTGTGTTTCTCCCTGGAAGTGGTTTTAGTTTTGTATGTGAATAAAAGCTAGCATGTTTGGTACTTTCAGGAGTTTAAAAAGTAAGGGCAGATCAACTCAAGAAGGAAAAGGCCCTGGAAGGAAAAATTTATTTAAAAATAAATTTTAAAAAAGAGAAATGGTTTATTTTAACATTTCTTTCTTTAAAATAAAAAAAGGTGAAGTTGGTTGAATTTGGGGGGAAATTGCATTTAACACTTGGATGCACTTTACTCTAAAAGGAGTGCTTGCTCAAGAGTTTATGAAGGCTTCATGGGAAGAGCAAAGCAATCTAAGCCATATGTATTGGGCAGATTGCCAGTTGTTTGCCAATATGCCCAGGCCACCTGGCTATATATGCAGCCAACTATGCCATTCTGACTAGCCAGCTTTAACCTTCAGACTGCTGCTTTTTCCGCTCTTATGAAACTCTAAAGATCTCCAGAGTGCATTCCATTTCTCCCATGCCAGTAGTTTATGTGCATCCGGACAGGCTGTACAGGTACACTGACCAGACAGCTCACAGCACCCATTTTGAATGAGCTCTTCTTTTGTCTAGAGAGCAGTTTAATAGTGTTGAACCAGGGCCATAAGATGAGTCTGGAGATAGCAGACTGAAACCTTTACCCATATGCCATAGACAGACACTCTGACTGACAAGCCACAGTTTTATTCCCAAGTCTGTAGAAACACTGTTTTATAAGTATAGTTTATCAAGATTATGTTTAACATAGTTTGCCACAGTAACTTTCTTTACTGAATATTTTCACGAATTTTGAAAGAACTGAAGCATTTATTGTAACTCAGGCATTAATAGCACATGGTTGCATTATATGAGGTAATTTATTTAAATGTTTATTCATTAAATTTCACTTGCAGCCAAAAGTACTTCAGTATTCTATTAACCTTTAGTTAAATTCTGTGTCATGGACAAAGCCTGAAACGAGTGCAGTATCTGTGGCAATATTGTAACATCTAGTAGATATTAGTTATAGTGAAGCTATTCTAAATTTTGAAACTAATGTAGAAAAAAGATTATGTTCAGCTCGGTAAACACAGCATGGGAAGTTTTAGTGTAAGTGACAGCAAAATTTTAAATGAGTCCTCTCTGAGGTGATAGGCATGCACCACAGATTAATTGTCCTTTACTTGAATAAAAAGCAGCTCTGACAGTTTAGCATGGAGACTTTCCTTCTCTGTATAGCTTTTAATAAATGCATTTATAATTGTTATTATATTTTGAGGGTTGGGGGTGCGATCAAACCTATGTGTTACATATCTGTTTCAGTTTAGAGAGAGACATGCAAATATTTTATTTGTGGAAGTAAATGAGAGCAGGGTAGACATCTAGCTACCTGTTTGCACCTCAGATCATCTGCCAGTGGAAAAATGGAACTGATGCTTATTTGCATAAAACTGTAGGTTCGATAAGGAGCCGAGGTTAAAGCCCCTTTAAAAATCAGGCCTTTAATAAAGCTGTAGCTAAACTCAAACTAGGCAACTGTACATGTATCAGGGTTTCAGGATGAAACTTTTTCACTGTTCTACTGCACACTGCTGTCATTGCCGCAAGAAGCTATTCTAGTCCCCTCTAACACTTGTACCCTTGCTTTGTTCCCAACATCCTGATGAAAACTGGCTGAGATCACATGGAGCCCATCTGCTCTGCTGTGTAATCCACCAAAGCTTACTGTTGAGCTGAGTGACCCACTCTTCCTCCCTAAAGGGGTTGAGTCACATTGCTTTTGGGGTGAGCGGGTGGCATTGTAATTTTTGGTGAAATTACAGTGCCACCCGCTGATACAGATTTTTGGGACTCGTATTTGTCTTCTCCTTGTAAGATACATGTTGCAGATTTATGGTTTATTAGTAGAGAAAGACATTGTTGCAAATGCACAAAGACAGACATACAGTGATAGGGAAAGTGTCCCATTGGGTTTTACAGTCTGTCAGGTGAGATGCAGCTGAAGCCAACCCCATCTTTGCTACCCTGGCCTGGTGTGGCTGTCAGCGTAGGTAACTGTGGCTAGGATGGAGAAAGCAAGAGCAGAAATGGAGACAGGTGATTAAACTAAAGGTTTAAAAGGGCTGATACCATATAGGTATTTAGGGTACACTTACAATTCACAAGTTTTGCCTTTAAATATTCATTGATCCCTTCTGTGCCTGATGTGCTAATGTATATTTGCTTACATCTATGCCCAGATAAATATATACACCACATTTTTTACTACAGTATTTGTTTAGTCAGTGAGCCACATTGTATCGGTCTACAGTGATCTTCCTGTGACATTTAATCTTAATAATAGGTTTAAGGCACCACTCTAATACCTTGCCTGAATCATATGGTTCTTCTATCAATCAGTGTTTATTATCTAATATTTTTCTGTGGTGTGTGTGTATGAGAGAGAGATAATCTATTTATCTGTCTGTCTATCCTCTCTATGTTGTTACCATGTTATTCCTTCATTTTATTTATTTGAACCTGATTTTATTTTCAGATAAAAAGTTTGGTAATAAATAACAATTCTTTCATTCAAGGATCTCAAAGCAGTGAAGTTTTAAAGGTTGCTCATAATGAAGTTGTTTAAACAGGAATCATAATACCCTCTGAATAATATTTAAGATGTTAAATATCTAAACACTAGTTTGACTAGCCCACACTGAAGATTTTCTATTTAAAAGGACTGAGAAGAATATGGCCATGCCAAAGTGGTGCAATATACAATACTATCCTGAACGGAACATATTCTTCATTCTGCTGTCATTTCTGCCTATGCTTTCCCCTTCTTCTGACCAAATTCCCCCTCCCTCATCCATCCATATTTACAAAAGGGAGGGGTCTGTTACATGTCAGCTGCACTCCCATCTGTATATTAGGAAGAACATAGGCTCAGTTTCCCTCTTCATGCACACATGGGACTCCCAGTAGTGTTAATGTTCCACACTTGTCTCAGGGGGGAAATGGGCCCTGAAATCTTTCTTACAGGTGATAATAAAGCACTCATTCACATGGCTTTGGTTGAAAAATTAAATCCACTCTCCTTTTTTACTCCCTTCCCTGCCCCCCCCCCCCCAACTGGGCACAAGTACAAACAAAAGAAACGGATTTCCTTTGTTTGATGACAGATACAGTCACAAAGTGACCTCAGACTCCCCTCTTTAAGGATGATATGCATTCCTATTTCCAGTCTTTGTCAGGGGAACTATGGGTGTGAATACAAAGCAAAGAAACACCCACGGCTGGCCTGTGCTAGCCGACTGGGGCTGCGGGGCTGTTTCATTGCTGTGTAAACTTCTTGACTCAGGGTGGAGCCTGAGCTCTGGGACCCTGCCACCTTGCAGGTGGATTCCGGTCCACTCACCTCTCCATGTCCAGCAGGTCCTATGCAGCTCCTCAGCAACTTCTGTTCCAGTCTTGTAGCGCTTGCTCCTCCGCCTTCCCCATATGGGGTCTCCTGGTGAGAGCATAGATGTAAGTCTGGATCCAGTGCCCCCTTCACTCCACTTTGTAAAGACTTTAAACAGACACTGTCAGCTTCGAATAACAGCCCTGAAAGTTCTGTATCTAGAAGTGACCTTTAAGACAAGAACAGAAAGAGGCTGAAGAACATTTTTCCTGGGTTTGCAAATTGTTTATTTTGTGCGCTTGTGCATCAGTCGGTTTCACGGTGATGTTGATGGTGTACACCCTGGCATACGCTCGGCAAGGATTTTTACCAGTTACAGCTACAGTTGGTAGGAGTGTGCACAAAAAGAGAGGGACTGGGGAGTAGAGTTGGGACCACCCAACAGGTTGGGTGGTGGTGTGCTTTAGATCCTTACTAATATAAACTGAGGAGCAGAGAAACCCTTATTTTTTCTTTTGTTTAAAAAAAAGTCAGAACATACTGTTCATCAGAAAATTGATTTAACTATTCAGTTATTAACAATTAAAAAACTCATGTTGACATTGCCACTTTAAGAGGCCAAATTGTGGCAGTCTTGAAAATTTAGCCCATACAGGAAGAAAGCAAAAGTTGCCTCTGAAAGGCAAAACAGACAAAGATGTGCTCACAGCCTGCTTGTACTAGCATGTGAAGAACACACTGCAAGCTGTAAAGAGGGAGGGACCTAAGAGTATGGCCCCTCTCAGAAAACATTTCTGATTCTAGGTGAAAATCAAATAGTAAAGGGGGATGAATCCTGCACTGTTGAACTCCAGGGGGCCAGGATTTCAACCCAGAAGTTTTGACACTAGATTTTAGACATCCCATTTAATAACTGACTCACTTCAGATTAACATCATAGGAATTCTCCTAATGAATAGTGTTACCCTTTTCTTTTTTTGATCCTCCCTTCAGTTATTTTTCCAGTATTTTACAGCATACAACAGTAGATCAGTGGGAAGTGAACTGCCTTCAGGCATGACTATTTCAATCCAGGCAACTGTGCACTGAGGATGTGTCCTGTTGTGTTGAATTTCACCCCACCACAACACATCCTCAGAGCATTGTGACATGAACTGACATGGAACAGTTAATCATATCTGGTTGGTGCGCTACATCACAGTGGTTCAAAACTTCAACTCTTCCCTTGTGTGTGGGAAGAGGTAATTTCCCCTTCACTGCTACCATATATACTAGTGAGGACAGATAAACAGAAGAGTTGATTAAGGGGCGTAGTCTTGATAAACAGGTGTGAAATTCAGATTGTTACTTCAGGGAATCTCTGAAAGGAGGCTGGTTAGCTGAGCGCCAAACATATGGTACAATCTGTCTTTGCATAAAGTGGACAGTGGACCTGATTCTGACTTTGTTTATGCTGGAGTAATTCAGGAGTAGATCCACTGGCTGGTGTGATACCAGTGTCACTGAGCATAGACTCAGCAGCTCCTATGACATTTTTAACAAGAGGTTTTGTGCTTTGCTTGAATGAGTGAACTTTACTGCAGCACCTCTGCTGTAGTTATTGGGCACTGAGGTTTAAGAAATGACGAAATCCCAAATCACCTGGATCATGCATTACTTGGGCTCCGATCCAGAACTGATCTCTGTATGAGTTTAGGGGTATGCCCATGTCGAGCTCAATCCAGGATTGAGGCCTTGATCAGCTCTGAGCTGGTGTAAATTGGCATGGCTCCACTGAGTAGAGCTAGGCTGGTTTATGTCAGCTGAGGATCTGGCTCTAGAAGAGGGTGTGTGGTGTTTATGTTCAAAATAGGAGTCAGTGTTATAACTATAATTGTTATGATACCATCCTAAGGTAAGAGCAGGGATGTTATTAAAAACACTAATATAGGATTAGTCTCAACAATTATTATTTAATGGTGGCTCCTTTTGAATGTGTTGCCTTGAGACTTGGTCTTCAGTGTGACTCTTTCTGACTTTTATAAATGTGTTAAATTAAATAATATTCCAAGATAAATGAAGGAATTAAAAATGAAAACTATGGAAAAGAAAAAATAAAGCAGGACAGCTAGTGCAAACAGAAATGAATATTAATTTAATGCCGAATGTGAAAATGTGTCAAAAGTGCTAATCAAATAGTTTCATGTAATACAAAAACTAAAAATTTGGTTCTGAGAAGGCAATATTTTCTGTATTAGCTTTCAGTCACTTTCACATAGGACTATATCAATGCCAATTAAAATTCTATGACCGTCAGTATAACGACCCAATCAAAGTTATTTCTAACCTATATAACAACCTAACTATAATTAACAAACTATATAATTTCTAGAGCTGCCCAAATAATTAAAAATATTTGACAAATAATTGATTCATGATTGAAAAAATGAATAAATTATTTGAACTCCATAGAGCTGGTTGAATAATTAAAAATGCATTTGTGAATAATTGTTTAATTAATGGATGGAAAAATATATTGAATACATTATTGGAACATTAAGACAAATATAATTTGACTCATACTAATAGGCTTCAGTACTACAAAGTGCTGAGTACCTCCTGATGATGATGGGAGTGGAAGGTGCTCAGCAGAATGCACTCTCAGGCTTTTAAATATTAGGGCCTTGTTTCAGTAAAGCATGTAAACTGGAGCTTAAGTGCTTTGCTGAATCAGGGCCTGCGTCCAATCCTGCAAACACTTACACATGGGTAGCTGGGACCACTACTGAGCATAGAAGTACTTATGTCTGTATGTGTTTGCAGGATCAAAGCCCCGTTTGGTATGAAATTAATCTTTCCAAGCTGTTATTACTAACATAGACATTGTCACACACAAAAGATTTCTTAATATATATCCAAATTTCAACCCCCACATTCACTGTATTCACGATTTGAACTATTTAAACTGTTCTAATCTTTCCATATTAGATATTTGCGCAGTACCCTTAGTTTACAAGCCAACTATACATATAGATGTATTACGTAAAATACCTCTCACCCTTATCTTCAGTAATGTGTTTTTTTTTTGGGTAAAATACACTCCATCTTCAAGGCTGTGTGTGCCTGATCCAAAGCCTATTGAAGTCAATTGGAGAACTCCAACCCCCCATTCTGTGGCCACTAGGTGACTGTCACCCTTCAACACAGTTCCTGTACAGGCCTTAGGTGATGTGTGGAGCACTTTGCTTTTGCCTTGGCAAACCACAGATGAATTATGCCCACAGTGTTGACGGACAATATCAGACTCGTGATATTTAAGTAATTTCTAGCTTCAAGTCACTTTACACACATGGCTGCTTTTAGTTATGTTTTTATACAATGATTAGTGAAGTTACCCAGGAAAACAATGAATTTCTTGATAATATACTGAGTTTTCAAGTTCTCGTTAGTCTTAACAAAACCTGATAACTGACATACTAGGAGTGCTAATCATAAACTATAGGGTAATTTTTTTACAGTAGGAGACACCCTTTCTAAGCAGTGGTTAATTCTTTCAGAGGAATATTGGTCAGTCTTTGAGATATGAACATACAGCTGTCTGTTGGATTAGTTATCAGTGGCACCAGTATGTTGTTCAAACATGCAAGTCCCACTCTGGGTATGGTTCATGGTGGGAGTATATAATTTCAAGAAATAAAAAGCTTCAGCTTAAAGTGGTATTATAATGATATTTTTAACACCACAGACTTCTACATGACAAAAAGATCATTAATGTCTGCCTATGTAGGAAAGTCTTGCTGGTGTTATCACATGGCATAGTCTTAAAGGGGGCCCTTCTTTAGACTTGGTTCTCTCCAGTTTTCCATCCAAGTGTCCATCAACCCATGATGAAGAGAAGGAAGTAACTATGTTCATGCTCCTTCTTTGATGAATACAGACACCCACCAGGTTACGCAAACCTGATTTACGCAAATCTGCACCTACGGAAAAAGTTCCGTAAGCTAGAAATAGTTGTTTTTGTTTTTTTGTTTTTGTTTTTTGCGTAATGGTTGGGTATACGTTTCCGACATACACAAAATTTGAGTTACGCACGGCAATCCGGAACGGAACGCTTGCGTAAGTCGGGGAGCGTCTGTATTCTGACAGGTGGTTTCATGACAAACTTTATCTTCTGCCCTTTGAGGAAAATAGTCTGGAATCCCCTGGTATATAAGGAATGCTTCTTGTGTTACATATCCATTTCCCAAAAGGAAAATATTAACATATACTTATGATTTTGATCATGTTAAGTTATTTTCTGTTCAATGAAAGCATGAGAATCTTTCCATTGACTTCAGTGGGCTTTGCATCAAGCCCTAAATGCCTCCTTTTCAGATATTTTCAGATAACCTGGTTAATTGTTATCTCTGAATTATGGTCAACTGTGATGCTGTCCGACTGGTATAATCCCATTGTCTTTTTTAATTATGAACAATACGATTCCACTGCATAAACAGGTTATTTTATCTTCTTTTGCCAATGGCAAACAAAGATAATAAGAATATACATATTTATTGGGCATTAACACCATTATGTTTTCCTAGATGATAATTTAATACAATTTTCAATGTCTACTGAGTACAGATATAACTTCCTAATTTTACTGAGTGTCTGTCTGTCAGTAAAATGATTTTGTGATCTTTAACAGAAGTATTTTAAATACCATATGTTGCCTATATAATAATTACAAGGTAATTAACATCTTAATAGGATTACAATTAAACCCATATCATAGTGTTTTCATGTTCCTAACCATAATCAGTTCTGTATATTAAGGTAACATCTCATTCCTACAGTAACGACATTATGTTAACTTGTTAATAACATCATTCTGATTTTACAAACAAGACTTTGTTAATTAATTCTGGGAAATCCTATGGTCTGTGTTATACAGAAGGTCAGGCTCATAGTCTATGAGTCTATGATCACAGTGGGCCCTTCTATTAGTCTATATTAGCGTTATGTTTTTGTTAGTATTTTATGGGCCAGATATTAGAAAGTGGCTTCTAAAATTGCATGTGCAGCTTTTGTCCATGCAAAAGATTGTCCATGCAAAAGATCTGAAAATGCGAACTTACAAGTAGTTTTACTTGCTAGGTTGAGGCCCCTGTGAAAATTTAGCCCTACATATTTTCGTCTCTTGAATCTAAGCGGTTGGACTATAGTTTGGCACTGGGATATTTTGGACCATGAGGGTAGATTTTTGACATAATTTGGTCATTTCTCTCTTCCGCACACAGTTAGGATTCCTCAGTAAACAAATCATCACACTGGGGGAGGTGAGAGAATGGAAAGAGAGTTGGATCTTGCTACAGCAATCTACTGTACGCAATCTACTGTATTAAAAGGATATTTCGCCCTGGTTATTCCAGCAGAAGCCCACGTAGAGCATGGTTCAGGACAAAGCTGTTGTGGTACAAGGTGGTTGGACCTCCCCCTTCTCTGGAAGGCCATGAAAGAGTCCAGCATTGGGTGGGTAGGGTGCATGGCCAAGGACCCAGGAGACTGAATGAGTCAGTGTGTGTCCCCAGGGCAGCCTCTATCAGCTGGACTTCTATGAAGCTTCAACTGCAACTTAATTGCCCCAGTGGAACCCCTAAGGGAGGGTGGAGTGCCTGTCTCCACCTGGGACTGAATTTCCCTCCTTGTGCAGTAGCCCCAGCTGGCTCAGGAAGTCACATCTTGCTCCCCTTCTGTGCCAGCAGGAGTGAACGGAGTCCATTCTCTTTTCCAAAAGTACACTGTAATTTGTTGGGCCAAAATAGAACATGTAAGTGAAGCTTAGAAGTAATCTCTGCTTAAGCACTGACCCTGGCCCTCAGATTTATGTGCTTGCACCTGCTGTCCCATCATATACTAAAATACCCACTCCAGTGTGCCGTGTTTATGTAATGATGTCATCTCGTTTAAAAAATATATGGTTGTATATTGTATTTGTTGTTAAAAATCTCAGTAAAGACCTAGGGCTTGATTCATTGGTGAAGTGGAGTGCAATCTGACTCTCTTGTATCACCAGAGGCAGCTATTCCCCAGGATCAATTCATTCCCTGAAGAGAGCAAGCATTGTTTTCCCTATTGCACTTCTTGGGAATATCCAGTGTTTCAGTGAAAGATGCTCACCTCATGGATGCCGTCCCTGCCACCCACTTTCTGAGATGCACTCATCAACTTGGTATCCTCTATTAGAGTGAGAATTGTGGGTGTCTTGCAGTATGGCAGCTCCCCTTTGGGACAGAATTTCTGCTGCTGGAGGTTGGCAACTCAGGGCTTGTCTACACTAGCAAGTTTCTGTGCAGTAAAGCAGCTTTTTGCGCTCAAACTGCAGCCGTGTACACACTGCCAAGCCACTGTGTGCGCGGGAACTCCTCAGTTGCAGCGCTGCAAAAAAATCCACCTCGACGAGAGTCGTAAGGCTATTGGCGCAGAGGCTCCAGCGCTCTATTGCCAGTGTAGACACTTGATTGCTTTCTGCGCTTTAATTGGCCTCCAGAGCTGTCCCATAATGCCTCAAGTGACCGCTCTGCTCATTGTTTTGAACTCATCTGCCCTGGAGACATGTGCCCCTCCCCTTTCAAAGCACCGTTTCTGACAGTCCTTGCGAGCTGTGCTGATCTGCTCCAGGACACAAAGCAAACCATTAACGTGGAATGATGGTGCTGTTGAACAAAGAGGCAGGTGTGTGTGTGTGTGTATGTGTGTGTGTGTGAGAGAGAGAGAGAGAGAGAGATTGCTGTGCAGAGAGCCCAGGAAGGGAGGTGGGGGCTGATGTTGGGGTTTCCCCCTCCCCCTGTCTCAGGACTGGTTGCTTCCTGCCACTGTCTGCACTTACAAGACAGCATGTTGACACTCTCTGATCCCCAAAACACACTGTCTCCCCCCCGCATACACACACACATTCCCTGTCACACACTCTCCCCCCCCCTTCAGTTGAAAAGCAGCTGGCCAGTGGGGGCCGCGATCGGCCGAACCTGCCGCGTCAGCAGGTAAATAAACTGGCCCGGCCCGCTAGGGTGCTTACCCTGGCGAGCCGCGTGCCAAACGTTGCAGACCCCTGCTCTATGTTAACAAGAAAATACAGCTGTAAAGTGAGTGTAAAATGAAAAGTTGTAAAAAATGTAATATATACAAAAGAAAGTTAAAACACACATTAGATTGGATCCAACCCTTTGAGACACAAAAGACACTGGAATACATGCATGAAATACATAAAATAGATTTGACCTCACAATCCATTAACATTGCGGATTGAATATAGCAGATTATGGTCCCTGCACCAGTAATTCAGTGTATTCACATTTTTAACAGGAGAGGACCCTTCTGATTTTTGACAACAAACTTCTCACATTTTTACACAAGACCTTTTGAGGTTTATTAAAGTGCTTTGCTAACATTGTGACTTCCAGTGTAAAATATGCATTAGGATTTACACCCTGACCATACTCTTTATAAGTGGAAAAATAAGTGTTTCCCTGGGGCTGAGATTCAGCAGTCAAATGCATGGGGGTGAAGCCTTCCTGGATTTTGAATGGGGGCCATACAATTTCCAAATTAAATACCCAATGTGCTACATAGGATCTGAGTATAATAAGCCTCAGCAAACCTTAAGATATTTGTTCTTAAATTATGAAGGGACAAAATCAAGCTTAAAGGTTTTACTTTTCCAGTTTTCACATAAAGTATTTGGCCAAAGCTGCCATTGGTTACGCTGGTGTAAATCAGGAGTAACGTCAGAGGGATTGCTTGGATTGACAATGGGGTGAATTTACTTTATTGATGAAGAAATGGGGATGAAAAAGTGTTTGGCCTTTTTAAATAATTGAGTCTGTTTGCATACTTTGTGTTATTAGGGTATGTTTAAATCTTCAACTGTTTCATATTAGCTATATTAATGTTTTTTAAAAATAATCTATTTTAAACATGTTATTGCAATACATGCTGAAATATTTCTGAAGGCCAGGGTTAGAACTTGCCAGTTGGAAAAAGACAGTCTTAATTGCTGAAGTATGAAAGTCAGATGGCTTCAAATACCATCTGAAAAGATAACCATATTTTTTTCAGCTGTTGTGTAGCCTCCATATCTTACTGTCAAGAAGCTTCTTTTGGGACTGAGACAGGTCACGTTGGAAGTCAGTGGCTAATCAGCTCCCACTGCAGATTGTCTGCCTTCAGCTTGAATTATCTTAGGCAGACATCCTGGCTAGCTGCAACACAAATGTCTGATGGCTTAAGCCTGAGAAGACCTGAGTTTGGCAGCCACTAAGTTAGAGATGAGGGGGAAAAAGAAATCCTATCTTTTCTGGTGCTTTTCCCTTCTTGGTTTCCCCACTAAAAATCAATAATGTGGTCGATAGTAGGTTTTGAGTTGTTCACTACATAATGGAGTTTTTTCTGATGTAAACCTTGGGTGTCTGGGTTTCAGACATTATAAGGTGTCAAAGGAGGTTTGATAGCTGCCACAATTGTCCCAAGTTACATTTTATTTCCAGTGACAGCCTTTGTAATATGAGAAGAAAAGGAGTTCAGCAGTTATAAGTATAGATCATTTTTACACCATTTACAGTTTTTTTGTGGGTGAAAAGTTTTTCAGAAATGGATCATATTCTTTTTTAAAACCTACATTGAAAAAAATGCACTCGAGACAGTGTTAAATCCAATAGAATTCGGTTTTCAATAAACATTCCAAAGTTTGTGTGAACTAGCCAGTGTGAGACTTCACAAAACATTTGTTTTCCTAATTTCCTTGTAAAAGATATTTAGAATATAGTTATGTATGTAGAACAATAGTCTTATTAATTAAATAATCCATTCAGGAAAACATTATTGTTTCTTTCCATCACTAGAAGTGTGTCAGGAGTAGCTAAACTAATAAGTATGTGATAGAATTTTTGTTACTTGTGTGTAGACATATAACATACATTTTCTTTTTTTATTAAGTATGTGTCTAACAAGCTTAAGTTGGTGTAGCCATGTTGGTCCGAGGATATTAGAGAGAGAAGGTAGGTGAGGTAATATCTTTTATTGGACCAACTTCTGTTGGTGAGAGAGACAACTTTCAAGCTTACACAGAGCTTTTCTTCAGATCTGGGCTGACCTGAAGAAGAACTCTGGACAGAAGCTGGTCCAATAAAAGATATTACCTCACCCTCATTGTCTCTCTAACAAGTTTAAGGACAATTTGAGTTGACAGAGGTACTACAGTATGCAAATCTTTTCTATGTCCATTCACACAATCTGACTATTATTGGTGCAAGAGTCTTCTCCTTTGTAGTTCCTTCATATGGCTTTGCCTTCTGGAATAGTAGTCCTGTATCTTTCTGCCTCATCTATTCTCATCTCATTTAATCTGCAAACATGTATTTTCTCTCTTGCTTTTACCTATTAATTTCTCTCTCCTTCTGCTATTTTTATAACATAACTAAGTAACCACATTCAATATCTCCCTAAAGCATGTTAAAATACAGTTTGTATGAAATAATCCGTAAGATTCAAAGAGGTTGGATGTTTATATAGATAACAAGGATATCTAGAGTTATAGTTGTTAATGCAAATAAAAAAGTACTGGAAGGGAGAGAAAACTTCATATTTCAGGGCTAAACTAATCTTGAACTATTACTGATTAGGATGAGACCTTCATGGGGGAGGGGTATGTAGCTAACCACTCATCTGGCCACTTTCAGGTTCTTGCAGCTTCCTCTGGTGCTTCCTTTGGTGCTGGCCAGTTTTGGAGACAGGATTCTGATCTAGATAGATCACTAGTTTGATCCAGCATGATAGATGCTATGTTCTTATGCTGTGCAAAATGAAGGACGCATTCCTGCCAACTGTTTACTCGTTGCTGTAATCCAATGAATAATGGTTTGCAGGATTGGACTCGAAAGTCGTTGTCAGAAGCAAATTCTTTCCTCAGATCCATGCATACAGCTCATGAATTGATTTCAATGGGAGTTGCACCTGAATAGCTAAGGGCATAACATGGCCTTTAAATATTTAGAAAGTATTATTTAGGCCTCCCAGTCCTTCTCCTACTGAAGTCAGTAGTAGTTTTGCCAGTGACTTCCATGGGAGTACATGATCTTGTAAACCCTCATTCAAGTGAGTAGTCCCCTTGACTTTGGTGGGACTTTTGCTTGAATAATAATTGCAGAATTAGGTCTTAGATGGAAGAGAGAACGGAAGACTTAAAATGGAAGATCTTAGAAAATTGTGACGATACAACATCTTTCACAGTACCAAAATGACACGGTTATTTAAAGCCTTGAAAATTCTGTTTGAATTGTATTTCAATATTTAGCCAATAATCTTTAAATACGTGCATTTGAAGCAAGTATCTTACCCCAGTACACTTTTAGATATCAATCATGCTATATTAATTGAAAGGATTTGGTCTAATCTCATAAAGAAACAGGCAAACTCTTGGCTTTGCCTTTAAAGAAAAAATATATCACTCATGTCATCCATTACTGTGCTATAATTATGGTAAGTGAAGCAGAACAGAATCGATGGAGCAATTTATCAATGCATTCCAAACTATTCTAGCACAACTGACGTCATGCAACTGCAGATACTGTCCTTCAATATAAAAAATATCCAGCAGTGTCAAGACTTTATTCTGATCCATTTCAGCATATTTTAATATTTAATGTTGTCATTTCAATTATGGTTTAATTAATTTATTTCATTTGCTATACAATTATATTTAATTAATTGGCTTTTTAAACTTTTCCCCCCTTAAATTAAAATTTCAAAAGGGCAAGAAAAAGAGTGAGGATAAAAATTCCAGTTACTATTTAATTCAGACTTCAAGTTAAAAAACCCTTAAACTTTAAAGTTTATATTAATAGAGCGTAAACTTGATCTTTTCTATGCCACTGTAAATTATTTCAAGATAAGAAGCAGACTGTAATGTGTGTGGTAAGCATTTCCAATGGGCATTTGTCTTTCGATATTGAATACTTCCCCAAAATGTCATTTTAATACATGGATACTGTTTAGTATCTTCAAATATTTGCCTTTTCACGCATTCAGTTTTCCAAGTGTTGGATTTTACCTGTGTCTTATCTTTTAAGTTTTATTCAAATAGGCTTACGGAGTTAGAGCTCATGCAGACTATACTTGTGTAAAACAGTCCTGGAGTTCGTATTGTTTGTTCTGTAAAAACACTCATTGCAAATTCCTCATGAAGTTATTAAATGTATTTACAGTACATTAACTATGAAAAATGAACTTGTTCAATAAGAGGATTGTTTAAAACATAGAGAGAATTGCAGTGAAAATTCCTTGCTCTATCCCTCCCTTCCCCACTAGCAATACTAACATGAATCCCTGTGGGGTAATCTATTCTGCTCTTGTCTTAAGCATCTATCTGTTAAATTATTTTCCTAATTCTGGGCTAAAGTGTGTGGTAACAACTGTGCCTTTCCTCACATGGGCACAGAACAGATTTTGGTGCTGCCGAAGAGAGAGGCAATTGGTCTGAAAACACACTGATTTTGTGGGGTGTGAGGAGAAGAAAGGTCTTTATTTACACATGACACCAAAATTAGACACCAAAATGAAAGATGTTACCTCACCCACCTTGTCTCACCAAAATTAGAATCTGTTAATAAAGTATGCCTATTTCAAAATAACCAGCTGATTGAATATACATTTCCACTTCAAACAATTTTTTTCCAGGAGAGAAGCACATGAAAAAGTTCACAAGAAAACAGAAACTGTTGCTCCTTGAAAGTAGTTTCTTTCATATAAAGCTGTTTGATTACTTGTAGGTATTTTATATAGACTTGTTGCAAATCTTTATTTTTCTGTAGATGGATTTTTTTTAATCCAAAAAAAGAAGGATCCTGTACTTTGATTCCAGCTAGAGTTTCCATAGCCTCATTAAACATTAACAAAAGGGAGAATGTATTCTGTATTTTGTAATTCTTGATCTGTCCCATATTATTGTACAGCCACAATAACAGCATTGCCTACTGTACTATATATTAGTTCTTGGATAGTCAGCATGGTTCTGTTTTTTGTGTCCTGTAGGTTTAGTTTCCTAATTGCTCTTGGAGCCTTTGTTTTTGAGTGAAAAGCCTGTTAAAGGGTTAAGGAGCATGCAGTCTGAACTTCCTTAGTGGAATGTGTTCTCTGCTAAGGAAATCAGAATGTCACTCACTATTTAAAGATCTACTAGTAAACTGTTTTGTCGGATGGATTTATTAAGGGTGATTTTACCTGGTATCACATTGTATTGTTTAATTTGGGCTATATTTAACCAGCATTCTGTTTAAACAGTGTCAGCGAGTTCTGAGAGCTTGCCAGACATATTCTCAAAATGGTTGCCAAGCTGTAAGATGGCTGCCAAGGTCTGAACACACAGAACAGGTCCAAAATGGTGACCAACTTCTCAGAATTTTCCTGTCGATTTCTTTCCCCCCCAAAATGAGGAAGATGCAGGACTTGGCTCCAGCCCCTTTGGCACTACGATTTATAGTGTCATCCAAAGATTCAAGTAGTTACTGTGTTCTTGTTTCACAGTACTTGGCAGAAAGCTATTTAGGGGAGGACGTGGGTGAAATAGCCAGTGTAAAATAACATAAGAGTTTTCCTTCCTTGGCTAAAATGCACCAAACATGTTGAAAATATGAAATGGAAAGTACAGTACTTTAAAAGAACTCTGAAGAGAGCAGCTTTAACTGACACTTCAGACTATGTTCTTTTGTAATGTGTCTAAAGTGGTGCAAACTTTATACAACAGGTTTAAGATTTATTTTATTTTTGCATTTGTTTACTTAAGTTTATAGCAGTTGCTTTCTGGCAGTTGTGCTTCTTAGCAGATTGAAATAAAATCATAAGGGTGAATTAAAACACACTGCTGTTAGTGCTGATTAGAATTTTAGCTTAGTGTAAATACCGGATGTAGTGTCCAACTTTTCAGGGACTTGGCATCGACTCAACAGGGATCTCCAGGCTACACAGGAGACAGTGTGTGCTTGGATGGTTTTTGAATACTTGGATAGGTGAAACTTACTACTTCTGCTGGCATGTGAGTTAATTTTATGGCTGTGTTATACATTATATGGCCCTAAAATAGCTGTAAAAAAAGGAATAAGATAATAAGGCAAAATATTATGATCTAAAAAAATTGAAAATCTGGATTTTATTTAAATCCCAGGCATTCTGGGCTAAGGGCTTGCCTGCGCATACAAGCTGTAAATACAACACTAGTTTGGAATGTTTGAATTGTACTTATAAATATAAAAAAAAATTGAAGGACGTGTCATTTTGAAAAGTCATAGATTATCATTATTTATTTATACAGCTGCAACGGTTTTAACTTAAAATCATAGGTTGCCAGTGCAGTGTTTCCTTCTATAAAATACCTGTATTCAGAAGGACTGTATTTGTAAGCTCTCTGTTTACAGCTTCCGGCTGATCCTATATCCCTTAGTTACCCTTCCCTCCTAAATAGCTTCCCCCTTCTCAACAACCAGGGTTACCGCCGCACATTTTCATCTATTAAGAAAACAAAGTTAATAAAAAACCCTGAGAGGCAAGCATCATCCTCCATTGCTGATGCAACAAGTCCTTGCATCAGCTAGCTAGAAGGTATTAAACTAGTAAAATAATTAGCACTTTTTGGTAAGCTCAAATACCTCATCACTGTAACTGTCTATTCTCTGCCAGCACTGACCTACAAGTCAATAGGCCATGTCATTTCTCCTATAGAAACTGTAAAGCACCTGAAATGCATTTTGCTCTATGGCTGATCCAGTTGGGGAGGGAACTGATAGAGCTGCAAATGTTCCTTCAGCTATAACTGTTTGTACTGGGGTGTTTAAGGCCAGGACGTTTCCCAAAGCCTTGTATTTTTACATTTTCCTGGGGTTTGTAAACAACCTTCAGTTCAAATTTATGCTCTCTTTCTGAAAGCAATCACTACCCAAAGTCCAAACGGTACATCTGGGGAACCAAGTGTTATTGACAATGATGGAATTTGAACTCTGAATCCTTCAGTGTAAAACATCAATGCACATTAAGATATTTGGCCTCTAAAAGACCAACAGATAGCAACAAGAGCACATAGAAGTTAGTTGCGGAGGTGAATGTTCTGAGTTATATAACACATTCTTTCATACATGTTTTCAGTCTGTTCTAATGTTATACACTGTCAAAAATGTGGAGTGATACAAATTCAGGAACAGCATTTTGTATCTTCCCTGCTAACGTAAAAAAACAAATCACAATCGAATTCTATAAGTGAATATCACAATCTTTACTGAAGAGTTTATTAAAGCAAGATTAAAACACTCTCTCTTATCCCTCTTTCCATTCCCCCTGAAATCTAATAGAAAAGTATAAATTTAAAGAACAGTACTTCAGCTGCTTTAAATTAGAAGACAAGTAATGAGACATTTAAAAGCTATGTACACGCTAGTATAAAACTGTGCATCATCTTTTTGTTGACCAACTTTGGGGTTTATTCTGCTGTATGTTTGTTGAATTTGTGTTTACATTTTAGATAAGCATAACTGGCGATGAGCTTGATTTTAAATTTCCGTTGCTAAATTTTTGTTTTTTTATATCACCTTTTCAAGCCTACCTATATTAAGGAAATACCTAACAAGTTAACCATTACATTTCAATATTATGAATGTATAGGCCATTGGAGGATTTTCCAGGTACTCCTTCCTATGTGTCATTATTTACATTAAATGACCATTGGGCCTGATTCTCTTCTCACTTAATATCATTTTTTCACCAATGATTTACACAAATGTAAATGAGGGAAGAATTCGGTCCATTGTGCATGGCTTAAAATAGCCATTCTTAGTTCTAGATTCTGATCTCACCATGTTGTACGTGGGGAATAACTTCATTGTAGCCAACAAAATTACAGTGTTGTAAAACTGGTATTAGTGAGAGGGGAATCAGGCCCTTAGTTTACAAACCTGTCAATTTATCTGTCATGGAATGAAATCCTTCAGAAACTTTTGGCACTAATTAATATTATGCTTTGTAAAGTGAGTCTGTTTTGCTTTTTTGTAATTTGAACTGGTGATACTTGTTTGTATATTCTACACGTACACACTCTGTATGTGTGTGCGCGCACGCGTACGTCTATATGATACGTATAAAATTACTTTTTATATAGTAACTTTCTGCATAGGGCAACCCAAACAGCTGTTCCTCCTTTTTATAGCTTCTTTAATCTATGTGCCAACAAGTCAGTTTACAAAATCTGTTTTGTTGATGACTGCTGTGATAATAATTGTGGTGTTTTGTGGCTTGGCAAAAGCCTGGGGTCTCCTCCGAGGACTCTTGCCAAAGCCTTTGAAGGGGTTGAGGTAGATTCACTGCCAAAATGAGTCACCACTCTCTATTTTATTTAGTGTCCTTCTGCCAAGGCCTTAGACACTTTCTGTTTTCATTCTTTTGTAGGCTTTCCTTCCCACATTGTGGTTTTCTTCACAGCCAGAGTAATGTGTTTGCCAGCATAGGTGAGAGAGTGTGGCTAACTCCCCCAATGCCACTGCTAGACGATGCTTAAGGGTTAGTGGTTTAGCTACTGTGCTTTCTTAAATGAATGTGCAAGATTTAATTATACATCTATGAATTATAAATAAAAGGACGGCTCTAGCTAATATAGTGCAGCTCAGTAAGGTGGAGTAAGGTCAGGGGAATTCAGAAGTTTCCCAGTGTTCACTTCTCAATGGCACTGTGATAGTGCATTCTTTTAATCATCGTACTAGTCGCATTAGGGATGAGTTGTTCCTGTTGAGTTTACTCTCATTTTTTGGCCTGTTGCTCAGCTTATTTACGACTTTCTCCTGCCCCCAGAAGCAGGGAATCATTCTCTCAGCAATGGAGTGACAAAGCTTTCTGTGTTCCCAAATGCACAGGAGTTATAACAACACTTTGTACCTCCCACCCAAATACCTCAACGCGCTCTGCAAGCAAGAATTAGTTAAGCCTCCTGACACCGCTTCTGCGAATGTGAAAACTGAGACACGGAGAGGTGAAGTGGTTTGGCCAGATTCATGTAGTAAATCTGCAGCAGGGCTGGGAACAGAACCCACTCATCTGACTCACTGGCCTTTGCTTTAACCACAAGAACTTCCTCCTCCTGGCTATAGAAGGAGAGATGTTTCTGCCTCATTCTAGATAAAATGCTAGAAGTAGAGATGGCCCAGATATCCTGGAGGTAAAGTGTGTAACTACTAGAGGGTGATGTTGGATGAGATGAGACATGTGGGTAGATGACTTATTACAGTATCTGTGGTTTTCTTATTACTGCAGTGTTTTGGTATCAATAAGGAAAGTAATGAGGCAATTTCTATAAACAGTTGAGAAAAATTAGAGTGAAAAAATGTGTCTGGTACCCAAAAAATAACTGTAGCATTAGCTATTCAAATGGATTCTCCCTTCCTTATCAGCAAAACACTCATGCTATGTGATCTAGGCAGTTAGACAGCTTAGTACTGACTTACTAATGCTGGTATTTTTAAAGGAGTCTAAGGGAGTTAGCACCCAACTCCCCAAAACTCCACCCTAAAATACTATATATTGCAACACATACATGTCACATGCTCCTGAAGGACTCTTAATATCCCCCATGTTGCTCTGTGATTCTCAAGACATTTCTGGTCAGGACTCACCTGAGAACCAGAACCAGTTCTCAGGGCTCACTATCAAACAAAATTGTCCCAAATGAGTAATTAAATACACATGTAAAAATACAAATTTAAGAAAATAAAAATGTTGTGAGCCAATGCAAACTTTGGAATAATTACGGGGGATGTCAGATAGGGGGAAATACTTTGGGAGATCAGTTGTCTTTCCTCATTTCTTCTTTCTGTGTCAGCCTCTACTTGTTATGCTGTTTTGCTCTTTTGGGGTGAAATTGTTCCCTGTGCAGAGGATCAGCACAAGGCCTATGTATCAGTGGAGTTTCATTGAAGCCTGTGCTCTGCACAGGGGTGAGTTTCACACAGAAAGAATAAAACAGCATAGGCTTATAGGGGTTCACTGTGATTTAAGTGGTGCATAAGCCTTGTGTTGTGTTAGCTTGGCACAGGGATGAATTTAACCCTGCATGCTTACCTCTTTTCCCTCCCTCTTGTCTTTTTTCTCAGTGTCTTGCTTTCCCCCTCCCCCCTTTCTCTGCCAGTTGGCACCCTTTTATTTCTTTGTGTGTCCATTTGCCCCTCTATATTCCTCTTTTTTGTGTTTGTCCATAATTTTTGTCCTCTCTTGCTAAGCTTTCCTGCTTATCATCTTTCTGATTGTCCTTTTACCAGGCACAATTTAGCAGAGTCGCTCCTGCAATGAAGCACTTTACCTGAAGTGTCTTGTAGGAGTGAAACTGATAAAAAATCATATAGTCCTAGTCAATTTCACATCGCAGCAGCCCATGCAGGTAACCTGTTTCTGCTCAGGAGCACATTCTTCGTCCTACCATTTTGTCATTGTCAGCTACTGGTGGACATTCAAGCTGGGTACTCACTGCCCACAGTCTGAGAACAGCTGATAAAATCATCCATAATTTGGAGACTAGGGGTTAAATGGCTCCCTGGTGTAACTTCAGTGACTTTGTTGGAGTTTCCTGAGGAATTAATTTGGCTTTGTAGGTTTCAAAATGAAATTTTAATTTCAAAAAAGGAATTATCTTATTTTTGTAAATTTAAATTAGACTAGCAGTTGACAGATTAGTCACCTGGTAGTAGCATTAAAAGATATTAAATAAGCCCTTGGCCACTTCACCTTCAGTGGTCTCTTAAAATATGCGTTAAAATATGTGTTAACTACTTATGCTAAAAGTCTGTTCCACCTTGTATTTATTTGTAACACTTCTGAGTACCTTTCCCAGACCTTAAAAAGGGTTCAGTATAAACTCGAAAGCTTGTCTCTCTCACCAACAGCAATTGGTCTATTAAAAAATACTACCTCACCCACCTTGTCTCTCTAATATCCGGGGGCCAACACAACTACAGCACAACACTGTAAACATTAATTTCCCATGTTAATTTGCAGTTTCCACAGAGATGTTGGAGGATTGCAAAGGGGAAGAATAGCGGCCTATGAAAATTAGAATACAGGCAGATTGATCCACAGTACAATCTCTGTATTGAAATATGCTTTACACCTTGAAAAGTTTGAGAACCTCAGTATTACTCCTTTCAGATTATTTAAATATTGTTATACTGTTCTAGTGCCTACTTCATATTCCTATGTCAGAATTTGAATGTGAAGAGCACATTATATGCATAATTTTCTATTTCATATCTGGGATAGGTTTGCTATCTTTCTGTACATTTAAGCAAATTCTTGCTTTTAACATAATTCTTGTGAGAATTTCCAGCAGCTATAGTTTTCTTTTATTGAGCTTCATGCCTTTTTCTTAAGAAAAGAAATTAAGTTCTCCAATGAGGTAAATGCTCAGCTTTACTCAAAATCTAAGCCATTATGACTGAATTCAGTTTCATGGACAGCTTCACCCATAAATGTACCTAGAATACCTCTGTGCTATTGCTTGTATCACTGTTGGTAGAAGTAAGAACACCTGCTGTACTTAAAAGACGCCTGTATCAATATAGAATCAGATTCTTTGTCGGTGAAAATCAGCATAGCTCCATTGACTTTTGATGGAGCTACACCAGTTTATACTAGCTGAAGATCTGGCCCATAGTACAGAATCTTGCGACTTGAATTTAAGTAACATTGTACAAAAGTTTCCACCTACTCTGGTACCTAAAGTCACCAGATGCAGTTCAAAGGGTTCACACAAAGAAACCAATATAACCAAATGGTAAACTCCGGATTTACCATAAAGTTAAATTTAGGCCCTTTCTTTTACTGCTTTTGCATCTGGATTTGTTAGCAATGTCCAGAAAGATTTCAGCTATGGAAGAATTAAAAATGTCCTATATATTTATATATTTGCACAGTTATACTGATTTAAACTACCTACTAGGTATTGTACTAATAATTCTCAAGTTAGAGACAGAGAATTTTAACACAACATGATATCCTCTGTTATGCACAGTGGTCACACTGAAAATATTTCTAATGGTCTGAAAATTTTTACTAGTTGAGAGAGAATTTCTGTATTTATACCCAACAGTACTAATAGAACAGGAAAAAAACTTTCAGATGAGTAAAAACTTTTAAAGCATGATTATAGTACTGAAGCTATATCATCTTGTGAAAAATATGTTGCTTACCTTATAGAAGTAAAGTGAAGGTATTAATGACTGATGGCGAATTCCCCGATATGCAGTAACGTCTGATTATTTGTACTTGAAACTCTTCACCGAAGTCAGGTACTGTAGCAGAGGCTTATATAAAGTTCAATTCTTTATTAATTCAACCTTATAAGCACAGTATGCAGTTCATGTTCATGATTTCAATCAATTATTTATTTAAGTAGAAAGAGATGTGAAAAATATTTTGGGGGATTGTTCCAAAAATGAAAAGATTTTTATATAAAATATTTAATGAGAGGTCTATTTTGGAACATGTCTGGATTTATTGTGGATACATTGCAATTGATGTAGTATAAATAAAATGGAAGCTACTTTAAAAACTATTAAAATAATAGAACCACTGAAGGAAATAAAAAGAAAAGAATTTTTTTCTGTATGCCAAGCCATAAAATGTACAATGGTACAGCAGAATGAATGAATGCCTGTTTAGAAAGGAAACTTTCTGTGCACCAGAAGGCCGATTCCCCAAATAATAGAGCCATTCACAAATATATTTTTCTGTATAACAAATAATAAAATAATTGTACAATGGAGTCTCCTCAAGTGCATAATAGATAAAGAAATTAACTGTAAAAAGAGGGGAAAGAAAATTCCATCTTCAAGATCCCGGGTCTGATTAATTAGAAAATATTTGTAAAAGCTGATCCTTTGTCTGCCAGTCTGTGTGTGTGTGTGTGCTAAAGCATGCCAGTGTTCACAGGATATATTGTTTTCTGTGCTCTTTAAAGAAGTTATTCTCCCTGGGCAGATTTCTACTCTCCAGTCTTCACAGCAGATCTCAACTCAACTGTTCTCTCCCTACGTGTCTGGAACTCTTTTGGGAGTACCATGCATATAGGGGGAGAAGGATAGCCAGGTCCCAATCCACCATTCAGGTCTGAAAGGAGAATTTTGCCCCAGAAGCATAGGAAACAGAATTATACTTTGAGATGTCATGGTTAGATTTTCTGCTGTTTAGTGAATGCCACAGGTACTGCAAACTTGCTCCAAAGTGCATTGGAATCAATTGGAGTCTGTCCGTAAAAAGCAATAAGGGTTCAATCCTGCTACCATTGAATTCACTGTGAGATTTCACTCCCATCTGTACAGAGTAAATATACACTTATCTACAGATAACTCCCTTATAGCTCTTTATTTTCAGCTTTAGTGCTGGGCACTCTTCAGAAATGTCACTGAAGCCTCCTCCATTGTCCATGTCTAAAAGGGGGTTAATAAATTACATGCCTTATCAAAGTGTTGCAGGATTGACACTGTAGTTAAAGGTGAGCTGGTATTTCCATTCTAAATCCTAGTTTTCAGTGGTTTATACATTCATTAACATTTATGTTTTGGGCTGATTTTATATATATATATTCATTCTTTCCTTCATGCCATTGAATGGAAATAAATTGAGCCATTTTATATTTTTCCATTTTCATTTATGAGTTCAATCTCGAGCATTGGAGATTTATATGTGGTCAGGGAATAAGACACCGTTCCTGTCCAGGCATGACTACTAAATTGTAATATCTTTGGGGCAGGGATCGTCTTTTAGTTTTGTGTTTATACAGCACAGTTGGGTCCTGTCCCGGGACTGGGACTCCTTGGTGCTAACGCAATGCAAATAATAATAAATAATAATAATTGGAATAATAACTGAACCTGTCAGTGGGGTGGTCACGTAAGATTTGGTGGAAAAGGAATCATTGGCTAGGAATCCTGCAGCCTCAGGTGTGTGAATAGCTTCTGCTTGGATTATGCCACCTTATGTTAGGGCGTGCGACTAGTGCACCTGCATCGTCATACATCCACTACGTTCCACCCACTCCGCGCCCTCATTCCCTGAGCTCAGGTGTACACAGTGGGTTGTAATAGAATAAAATGGGTGTCCCTGAGTAAGGATTGAGGAAAAAACAAGTGAGGAATTCAGGATTTGGCCCATTGGAAGAGAGTAAGTCTCTCTTAATTTATTGTGGATTTGCCAGTTGTAAGTTATAAGTTTAACCCTTACTAACTGAGTTGTTCCACTGCAATCTGCTATTCTCCTTCAGCATCAGTCTCCTACCTGGGCCAATAGACAGTTATATATATAGATAACAGACATTCTTCTTTTATTGGACAGGTTTTTGTGAGTAAAATGAATGAAGGTCATGGGGACAAAATCCATCATGTGCTACCCAGGACCAGACTGTGTGCCCACTTTAGTCTTTATCACAATGGCTGCTGTTTCTCCAAGCCACCTGTATGAGGAGAGAGGGCCACTGGATCTGTGTAATGGGGGGATCCATTGTCCTTTCTCTGGCCTGTCCTCAATGTATCCCTCTGATCAGTAAGTTGTCCAGTAAGAGCCCTGCACACCAGTTTAAATTTCATCCTTAGACTTGGAGTCTACACCCAAGAATTGGGGGTAAATAGATTTGATTCAGACATAATTTCCACAGTGTGTGATTCTATCCCACCATGAGGTTTCAATTTTGGGACAGACGCATCAAAAATGATCATGTAAACATATAAGATTACAATTTCTCCAACACGTAGGATGAATCAATCTCCCCATTTTATTTACCCTCAGTATCTGACAGATGGGTGGTGAAACAGAGATCTTAAATGTGTTTGCTAATTTAGGCCAGAAGATACCTGGTTTATAAATAGGAATAATACTCTACCAGGATTAGGCGTTTAGATGAAGTAATGGTAGAGATGAGTTATTCATAAAGTTTAGTAGTTGTTTTTGGTGTCTTGAAAATTTTAGAATAAGAGTCTGAGTCTGTATGGGGGACTGATTAATCATAGGGATAATTTTCATCATCTAAATGTGTTGGAACAGAGAAAATTGGTTAAAATGTTGGGCCAGAGTCACTGGTGCACATGGCTGCTTTGCCGGATTAAGCAAGGTTCACAGCTGCTTTGCTAGAATGTAAACGATGAATCTAGTTTTATATTTTTAAACAATGTTTTTCAGTGTTAGGGTTGACTTATTAGATATTGGAGAAATGGAGAAAATCCTCATTTGAACCAGTTTGAAAAATCTCTGATTTCTTAGCAAGTTCAAAAAATGAGGTGCTATGGATAGGTGTCAGAGGAGAAAGAAATACAAAATATTTTAAAACTCTGGCTGTATTTTTCTAGATTGATACATTAAGGGAAATATGTGAATTTTAAGAGCAGAGTCTGGTGTATATTTTTGAGTGGTAAATAAAAAAACCTTGTGATTCATCAGAGAGAAATCAGATTGTTCCATCTCCCTCAAATATTGCTGTGGGTCACGTGCAGATTGAAATTGTGCTGCTAAACAGATAAAAATAAATAAATAAAAATGGAAGGGTACAAGGTTTTCTGATTCTTTGTTTGTTATAGCCACATGCAACTAATTTTATATCTTCCACCAGCACCGATAAATTTTGTAATGACTTTTTTGAATTTATTGAAGAAGGAGTCTGGGATTTTGATAGGAAGAACTTAAAAAAGGTAGTTGAATCTGGATAAAATATTCATAGATACAAGAATTTCTAGTACCAGGAAAAGGCTGCTGGGTGCCTTCATGACTGTTCTTCTGATTTCCTAATTTCTGTTTTCCCTGTTTTCTCTGCTCTGTGTTTAAATAAACTCTTCTGGTTCTGTCTTTCACACATCATTGCTTTTTGCTTCAAAGGCTCTTTTTAATAACTTATTCTTTGGTTTAATTTTCTTTTGAACATGAAATGGGTTTAACCAAACATTGTGTGCACCCACACAGAGAGAGAGAGAGTTTGATTTAATATACATGTAATCGTGTGTGTTTCTTTATGTTTACTATAGTGACAGATATAGTTAAGTTTGCAAAATAGTTTACATTATAACCCCTTCTTTTACCATTATCATATTTCAAGTGTGCAATTTTCTCTGCCTGGTCTTTGCTGGAAAGTACACCATTGTGAAAAGTTTGAGCAATATTCCTTTAACCATATGTTTTTAGTAATTTTATAGCAGAAAAAATACACTTTTCTCTTGTCAAAAAAATTCTAACCACACTTTTGTAAAGGACTACAGCAAAAGAAGCTGAAATTCAAAACTTTTAAAAAGAATAGTCCTTTGTGAGGCACAGTGTCTTTATAAGTTTGGGAGGAAAAATAGAAAATAAGATTATACCACGATTGAAGAATCATTTCTGGGAATGCTCAGGGGGCATATAAGCTAATATTAGCCAAGTTCTTTGCCTTTGTACTACTGAGATACATTCTCACTGCCTATCCAGACCAGGTGGCTACTAGAGTTAGGCTGCTGCTGGGACAACTTTCACGAGGACATTCTTTATTAACTCCTGTGATCTAGGCTGGTGTTGTTTGGAACCAGAGGCAGTAGGTTCTATTCCCAAGGTTGCACCTGTGCCATTTAGCTGGCAGTGGTTGTCTGTTGTCTGTAGTGCACAGTTTAATCAATCACGCCACACTTTGTGTAGCTTTTTAGATATATTTCCTTGCTCTTCAGCTGCTTTTTTAGGTTTGTGCTTTCATACACTGTATGTAAGTATGTTGCCACCTGTCCCATTTCCCCCCCACATAATTTCCCCCTGTTTGACGGGGGTCCTGTGTCCCATAAATCTGTGGTGTCATTAGGGGGCTTTAATAATTTGCAGCAAAATAAACAACTCTTGGGTCCCATAAAATGTAATCACATTGTGCTGCAGTATCACGACACATTAATTTCTCCCATTGGAAAAGCTCCCATTGGTGCCAACCTAGTTGGAGGGGGAAGAAAGAAAAATAATATGTAAATACAAATATGATTAGATCCTCACTGAGTCACCAGGCAAGCCAAGCACCAGCATTCTGAGGGGAAAAAAAACAAATGATGACATAAATGTGAGGGACACCAACTGCAAAACAAAACAAAAAAAATCCCAAAATTTCACATACATTTGTCTGAGATTGCAACCAGTCTTACTACTGGAGCTCTGTGGTTGTCTGAGAGCATCACATGAACTAAACTTGAGAAGCATCATTAAAGAGGAACATGTGATTAACTTTCCATACTGTGAGTAGTCTGTTTATAGCCAGCGGTTCTGCTCACACTTTGAAAAGTTAGGAACATGCGTAAGTCTTTGCAGGACGGGGGCTGCAAGTTATAATAAACTCTTCGGTGCTGGGACTGTTTTTTGTGGTGAGTCTGTACAGCACATAACACAGTGGAGTCCTGATCATGACTGGGGCCTGTAGGTACTATTGGAAATGATAATACAATGAATAAGGGACTTTACAATCTATGGCTATAATTCATTAAGTAAAGGCCAATCCTGGTCCTTCTGAAATTGATGGGAATCTTGCCATCATCTTCGGTGGGACCAGACTTTGGCCATAGATGGTTTAAAATAGTTTGATCTGTAACATTTGGTACAACTATAACTTTCAGATCCTTATGTTTCATGCATTGCAGTTTTCTTTGTGCTCATACCGTCTAATACTATCTTTCCATGCGCTAGAATATAAAAATGAAAGGCAACTATTTTTTCTATAGTAAGATATCAAGGATACAATACATTGTAGGGGGTACTAGGTTGAAATAACACACATTTTTTTTGGTTCTAAAATATCAGTGCAACAGAGGTCGGTTAAATTGTAAATCCAGTTCTAAGTGTATATATAATACATATGACTGCACCCTGTAAATTTGTTTTATAGATTTTCATTGAATTGCTGCACAGTCTAATGCTAATTGTAAAATGTTGCAAGTTTATCTGAGGCCACTGAATAACTCAGGCATGATGGTTGGGGTGATGGAGAGTTAAACCTAGCAGGAACCAGGAGAAGTGAAGGAGGGCACAGTGGGTATACTGGGGAGGTCATGGCAGTGCTGCTTGGGAGGGGACATGCCAGGGGGGAGCCAGTGGACCATGCTGGAGACCCAGCAGATTTTCTAGTGGAAGTCAATTCAGCATTTGGGTCCTGATCCACTTCTTAAGTCAATGGAAAGACTCTTTGAGCTTGTCTATATGGCAGAGTTGTGTGCAGTAGGCTAGGATGTGAATTTAAAGCACACTAGTTACTCTGCACTAACTCCCTTACTGCGCACTAAGAGTATCCTGAGGCAGTTTAGCTTTGGACACTTCTAAAATGTATTAAGCTAATGCAAACAAAGGCACTCAGTGCACAGTAAGAGTGTCCACACGAGGAGTTAGTGCAGAGTAACTAGTGCTTACCATGTGGATGAACCCTTATTGATTTAAGTGGGTTTTGGGTCATGCTCTTAATGCTGCTATTTACCTTCTCTTTGTGTCCTTGAGAGAGGAGTAGGAGACACGGCCATTAGAAGCTATGCTGTCAGAGGAGGAGAGGTACCATAGAGAGTCTCGCTCCCTGCAGGGGTATTTTTGGATCCACACACATGGATCTGAAGTCAATGAGGTTTCTAACCCACACCTGCTACCCCTTTCCTGAGATCAGACGCCTTTTGGAGAGAGGATACCGAAGTTCTGTTTGCCGAGTTCTCAGCAGATTTTGTCCCCTCCCATGGGATTTTTTATGGACCAAGACAGTTTAAATAATACAATGAGCTGGGAATGTTTTTAGATGGGTTAATTCTAAAATAGATTATCCTAATTTCTCATATGTAAGAAGAAAACTGCTTTACTCCTCCCCTAGATATTACAGTTTATTTAGGTTCAGTTGTTTTACCATGTCTTTATTAAGAATGTAGTGTAGATGTAGCTGTGTAGGTCCCAGGATATTAGAGAGGCAAGGTGGGGGAGATGATATCTATTATTGGACCAGCTTCTGTTGGTGAGAGACAAACTCGAAAGCTTGTCTCTTTCTGTCTGGCTTGAAAGCTTGTCTCTCTCACCAACCGAAGTCAATCCAATAAAAGATATTACCTCACCCACCTTGTCTCTTTATTAAGAATAACTGTTAGGATAGAGATAGCTGCCAGGGAAACTGAAGGGACCTGGTCTCTTTCTCAAGCTAATAAAATGATATTTTAAAATAGATTCCATGTATTTTTATACAGGAATAAGTTACCAGTTCTAGATTAAATCCAATCTGTGTTCATGTTGTTTATTTGAGGTAGGATTTTCAAAAAGCCCAAGGGAGTTAGATGCTCAAGTCTTATTAAAATTAAAATTCAGTGGGACACGGGCACCTGTCTCCCATAGGCTCCTTTGAAAATCTCAGCTTCATTCATAGATCTTATCTCACTTCAGACTGAGGGAGAAACCCCAGCTGATCATAAAGTTGTTACTTGTGAGCGTTACAGATTGTAGGATCCCATCACATGAAAATGTCTAGCTTGCATTGTCTATATGAATGTTTGAATACCAGATAAGTGGATCTAATTTAGCTTCGGTTTCTGAAGAGTTATAGACAATGCAGTGGCACTTTTCAGTAGATATTGCTTACTTTTCCCCATGATTACAAATATTTGAATACAATTATTCCATCAGCTGGACACATTTTCCATCCCATTTCTGCTCGAACAGTAGTATAATTTAGTGTTGATTTAAAAGACAGTCTGCCTTAAAGCAGATTGCAGAGTTTGCACACTGTGAATTGTAATTAAAGTATAAGGGGTTCTTATTATGTCAACAACTGGCATGAGAACCCCTGAGCAGCAGGTGACCCCAAACATGTGAGGTTTGTGACAGCTAGGATCCTTCTTTCACTGGTTTAGCAATCTGAAAGACCAAATTGAAAGAAGCCCAGAGGCTGTATATTTCATTAGGTCCCAAGGGAAGTGTGGGATACAGCTTCCTTCTGTTTCCCTGGGATGTAGCCAAAAAGTTTCTAGAGGCTCTGTTTTTGACAGAGGCTTGCTGAAGGTAGGAGGGGGGACCTTCCGCCAGTCACGCATAGGACCATAAATTTGACATTTCCCACAGTTTCTTTGAGTCAGTGATGTTGCTGTGTCAGCAATATGTCCCAAATCTTGTGCTTTGTATTGTTTGAAAAGGAACAGTTAAACTTTCAGGGGAACTAAAATGTTTTTCTTCACTGTCCAATAGTTTGTCTGGTGCAAAACCACAAAGGATTATAAAGTACACATCTCAAAACAAGGTTTAGCTTTATCAAAAATATGTGTACTGT
Organism: Terrapene triunguis; assembly: GCF_002925995.2. Taxonomy (NCBI): domain Eukaryota; kingdom Metazoa; phylum Chordata; order Testudines; family Emydidae; genus Terrapene; species Terrapene triunguis. The sequence goes on along the minus strand of NW_020664562.1, from coordinate 40,117,704 downwards.
GCACACTCCTACAGTATATACCTTTTTAAAATGAAAAAGAAAGCAGGATGTAGAAATAAAGATGACATTTCTTCCAGTAGATAAAGCAGAACAGCACCGAAAAATATATATGTAGGACTTGATTGCAAGAGTGATAAGAAAAGGAATTTTATGCAAATACTGGGCTAAATTCATCCCTAGTGTTATTCCATTGAAATCAGTCCAACCTTGGTCCAAAGAGTGAATTGTGGCGCATACTAGTCTATAATGTATTAACATGCTTTGAGAACTTAATGTTGGAAACCAATAGATTCTTCATCCTCAGTCCTTCCAGTCCTTTTGTGATTGACCCATAGCCATAACCAGTAGAAACTTGTACTTTTCGAGTTCTTGCAAGAAACTCCTCCACACTATTTCTGCCTCTACAGGAAAAAAAGTTGACACAGCAACTCTATTACTACTTTTTCCTCTTTGACTTGTGTCTGTGTGTCTGTGTCTATGTGTGTTCAGCCTTTTAATCTTTGTTAATGAAGTTTTATTAAAACTTGTCATAAGAAATTTTAAAAATGAAGAGTACTCAGCTCATATAAACTATTTAGAAATGTTTTATTTCACACGCTCACACACAGATGGATCTATCAGTCTATCTATTGATCTATCTATCCATCCTGTGACCATCACTGTAGTGTCTGAGTACTTTCCATCACAGTGATCAGCTGTTGTATCTTATCTCTGTTCCCAGATATCTCTGTAAGTCCCACAACATCCTAGCACCACCTTACTGTACAAATCTCATGATGGTAAAGGGTTTGCTGGTCTTTTTAGTATATAAACCCATATTTATAAATTTATTATTAGGGAGCAACTTGTCTAGTGGTGAGAAGAGGGGATTGGGTTTCTTGACTCCCAAGCACAATTATCAATTCTGCCACAAATCTGGTGAGTGGCCTTGGTCAAGTCACATAACCTACCGAGTTTCACTATAATTAGATTGCATAGTGACAGATATTTTACAAATGTGATAGATCAGATTAGAGAGAGATTAAATAGATTTCAGAGAATTTCTACCTCACTGAAGTATTTTGCGAATTCATGTTGGTAAAGTTCTTTGATGTTGCATGAAAGGCATATTAGAAATATAAAATATAATTATTTGTCATCTCTTTGTGAAAATTTGCTCAGAAATTAAATTTTTGAAACCTCGGGCACAAGGTTTCATCTGGGCCTTAGGGCTTGTCTACACTACCCTGCAATTGGGATTACAAGGGTATGAACAGGGGTGTGCACCAAAGTGCTACTCTGTAACTCCCCCATGTGGACGCTGTGGGCATAAACTAAAAGGTTCCTACTTTGCGTTAACATAGTCCTTTTCAAACAGGACTATAGTGAGAACAAGGAACTTTTTAGTTTGCTCCCACAGGATCCACATAGGGAAGTTACAGTGCAGCACTTTGGTGTGCAGAGCTATTCACACCTCTGTAGTCTGAACTGCATGCCTTAGTTTGGTATTTCAGAGATTTTCAAAAAAAATTGATCTATTGCTGTATAAGCAGGATTGCACCTAATATAGTTTACCAGTTTCAGACCTTTTTTTATGGGCATGTAACTTTTAAAAAGTTAATATTGCAAACATTTTGCAAGCATTGAATCCATAACAGGGACCAGATATTTTTATGTTATTGTAAACAAAAATATTAAAATGGCATAAATATTAAGATTTTGAAAGTAGCCCAGCCCTGCACTGCTTTCCATAAAGATATGTATTATATGATTATTCTGACATGATTCTGCCTTTAATTATATTTCTACCTTCAGAAGTTACTGGCCTTTTACACATATGGAGCAGAGGCCAAATTGGTACTAAGAAATATTTGACCAAGTCCTTTTAATATTTTAGTTCATACAACGAACAATGATGGAAGTGTTCTGTTGTGATTAGTTTATTTTAACTGCACTGTGGTAAAGACACCCAAATGGCATTTGCCCTGGCAATAGGTGAATCTATATGAAAATGTTGTTACCAATAGCCCAGGAAGGTATTTATCATAGACCAATGGATCATTTACACTTTATATGGTTTGTCTTGGTTTCTTTGGAGAAGGCTTTGGATTTTTCATGACTAGCCAGCCTACAAATACGACTTCAAAGATGTTTCCAAACTAACACTGCAACTTTAAATTTGTCAAGGATTTAATTTTCCAAAAGCATTTGTACGATATTTTCTCTGGGAAGTTTTAGCTGCTCTTAGCTAATTTATCGACTACCCGAACTGAAGGTTCCCGACCTCTGTAATATATGCTAAGAGGCATATGCTGTAGCACATTAAGTACTGCTGCACAAAATACTCCCTTGTAGGATTCCCATCATCTTTGTCGCAGACATTATTTATGACATTTTAGTCAATATTTGCATGACAGAATGGTCAAAATTATTTTGTTTTAGGCATACCACTGATAACTGGAGCCATACTCTTTATCATTCTTTTACATTCATTAGTCACTCTGCAGTGTTTTTAACATTTTAAAACACTCATGCAATTCAAAGGCAAATAGATTTCAGCCAAAACGCCTTCAAAATTATCTTTTTCCCTTTGAGTTATTCAGCGATTTTTAACACTTCATATGTTTGATGTTTTTTTCTTTAGTCTCAGCAAGGCAAAGTTTTTGCCGGCTTTGAATACACTAAAGATATGAGTTTGGGAGAAAAAACGCAAGGTAACCTTAACTTAATGTGAAAATGTTATCAGACACAGCATAAGGTATAGCCAGCCCCCAAAAAGTGGGTATTTGCCTTCTAAACAAAGGGTAATTTTTTATTTTTTGTATTTTACAACAAAACTGATTAGTGAATAGTCTAACGCAAGAAAATGTTGCTGTTAATAAAGTTTCCTCAGTGTGCCAGAAAGCAGATGGTGGCAACAGAATAGCGTTTTCTTTTGACAGCTTTTCTGAATGCTTTCTAAACCTACAAGAGATTTTGCTATTCGATATTTAAATTTCTGACACTATGATTCTTTTAATCTAAAAACAGAAATAGAAACTGAAACTTAAAATTGTAATCAAGTCAAGCTGTCTGTTCAACAGACCAAACCTGCATCTTTAAAAGTTTGATTGAAATTTTGTCTACTCGATCCAGTGCTCTGTTTTAGGAGTTTGGGGCTTTTCTTTTTTTCCCTCCTCAAATTTTAGTTTCTCAGCAATGGAAGCAAGTTAAAATGAATTGTAATTAATATTTTCAGAGTGAACACTTTAAGCTTACTCTTTTTTTCATGCTGTGTTTTTTCAGTTCGCTGTCTTTATTTTTTTTCCCATAGCGCACCCTAGTATTCCACATATCTCCAAGGATCTGTTGTTCCCCAAGATGTTCATTTTAAATATTGCTTCATTCTTTCCTTGCTTATAGCCCTCAGACGTTGGATTTTGGTGTAATTTGGCACAATGGTTCTGTATAGACTCTGCAGGATATCACTTCTCTATTAGTTTTAACTTTGTCTTCTGCCTGTGTGGCTTATATACTCTGCAGAAGCGCAGTACAGCTAGACTGCCTAACAAAAAGCCTCTTTCTCTTCTGACTGAATCTGTCTTGTCGATGCCAACATGATACTGATGCAGCAAAACACATCCTGATTTTTATGGTAATTTAGTTTTCTTTTAAGCTGCAATCTGCAATATTGTGGGAGCAGGAACGTATCTGCAAAGCAGCGATTGGTGGGTATTCTCTGTAGACAGAATCTCCTAACTTTGGGAGATTGCTTCAGACTGACTGCAGTATTTCTGAAATTATTTGCAAAAAGCAGGCAGGTTAGAAGAGAGGAAGACGGGCTTTGGGGTGCAGAGCTGGTGTCTGGCAAGAAGGAGAGCTTAGAAGTGGCAAGCAGTTTTTTCAGTTACATACATTTCCGTATTTTCTCAAGAGGCGTAGTTCACATGAGGCTAACGAAAATCTGAAATGGAAATTTTTCAGATGCCACGTTGAACTCCTCAAGTGCAAAGAACAAGGAAAAGACATCCACCAGGGGGGGAAAGTTGGCACTACAACCAAATATGTACTTAAAAGGAGTTGAGATGAGAGCTAAGAGGCAAGGTGTCAGGTACACCCCATTAAAAGAGAGCTGTGAAAACTAAGTTTCCACTATGAATCCATAATAAAAAATTAGGCTTAAACTTTGCTCACATTGGTGCTGACTGTAACTCAGTATTGAGCTGCTATTGACCAAAACGTCTGGAAATATCAATTTATGTCACCTTTCTTTTTATTCTTAACTAATCTCACCTATTTTTATTTGTGACATTATTCTTCTTTGTTTGAAATACTAATCCTTAGTATATCAAATGGGCCCATTCCCCAGCAGATTCCTCCTTTTGTAAATGTTAGTATATAGGGTTTTTTTTGAATATTCTTTGAAAACTTTTCTCCTGTAGTTGGTTTTTTTTATTCGTTTTCTTGCTTTTGTGTAGAGCAGTCAAGTCTTGGGTGAAGTCTAGGAAAAGAATGAGTTTAGCAAAATGCCTAGATTGAAAAATACATTATGTTGCTGGTGCCGGGAAACAGCTGGACTGGTATTGGTGCCACAGCTAGGTTTGCCAATTTTGGTTGGACATATTCCTGGAGGTTTCTTCACATGACATAATCTTTAATTAAAAATTAATCTTTAATTCCTGGAGACTCCAGGACAATCCTGGAGGGTTGGCAAGCCTAGCAACAGCAGCTGTGAGTGGAAAAAAGACCAACTTTTGGAAGTCACCTAAAGATTCTAACTCCGGGGTCGGTACATGCTTTTGTTTGTTTTATAAATAGAGGGCAGAACTGCACTGCTCTTACTGCCACCCCTTTAGGGCAATCCAGAGAGCAACCTTGAGATGACCTTGTAATGCTGTGCATCTTGGCTAGAGGAAATGTGCCTCGTTGCAAGTGATTACGTGGTTGGGGGAGGATAAGGGATGAGAACAAGCACCAGAATGAATAGCCTAGCAAACGCCACATGCTTGGATCCCTTAGGGATGGGTCTGTCACAATAAATATATAGCAAAAGGAGGTGTGAGGGTGGGGAGAGATTGATGTGTGTGAATGTGCTGCAGCCCAGTGGAGTCTCCGTATATACTGAAAATGGTGGACACAGTTCTCCTCTCAGATGCACTGGGGTAGACTCCATTGAAGTCAGTGCGGTTTACACTGGTGTAAAACCTGTGTAGGCCCAGAGAGTTGTACCAAACCTACAAGATCTGCTTCAAGCCATCATGGAAAAACATCGTCTGCGCTATAATATAATACAGTGCAAAGAAATGTACTATTACAATTAATAATTTAATTAGGTACCGATATGGAAGGTGCTTCAGTTCAAAGATTCTTGTGGAAGTGATTTGAAGTTGCCTCCAAAAAATGAACGAAAAGATGGCAGACAACAGGGATCCTAGGGGTATGTTTGCACTGCAATAAAACACCCCTAGCTGGCCCATGTCAGCAGGCTCGGGCTGCAGGGCTATAAAATTGCACTGTAGACATTCAGGCTCTCACTGGAGCCCAGACTCTGGGACCCCATGAGAGGGGAGGGTCCCAGAACCTGGTTTTGGGCCCGAGCCTGAACGTCTACATTGTATTTTTATAGCCCTGCAGCCCGAATCCCATGAGCCTGAGTCATCTCACATGGGCCACTTGTGGGTGTTTCATTGCAGTGTAGACATGCCCTAAGGGAGACTAAAAGGATTCAGTCTGACTGACATTAGTACCAGGCTTTTAAACCACACTTTTTCCATGCAGTACAGTTGGAAGTTTTCTAGTTTAACCATGACAACACCGTAGTTATGGTGCCTATGTATAAGAGGGAACGATATCTGGTGTTTAGAGCAAGAGATTATGGGCCAGGCCTCTTGCCTTCTATTCCCATCTTTTAGACATTGTAGCTCTGGAGATAAATGACTTAATCTCTCCATGCCTCAGGTCATTCATCTATAAAATGGGTATAATATTCATCTTCCTTACAGAGGTATTGTGAGGTTTAACTTAATCCTAATAAAATGCTTTGAATTCCTCAGATGAAAGATGTTATATGAGTGCACATTATTTTATTATTAATAGTAATAGTTTCAGTGTGTCATTATTTATAATGGTGTTTTTCTAGTTTTATACATTTTTATCAGTTCACATATTTTGAAATGTTATAGCTCAAATGAGCTTTAATTAATTACAGATTGAAGTTCAGACAAATGCTGTAGAATTACTCTATAGTTTTAAAGACCTATATACTGAGCGTGCCCGAACCCTGCTCACTGACACTTTAGGATCATCAATGAAGCCCTTCAGTGTTTTAAACTCTTCATTGGTGTGCATATTCAGAACGTTGATGGCTTCTAAATAGAGTGGTTCAAATATTTCAAAGCACTAGAGATTAGTACAGTGTGAAGCAATTTAAAATTATTGTACTGCAATTAATTTTAAATAAGTGAGCACTGCATCTGTCTAGAAACCCATATAGATCCAAATGGACGCGCTCTAAAAAACTGAAATGATCCAATAAATTTAAATCACTTTAAAGTCATAGAAATGAATAGTGTAAATCAGTTTGTGAGGGACGTAGGCAAATTTTGTAGAAAGGAATCCAAGGGTTAAGGCTCAAATTAGATTTTTTATTTTGGGGTTCATGATGATGAAAAATAGGTTAATTTATATTTCCCAGTGGTTTATCCTGGCTCTTATTTATTCTGATTTTTTTATTTCCCAAGATTGTAGAGGCTCAGAAATCCAACTTTGCCCAGATTTTTTCCCCATTACAAATATCTTTCTCCAAACCTATGTAAAAAAGGTATATAAGACAAATAATGGTCCATACCTAGGAAATGCCAAGTATATTTTTAAGTGCAGCTGAAAAATACTGCAAAATTAAATATTTTACCTCATAAAAGCTCATTTTTCTTGTCAGGCTGGATTACTTAGGGAATATGGATTTTTTCACCTCTAAATCATCAATTAAAATATGACCCATGTCAGTAGTTATCAAAATTAATTACAAGCTGATGGCTTTTTGGAGGCCTATGCAAAATGAATTTGTGGTCTCAGTCCAGTTCTTGTAGACAGGGGTCCAGGTTAAAAAGACAGTCTCACAAGTAAAAGAGGGCCTGATCCAAACCCAGTGAAATCAGTGGGATCTACTGACTTTGGATCAGGCTTATGAAGATATATGGACAGGTTCTTCTCAGATCTCTAGCACTTCAAGGCACAGTTTTGGTAGATATGTACAACTCTCTCCACAATATACTGTTAGGTCTAAAATTCCAAATTATCTTCCAAATATCATAGCCAGAAATTTATTTGTTACCCAGGGAATTTACTTGATTATTCCATTTCACTTTTTTCCCTAAACTCTATTGAATAAATAGTACCATCGCTTCCTTCTTCATACAGCAGCTCAATGTATTATTGGGGTGATTGTTTACTTCAGGGTAATTTCTGCCTCTTGGCAAATGACTGGTGAGTGTCTGTCCTGACACTGATGTGGGACGCCAACCAAATGGTTTCCTGGATGGAGTACGAGCCCCACTTGGTTTTTAAGGACCGGTTAGTAGCTGACATTTGCAAAAAATTGTTTCCAGCTTGCTCCAGGACTGACGGGGAGTTCCAGAGCTGTGGAATGACAAAAAGCAAAGGGGCCCCCTCTGTATGGCCTTTTTAAGGCCTTACCTTACTTTTAGACAGTTGTCATTATCTTTGTCTAAAGGTCATGGCTAAATTGAATAAAAGGAAAGCTGTGTGTTCCTGTCGATGCACAAAGGCAGTATTGACTTTCCTAATCCAGTTTGCTGAGGGGTGAGAGAATTAAATTAGATATCTAAGCACAGAAATTGAGAGCCTTTGAAAACAAAGATAAGGAGACAGGCTGTATTTTCCCTTTCCTGGGAGCACTGGGCTCAAGATTTTGCAGGTGTGTCATCTGATCCATGGCTTGCATCGATCAAAACTGTGCCAATGCATATTTAATTAGCAAGGGGACCCTGGGTGCATTATGGCCATCATCCCTATATTGAATGGACTGTCAGACTTTCTGAATGCTTCCCCACCCCCAGCCCCGCTTCGTTGTTTGGGGAGCTTCTGCATTTTGTCTGAGCAGCTAAAAGTTTCTTTGTTTTTAGCTGCTGATGCATACAGCACCACTGAGGAGAATACAAACAAGTAAAGTCCTAAAGTGTTTATTTTGTCTAGGAAAAAGGGCTGAACAAATTTGAATCCTTTGGGTTCGGGTAACAGATTTTTGTGTCTCTTGGAATTAAAAAAAAACAGTTGCATGTTGTTTACTTTAAGAATATCTTATTATAACAAATAAAATGTGTGCTATGGGATTCCTTAAGGAATCCTTTGATGACAATTTGAATTAAGTCAAAATTAATGTTTGCTGCTGCAAAGAAATACATAGAAAATGTTCCAGAAATAAATCAATAAGCAGGAATCAAAGGCTGTAAACTGTTTTAAAAACAAACAGTTAGACGTGAATCAAATGCTTGTTTGTAATATCAAGCAGCAAATACGGGAATACACAGATTTCCCACATTCTAGGGCTATCGCATGATACCAGTAAATCATTCATGGATGGACTCGTGAAAACAAACAAAGTTGATACAGCTTTGGAGTACTATTATCATTATAGTCAAGTTATACACGCTGCTCCCATTTCTTATGACTAAGGAAGTAATGAGGAGTTTTTGCCTCAGACAAGTTAGCTCTGGAGTTTCTGGGATCTCTGCTTCCATCTACCTTGTTACAAAGCCTGATTATTCAGACAAAGTGTTGCTTGATAAACAGATGTAATACACAAAGTCTGCTTAGAATAAAGAGCAACAGACTGTGGGCACATGTTTTGGTCTCATTCAAACTCATCAGCATAGTCTAGCTAGCTGTTTTGTCGCTAGTCTACTTACAGGGTAGCTTAGTAACGTCTTACTGGTGAAGTAATAAGGAGTTTTTTGCCACAAAAGTTTTGTGGCAAGGGCTCATGGGAAAATCATTTGCATACATCTTGTTACAAAGGCTGACTACTTCCTGGCTTAGACAAAGTGTTGCCTGATAAACAGACTTAACACACAAATGTCTGTCTGGAATAAACAACAGCAAGCTTTGATTTACATTTCCATTATCAAAGATAATCTCTTTCCCAGTGTACAGGAATTAAGAGTCCTCTCCTTATAAAAACCAGACTGGCATTGCTGTGATTTTACCACCGCAGAACCCTTGTTCATGAGTTGAAAGGATGTAACATACTGTATATGGGGTGCATAAAATAAGAACTAGACGGCTGGTATGGATATATACATGTGTGAGGCAGACATGTATGATAATGACACATGGGCACTTGGAACACCTTATAAAATAGTTGACTTGAAGGTGATGGCTAGAATTTAAATGTAGATCAGTGTCTTATTTAAAATAAATAAATAATAGTACACACCCCTATAACTATAAATAGGCGTGGCAGAATTTGATTTTTATTTTTTTATAATTTCAGTGGATCAATGTTTATTTTTAAGCATTTTAAAAATATTTATCAATTTAAATTTTCACAGTTGCACAAAATGATGGGTTTTAAGCTTTTTTTCTCAATTTTTATTTATCCAATTTTCACTGTGCTGCGAGGTTGTCAAACAATAGAGGGGTCAGAAAATAACTATTTGATGACGGTAGACATTTAGATTAAAAAACGAAAGCCTTATAAACTGTTAAAACACAAATTGTCAACACCACATGTCAAAATATACAAAATAAATATTCTGAAATGAAACTCTAATGAATTCTCAAGCAGCATTTTTCTTACTTTGCTTATCTGCAAATTTTAATTATTATTGGTGGAAATATTTTTTCGTCAGTTTGTGTGTGTTAGGTGAAATTTACATTTATCGATATTTGCTGAAATATCTAATCCTTCCAAATCTATCTATAAATAACAATTGTAGTAAATTTAGTAAAAGTAAGTATAAAAAGTCTCAATACCTGTGCTGGTTTCTGCTTGTAAATCACTCGTCCCTTAAACTCAGCGTACAGGTTTCTGTATAAAGGGATATGATTTAGATTTTTTATATATATATAAATCTTTGGTGGAATCTGTACCCCAAATTATAGATGAAAACTGTATTGCATGAACACAACCCAGATGTATAAATATTTTATTACAAATAGGACTCTGAAACTTGAATAAAATGTCAGACCATTATACAATATTTTCCCAATAAAACATGACATGAATGCAAAATTTTACTTGTGCACTTTTCTAGTGCTTGTGAAAGATGTGGACTGACAGTACTGAAGAAAGGAGCTCTCTATTTACTTATCCACAGAACAGGGTCAGCATGGGCAGTGTTAATACAGTCTTCCTCATTGATCCCCACCAACATGCTTTTCCTCGATCCTGAAGGGACCACCTCTCCCAGTTAGAGGATAGATACATTTCCATGCCCATTCACACACTGGCTTCTCTGATGAAACCAATAACAAGGGTTCAGTTATGATGGGGACACTGGTTTGGTAGGAATTAATCTGACACCCACTAATTCATTTAACCTAGAACACCAGATAGCCAAGATAGGTTGCTTAAGATCACTTCGGCCTAGATTCAAACAGGAAACGCTGAGAGGAAGAACATCGCATGTCCTGAATGAAAATGTTAGAGGAGATTTTCTGTTTACCATACAGTACCTCTCCAAGAAAATGTCTTGCCTCTCAAGGTAGCAAAATTATAAGTAGTGTAGTAGTGGTAAGTGGATAAGTGTATTTTGATTATCAAACTGCATAAGCAGTTGGTAAAACTATGGTCATTTTCTGTGAGGAAGTAGGATATCTCTGTGCCTCTGTTTCAGGTCTGTTTCTTCTTTGTCTACAAGTAAGGACCGCGGTGTTAATCTGTTGATGTTGCTACCACCTAGAACCCAGAGTTTTCACTGAACCTTTCATCTTTCCTTTTTATCGTTGCCAAACAATGGATCACGTCTATTCAACGGCACACATCATCACGAGCCCTTTTTCTACAGTGTAGTGAATCTGTGGTCACACACATACAAGGCACCACAATTTACAGTGGGAATGAAACCCAGGACCATCAGCGTCAGAAAGCACAAATCCCTCCTGCTTGAGCTAAAGGACCGTGCCTGTCCACAGTTTGAGGTCAAGTTCAAGATCAGACTCAGCTCTTCCATATAACGCCCACTGTTGCATTGGGATAGCATGTTTTTAAGGGCCTGATCCACAATATCAGAGGCTGCTTCAGAAAATCTGGCCCATTTTGTCTTTTTTCACCCCCACTAATAGTTGGCTCCAGGAGATACAGAATAATATAGCTTCAAAATTCCTTTTATTCTGTTTCCTTATAATGATTATTGATATCAGCCCCATCTGAGCCCCGATAGTCCAGTAAACCAAGTGTACTCTCATGCGTGCTAACTCTTGCTACTTTAGGGTTAAAATTCTATCGGTGGGCTTTTTTTAAACTAAAAAATGCTGCGCTATTCAAGGTTAAGCTTCCTTAAACATAAAACTAAACTCCTGGATTTAAAAAAAAATCAGCAATCCCTAATAGTGCTTCCTCACTATAATGTTTCCAACTCCATCTGAAATCATTTAAATACACCCCTTAATAACATGCACTTTATTGTAATATACAGATTCTTTGGCTTCCTACCAGCCCTAGCTTCAGGCACCAATGAAACTCGTTGCCGCAGGGGGCCCTGGATTCAAGAGGGGCTCCCATCTACTGTATATTTTGTTTTGTATGTTTTTCACTGGCTCTAATTATTGCAGGTGGTAGAATTTAGCTGGCAATGTCGCTGCTAAAGAAAATAGGCATAAAGTGTCTATAGTGTATTGTGTGAAGCAGCTATCAAATACATAGAGAAGAGAATATCAAATGCATTGTTAAACTGCTTTATAATAAGTGATTTTATTGATTTCATGCAAATACTTAGAAAACAGTCTTTCATTTATATCTATTATGTATGGACAAAAATTAATTTATTTCTCTAGTCACCTGTTTGGCTAACGGACTCAGTAGGACTGACATCCCACCCACAATATCAGAACCCACAAAACATGAAACATTCAGAAAGCTGGGGTTTTAAAGTTTCCTTAATCAAAATGAAAAATTGTGCAAGCTATTGCCAACTCAGGAAAAAGTGAGGTGGGCTGTGAACAAAAACTATGTAGTCCTCGACAGGGTTATAAAATACAATGGCACTGAATTTTGCCAATCCTTTAATTGTGTGGTGGCACATTTATATGTGCCAGATCATCTGCAGCATCTGAATAAAACCAGGGAAACAAAATTCTGCATAGAAACATTTTGGCTAAGTGCCTTCTTCAGTGTTCTTATCAGGGGTTTCCATGAGACGGTACCTTGCATGACAATTCTGAGCAGACTTTTGCCCAGTTAGTATTTTTGGGAGCCTTAGATGATCTGTATCACCGTATTTTTAAAAACACATTTTACTGCATTTTATTTTCCTTTGCCCGTTTGCAAACACTATAGTTTTTGGGGGTATTTTTTACATGAGGAGAGGGTTGCAGAAAAATAGGATTTGTAGCTAGATGTGAAAAAAAAAAAAAAAGGCAAGTCTCAATATGCTAACAAACGTTCTGGGCTCACTGTCTGTCTTGCCACTAATTCTGGTGTCTGGAGCGCGGCGCTAAACATATACAAAAATGCATTCTTTGTATCTCAGCATCCAGAGAGAAAGTCTAAGTTTCTGTGCCGAATACAGGATATGGAGCATCGATGAAGAGCGAAGGTGCCACACTAGGTATCAGAAGTGTGCCAGCTCGTAGCTTGGCATCCTTGCATGTACCAGTGATCGGCCATCCCCGCTGCCGTCTAAATGACTTTTAAAATATTTTTTTAGTTATTCATCTTATTTCCATATTTCTTCACTGTCTGTTTTAAAAAATAAATATTTTTACTACATTTTAACATTATTTTAGTTGTAACGGTCAAACAGTGATTGAACAATGACTTGGTGGGGAAAAAAGAAACATAATGCATGTCCTATGCAATGAAATATGTTGAATTAGTCCTTGAATGCTGACTGAATTTTTAACCTTTGTGGTACCAAAAACATAAAACTTCTGTCAAAATATGGTGTCCAGAATATGGCAACGCTGAGGATAGGCTTATATGGACTATCTGCTATCCAGGATCTGAGTTTAGAGATAATGCTAACCCACAAAGTTGATATTTAAAATAAAATGTTAGCGACAAAGTTTAAATTTAAAATCTTTGCCAAGCTTCCTTTAGGAAATGATTAAAATAATACATTTAGAAGCTGGAGGAGAAGATAGTTCTTAGAGGTAGATAATAATGTTGTGGGATAGCACATTGTCAGTTTTTTTAGCTGAACTTCACGTTGATTTTAACTACAGATATCTACCCTGGAGCTTTCTTTACTAAACATTTTTAATGTTAATTTTCATAAAGTTTCTAATATAATGTGTGCACCTTTTATTAGATTTAGTGTTTAATTTATACGGAATTGTCCTTTAAGCTTTTTCACAATAGTTAATGGATACAGTAGCAGGTAAATTTTTAAAAAATATTTAAAATAGGCATTTTCTTTATAGTACTCAGTGGTAATTAAAAGCTTCATTTGCTTAAAAGCAAGGGGCCTTTTTAAAGCAATATATTAGCATTGCTTGACCCAAGGTCTCTAGTAGTGCTGCTTCTTTCAGTGCTATTAATACCTCAAAGAAATAGAAAGGGTGGTGTTATCACTCTATTGCAATAGAAGTAAGATTTTCAATTTAATCACAGTTAAGTGTCATGACCTTTTGATCTTGCATTGACTTCTTACTGAAATGTAGTCCAATTTCAGACAGCTAATTCTAAACCTTGCACAGTCAAGGTGACGTGAGGAAATAGGTTTACCACAAATGTAGATTTTTTTTAATACAGTAACAAATGGTTTCATTTCTTAAGTGTGTTTTGAGTTAAAGCTTTTTTAAAAGTTTAAATTTATCCCAAATTGTTCTTTTACCCAAAACTGATAAAGTGTGATTTCTTTTAACTCTGTAATGTTTCTGTTAGTCTTAAGAAAACCTAGTTAAGAGGTTGAGTTTTTCTTTAGAAAATATTTTTTTACACATATAAAGCATTTTTTCCAATTTGAAGAGCAGACAGTTAAAAATAATTATGAAACAAAAATCTTGTTTACCCAAAGCTTCTCTTAAAAATCCTTATTTTTTAACTAAAAGCACCTTTTTTAGTACAAAAGAAAGTGAATGTAGATTAACAAACCTACATCAACAGAGATGATCTTACGGGTCGTTTTATTGTTTCAGGCAAATATATTAGTAGGTTAGTTGGAGACTTCTAACTGGGAACCTGTAGAATTCATTATTGGTGCATGTCCTGAAGCCGTTGGTTCAGCATCTGATCTCGCTTTACACCATGTAAATGAGGAGTAATGCCATTTATTTCAGTGTGCTACACCACTGTACCCGCAGGGAAAGCATGATGAGAATCAGGTCTTCTATCTGTATTGTGAATTTCTGTTGCTGTAACATATAGACAGTAATCAGAACATGTTAGTTAGCATTACTTTTATAGTTAGTTACTGCTATATGCCAGTTTAAAAATATGTTTTGACTCTGGATTAAGTCTCAGGTTTGTATGCAACATACAAACTGCATTATAAAAAAATTGTAGAAAAGCAGTTTAAATCAGGCTTCCTCTAAAGAGAAGATTTCTCTAAGCCTAATTTATGCTAATGCACAGACTGAACACCCCATGCAATGATGTAAACAAGATACAGTTTCTTCCTAGCATAAATATGACCAGGGTACTGGCCTCCTAGCATTGTCATGTCCTAGTGCAACATTCCTGTCCTTAGCTTGTACTTTCAACCTTTTAAGGAAGTCTGGCGCCTGTGATCTACTTTCCACAGCAGACCCTGTAATTTTTGGCTGTATTTTATGTTTTTCAGATTCAAGTCAATCTGAAAGTCCCAGCCAGCCAAGTGAAGCTGATATTAAGGACCAGCCAGAAAATGGTAAGTTCTTACCTGCTGCTACTTTGGAATATTACAATAGTCCATGTTTACAAGGATTTTCATTTTCAAGTAATAAGTGCATATATCTAGTATAAAAAGACTCAGTCTTTGAACAATTGACTGGAGATCTCTGCAAATGAATGGTGCATCTTCTTCATAGTTAAATGCCATGGTTTCACAAAATTAGAGTAGCATTTGTCTCTACAATCCTGGAGGGAGATCTTTATTCCGTTAAAAATTGTTTTAATTTGGGGGATGCTGTAATAGAGCCTGCTGCATGCAGCACTGGGGTTCATTTCACTATAGCAGAGGCTTTCAATCCATGGGTCATGAGTCATGACCCTCTCAGGGGTGCCTACAACATTACTTTCATTTTTATCTGTGTGCTTTTAATGTCGTTTTGTTTATTGATGTTTTCATGATAACGGAACACTCTGAAGTACCTGACTCACAGTGTCTGTCCAGTTCATCGTTTTAGATTGTGGGATTTCAAATCATCCTGCAAAACAAAACAGTCGCTTTGAAGTATTATCATTTTTCTGCAACCACTTCTCTCTGCCCCTAAAAAGTACACACAATAAAACTGACAGGCAGTTCTCCTGAAGCTCTCGAAGCAGGACTGGAAATCTATGAACACAGCAGCCACTCAAACTATTAACCACTTCTTGAGTGATAAAAGTTTTTTCAGAGTTGTCTATATTTTCATTGGCATGCTTCTGAGAAGGTGGTAGTATTACATGGAGAGAAGAGATGCAATAGAACTCAAATCTTAATTTGCTGCTTCTTTTTCTACTTTTATTTCTAAAGCTTGTTTCTGAAGACAGCTTTCGACCTTATTAGAAAGCAGCCCCATGGCTGTGAATTTTAAGAATACTGCAGTGAGACTGCTGCATTGTTTTAATAGGGAGTCGTAGGCACAGAAGTTCCATTGAGAAAGGCTAAGCCATAAGGTCACTACTGTGAGCAGGTACTAGTATTTTCTGAGGTGGGACAGTTTCTAAGTAGAAGTATTGGCTGTGTGGAATTGAACCCATGGAAGGGCCATCACAGCTGGCTTCCATTGTAAAAGGGCCCAGAGAAGCATTTGCTGTCAGTAATTGAGCTAGGGGATTGTATGTGAAAAAATAGATGAAGATACAAAGGGAAGAGCTTGAGGTAAAAACAATACCCTTCTCTTCCCTTCCCCCCCGCAAAAAAAACAAAAAAAACCCAGCCCAACATCTCTTATGGCCCCTTTGGCAACTGAAATTCTGTACCTTCTGTTACTACAGATAATTATTTTCATTAGTGCTTGGAATCAAAAAATGATGACATCCAACATTGGAGATAATTGAAACTGAGACAGTCCCTGGTTATTCTGAATTTTTTTTCTGATGTTTCTAAAAATTGTACTTATAATTATTAGTAGTAAGTGTACATATTGTAGTAGCATCGAGAGGCCCCAGTTGAGAGTGGGGCCCCATTGTGCTGGATGCTATCTAAACACAGAAAAGAGGCTTGTAACATCTGCCCTGTAGGGCTTACAATCTAAAGCCCCTTTCACACTTATGGGAGCATTAAAAATCTCTCTCATATAGGATTTCTATATATACAAGAGAGAATTCTCATATCCCTTTAACAAATCCACCAGATTGATTTTTGATTTGGTGTGCTTTTATTGCTGCCTCTCTTCTTTATCGTACGTCACTGTTTCCTTGTATGTTTTGAATGTTTATATTGAATACTTGACTAGTAAATAAACAAGTCACAAATAGGGATGAGACAAAAATGGTGGTGCTCAGATCTGGATTCCATTTGGATTAGAGTTCAGAGTTAGAGTTTAGGGTTCAAGGCAGGATAGAGCTAGTGTTTATATTCAATAATATCAAAATCTTAAGAGCTTTTCTCAGGAAATTTCAGCATCACACTCTAAAAATCTCATGGTGTCAGGTGATGTGGTGAGATGTCTAGCATTCTGGATCACTATTTCTCTCCCTCTGAAATTTGAAAGGTTTCAGATTTGAGGGCCTTTATTCTGCTCATCTCTAGCCACAATGTCTGAAAACATTTTTCTGACTGTTGAATGACGGTGTCTAGCTTCTCTTATCAGTGCTGTTTTACAACAATTATAATTTATTGCAAAAGGATTGCCAGGTTTGGAGATGAATTGGCTAAACTGTGAAATCTGTTCTGCCAGTTCTGAATTTTTTTTTTTAATATGTTGCCTCTGTTTATTAGGTCACATTTTAATTTAGACTTTGCTAGGCACCCCGAATCCTTCTGACTCTGGTGTTCTGTTGTTATTATTTGTGTCTGGTTGATATTCTTTTGCAGCTTCTCAACATCTGTTCTCCTTACTGTGCAGTGCTCAGTCTAAGGAAGCACATTTCACAACTGCCACCCAAAAAGCAGCAATGACAGTGAATAATATAAAATGTGTCAAACCCCAGTAACACTAAATATGTCAGTTCTGGAGCCTTAATGCTTCTTGTAAATCAAACTTTAATGAATTATTGGAATGTCACTGGTGACTTGTCAATAGTACTTTTTTCCTTAAAAAATAATCGGGAAAATTATTCTTATTCTCAGTTTTAGTAATGGGTATTTTTCCCCGCTATAACAGAATCCTTGTATCTGATTAGTTGCAGTTTGCAGTATCTGTGTGGGAGAATCCCTAAACTAACACATGCAGTTGGGTCTAAAAGGCCTGATCCCTCCAGGTTGATGTTGAGTTCATTCTCCGTGCACACACAGTCCACAGCTTGCAGTGTACCTGACCCAGCATGGAGATCAACATAGCCCTGCAGTTCTGATCTGCTGAACGCCAGGATGAAAGCCAAACTGCAGGCTTTAGAAAATGAAAAACTGCACACACAAAAGTGCATACAGAAATCATATTCACTGTGTTGTTCCACACTTGCCATAGACCCCGATCCAAATACCTCTGGAGTCAAGGGGAGTCTCACCACTAATTTTAGTGGCAGTTGGATTGTGCCCACAGAGAGGGAAATGTCGTAAAAATCAAAGAAAATAGCAGTGGGATAATTCTGCTCCCACTGAAGTCAACAGCAGAGCAACCAGATTGAGGACAGATTTTGGATCATATTGCATGGATTTCTGTAAGGAGTCTACAAGCGTATCAATTAAGAGTACTACCCCTCACATGCACACATTCCTTCATTTAAAAAAATAAATCTTTAAAAGCCTTCTGAGGGTTGCACAGCCCCTCTGCTTGCCTGTTAATATCCTTTCTGTTCCACTCCATAAATTCTAAAGTTATTTATTATACATATATATTTTGCATAGCTTGAGTAATGTAGGTTCAAAAGGGTCAGCTATATAGCCCTGAAAAACAAGGTCTTCTACAGTAAGTTTTAATTCATTGTTTAAAATTCTGTAGGTTGCTTTAGGAAGAATCATCCATTTAAGTTTCACTAAACTAAAGCTAATGCAAATAATTACTCTTGTATTTAGAGCCATCCATTTTCTCCAGTGGGTTTCATGGTTGCTATCACTCAGACAGAGCCAGCAGACAGAAAAATATTTGGTGCCAACTGCTCCCAAAACGGCCCCTGCCACTCATTTCTTTTCTTTAGCCTTTGCTAAGACACAGCTTCAGGCAACTGCTTACCCTATTAGCCCTGCTACAACTAATAGAATCCCAAAGAAAGAAATTTTTTTCAAGAGATCCAGCAAAGAGATGAACAAGTGTATTGTAGCCATCACAGGACCCTCTTCCTGGTCTTCACTGGAAATCCCCAGATTAAATCCTAACCAGATAAAGAAGGAAATTGAGAGCTTAAAATGGAGAGAAGGGAAAATCATGTGTCTCATCTTCAGATGGGTAAAAGGCAAAGTATATGAAGGAGAGCAGAAAAAAACATCATGAGTCTCCCAATACCAAATTTAGTCCTTGGCTCCCTCCTGTTTGTATTCAGAGCTGGTTGATATCTTCATCCAGGCATACATCGCAGCCTGACTAGTTGGAGCAGAAAGAGGTCTCTCCAACATTAGACAGACTCTCCACACATGAATAAGAAAAAGCGATGGGTGTAGAGTCTGTCCAGTAGAAAACTCAAACAGTGGATTGACTTCTTCTGACCATGTCCTTCAACTGCCTTTGGAAAAGGAGGTTGGAATAGCTCTCAGCAGCAAGGTACTCATGAAGAGACTGGACTTGTTAAAGAGGAAAACAGTTTATTCTTCGAGTAGTGTCCCTGTGGGTGTTCCACTGTAGATGTGTGTGCGTCCCTGCCCTGCTGATTGGAGAACGTTGGTAGCAGTGTCTGTTGGGTCAACAACATGCACTGTCACTGTCCTTGTGCTTGGCCACGAGGCTAGCCAGCACACGTGGGCTAACCATCCTCAGTTCCTTCTCAACCGCCCCTGGCTAGAGACGGAGCCTATAGCTGTCCATTAGCAGATCATTAACTCTCCTTTTCATCTGTTAATTTTTAGCTTTCTTCTGACTTTTATTTGGCCGTGCCTTTAAAAAAAAACAAAAACAAAAAGAAGAAAAGAAAAAAAAAATCTGGCATCTGATTACCAACATATGCCGAATACATTGCTCATACAAAATCCGTAGAGGGGAGATTTTTATCTAACAAATAAAATATTTAATGCCCAAATCAAATGTTTTCATTCTAATACATTCTTCCTGCTTTGAGCTGCAAGTATCTTCATATCACCACAGGTAATGAAAGGCACCTTGTTCTTCATTGCATTAAAAAAGACCAAACAATGATGTGAAGCAACTCACCGAACATGTTTTTCAACCCTGCAGTAATTAGACTGAACTTGTAAACATTGCCATTTAAGTAGCGCTGGTCTTGGGTATTAAACATGAAAGAAACGCGTTTTTAAAAAAATACCAACAACTTTTCAGTGCTTAAAACCACAATGGAACAAATTGTGGCCCCTCATAATGTGCGTGGTTGAAGTGGGGATGGGATGGATGTAGGGAACTCTCTGCACTCCCTTCCCCCTTCCCTGAGCAAGGCTGCTCAGGACAGACATAATATGTCTGTAGGTGCAAGAGAGTGCAGTGCTATGTGGAAGGTCCATGACTGGGTGAGGGAAGGGTCTCTGTATGCAGCAGCCAGGGTTCACTGGCATCCATAGAGCAAGTATAGGAAGAAGCACCTCACACTGCTTCCTGCATGGTTCTGGAGGCATTATACCGGGGTCGGCAACCTTTCAGAAGTAGTGTGCTGAGTCTTCATTTATTCACTCTAATTTAAGGTTTCGCATGCCAGTAATACATTTTAACATTTTTAGAAGGTCTCTTTCTATAAGTCTATAATATATAACTAAACTATTGTTGTATGTAAAGTAAATAAGGTTTTTAAAATGTTTAGGAAGCTTCATTTAAAATTAAATTAAAATGCAGAGCCCCGGCCAGGACCCGGGCAGTGTGAGTGCCACTAAAAATCAGCTCGCGTGCCGCCTTTGGCACGTGTGCCATAGGTTGCCTACCCCTGCATTATACCATTCAAAGGGTCTGCATGAGCAGTTTGCCTCGGCAAGCGCACAGCTGAGCCCAAAGTGTACTGAATTCAGGGAGTACAAGAAGAACCTGGAGTTTGTTACTCTCTAGATTATCTGGATGGGTAAAATTTTCAAAAGTGCCTTAGGAACCGAAGGGCTTGTCTTCATGTACAGCACTACAGCCGCCGTAGTGCTTTAGTGAAGTCGCTCCTACGCCAATGGGGGGAGAGCTTCTCCCATCAGTGTAGTTAATTCACCTCCCCGAAAGGCGGTAGATATGCCAGCAGGAGATGCTCTCCCAACAACATAGCGCTGCCTCCATGGAGGTGGGGGGGAATTTATGTCAGTATAATTGTGTCGCTCATGGGTGTGGATTTTTCACACCCCTGAGCAATGTAGTTATACTGATATAGGTCTGTAGTGTAGACCTGGCCTAAGTCCCATTGTTAAAAGTGACATAAGCACTTAGGAGCCTAAGTGTAATTGACATTCAATGAGATAGATTCTGAGGCTCCTAATAGGCTCCTACATCACTTAGGCACTCTTGAAAATGTTACCTAACATCTTCCATTTTTACCTGTTATGTTGTTAGAAGGACCTTACTCTAGCTACAGTATAATACATGGAAGAAAAATGTTTTGTTCTTTTTAACTGAGTGAGGTAAAGGTGTTCTTAAAAGCGCTGCCTCTTGATATATGTTCCAGTATTTCATCTCTTTTTCTCTCCTCTCATGAAACCTGCAGTAATTTCATTGCTGTGCACGATTATCATCTTTTTTTCCTTTTTGTGTCGTAGAACACAGATCAATATCCCAAAGAGACACTGATGAAATCAAAGAGCCACTCTTATGGCATTTACATGTTGAACCCAGTCTCATACCACTTTACTCTAATTCAGTTGAACACATGTTGAAATGAAAACTAATACAGTTAAAAAGTGCTTCATGTCAGCCTACTAACATTCTTAAAGCACCTCATTTCCAGGATAACCTGCAGAGGCTGCAGAGAAAGTTTTTCTTTCAGTGATAGTTGCATTTGGCATGATACAATAGAACCAGCTTTGTTGTTGTTGTTGTTGTTGTTTAGAGACTCATTTGGGTTGGATTTGTATGAATATGGAAAGCTGCTTTTCTCTTGCTATAAAGTAGCATGTGAGAAATCATCCCAAGCTCAGAGATCAAACTGAAATTAACTTCTCATCAATAAGTACTTCAAAAGAAGCTTAGCACTTGCAACAATGAATTTGCTAGCTTGGGGGTAAAGTAGAAGATCAGTGATAATTTCACCTTGTTTGAACAGACCTGCGTATAGACTCTGGGCCAAATTGTCCACAGACTCACACCCCTTAAAATCCCATTGGCTTCAGTGAGGTTACACAGGTGACTTTAAGCCAGGTTGTAAAGTTATGGCAGAATTTGTTCTGTAAAGTGGAGATTTGGTGCAGTCGTTCAGTGTGCCTTTCTACAAAGTGACTATAGTAGGACATTTCAGTCTAGAAGTAGACATTAGCTAATGAAAGTTTGATTTGAGGCAAATTCTATTTTATGTCCATTACAGTTTACACTATTATTTATTTATGGGAAAGATGGAATCAGTTGTCTGTAGTGAGCCTTAGAGTCCATGTTTCATATGGTTTAGGGTTACCATATTCAAACATTTAAAAAAGAGGACACTCCACGGGGCCCCGGTCCCGGCCCCGGCCCCGCCCCAACTCCGCCCCTTCCCCACCCCTGACCCCGCCCCAACCCCACCCCTTCTCCGCCCCCATTCCAACCCCTTCCCCAAAGTCCCTGCCCCAACTCTGCCCCCTCCTCTGAGCACCCTGCATTCCCCCTCCTCCCTCCCGCTCTGATCTTGGTTGGGGGTTGCTAAGTGCTTCCCTGCTCCCCACTCGCCCCGCAGCCCCTATGCCCTTGCCTGCCCTGCTCCTTCTCACCCTGCAGCCTCTGCACCCCCCCGCCCCTGCAGCCTCTGTGCCCCCTGCTGCCCACTCGCCCTGCAGCCTCTGTGCCCTCTGCTGCCCACTCGCCCTGCAGCCTCTGTGCCCCCTGCTGCCCACTCGCCCTGCAGCCTCTGCACCACCCCTGCCCTTGCAGCCTCTGTGCCCCTTGCTGCCCACTCAGCCTGCAGCCTCTGCACCCCCCCCCCAGCCTCTACACACACACACACCCCGCCGCCTGCCCTGCTTCCCCCCCCCGCTCACCCGGCAGAGGGAGAACTGCGAGAGCTCCACGTGGAATTAAACACAGCCCTCCTGCTCTGTGGGGGAGGAGGGAGCGGGGGAGGGGGAGGGACTCTGGCTGCTAGAGGCCCTAGTGGCTGCGAGCAGCTGTCAATCAGGCCAGGTGTCCAATCAGACGCGCCGCACAAGGGGAAGGGGGAAATCCCGGACATTTCTACTTAATTAGAAATCCCCCCCGGACGGCCATTTAACACTGAAAAAGCCGGACATGTCCGGGGAAACCCGGACGGATGGTAACCCTAATATGGTTCCAAAGAAACATATGTGGGCATACTTGGCCACAAAATTTATAAAAGTGTGCTTTGTTTTTTCTGCATTTTTTCATCCTGTTTCATTTCAAGTAGATTGCAGCCCAGATTCTCATTTCTAACACAAAACAAAATGAATAGAATTTTAATTGTAACACTCTAGAACCAAAACTCTTGATGCATCTAACTCCATTTCCCAGCTGGTTTCATGGCCCTTATACAAAAAGTATCTAAACAGTCTAGTAAAGAAAGCACTTGTCTTTCTTCTGTATTGCCATACTTTCAGTGAGATTCATGTCCAAAGTCAAATGAGTTTGTGGTCCAGATTTTATTGCACGGCTTTTTTAATTTCCAGTGTTAATGGGTACACTCTCTGCTCACAATTTAGCCTACTTATCATTAGCTGGCACTCTATCGAGGACACCCTGTTTTGGCAGCTTTGAAGAATGTTGACAGTCAACCAACATGATATGGGATAGTCAGTAAGGATCAGTTCTGAAGCCACTACAGGGGCCAAGTAGGGAATCTTGCCTCATCAGTGACCTGCAGTATTTCAGACAGAGGACTTCAGTTTTCACTGCTTATAACCATTAACCTTCACAACCAAAGCATTCTGACCAACCCCCCACCCCGCACCCCCCAAATCATCCGAGGAAAGTCTGACAGGAAATATTCAAAGCATGAAATGAATGCTTATAGCATAACAAAGCAGTGCTTGAAAGACACGAAACGTTCATTACACTTTGTCTCAATGGTGCAAAGAAAAGGAGCAATGAAAATGTGGCTGGACTGCATGTTTTTATTTCACCATATGTGTGTACAGCAAAAAGGTGGTGAACCTTTCCATTGGGCAAGGTGTATAAATAAAGTTGCAATTACTCTAACTCATTTCAAAACTTGTTTATATTCAGTTTCTGTTTTCCATACCATTCTGCATGTATTATACAGACCCAGATAGCATTAAGATAGCACTCGCCCTGGGTAGAGGGCAGCTTGTAGGCGTGATGCCCCAGAAGCACCTCCTGACAAGGAATCTTGCCTCAAAGTGTCAGGATTCCTCCCTTGCTCCCCAACTTGTTCCCAGAGTGTGTGAGATCTGCTGCTGGACCATAGCCCCCTCACTTCCTCACCAGCCCAACTCTGCTGACCAGAGAGTCAGAGCAAAGCCAAGTCTCCACTCGTTCTCTGTTTCCTCCCCAGCCACATGCATACAGGGAGAAGTACCAGGACTTTCAGCTCTTCCGCTTTGTTGTAGCTCATCTATAAGAGGTATTTTCACTCTAACCCCAGCCTATTCTCGCCCCTTAGTGCTCCCAGTACTCAATGGCCTCAGAACTAAGCTAGAGCTGTGAAAATTTCCCAGTTTTCACCACTAAAAAACGTGTATGCGGAACACAAAAAATTTTCATGAAATGCTTGTTATTCAATTCACAGCTGAGAGTTTTATTTAATCAATGTAACAGCCATAACTTGGGCAGACCACAAGTTGAGTGATGCTCTAGGATACCACACTAGCCCACCAAGAAGCCGGGCAACTAGGAAGAGGGTTTAATTTGTGGTTCTGGCTTTCATATAAACTTTCTGCCAAGTGAAGAGGAGGGCTTATTAAGGGAAAAGGCTAGAATGTTTGAAAACAAGGGGGGAAACCCACAAAAAGAAAAACCCCTCCAGCTTGTCTTTGGGTGTTAGAATTTCCATATGCCTGTAACTTAAGACAAAGAGCAAGTTTTGGTTGCTGCAAAATTACTTTATATTTATACAATAACAAAAATAAATAAACCCTGCAAGCCAGAGCCGTTTGGCCCAAAATGTGAACTTTTTACTCCTCACAAATCTCCTGAGTTGTGCTACCAACCTGTCAGCCTGATATACCCTTGACATAAATTTGTGTAGTTTAGCTTCCTCCATTGAACTGACTCCTTCATTTAACAGGTCTGATGAAAGTGTTATGAACCGCAATGAAATATGATAATTAGCAGTTTAATTCCTTTTTCATGTATTAATTTAAAAGGCTTGAACTATAAATACAGGATCTGTAGATAAAAGCAGACTCTGAAATCAGTCATTTATCAGAAGTATTCATTAATTGACATTCATTTAGCCGGATTCCACTAACAGAGGTGTGTGTAAATGTTTATACTGCTTTCTTCCCTATCATCCTTTTTTACACTTCCTCTTATAAAAAGCCTTGTGATTGACTTCAGAAGTGCTAAGAGGGTGATTGTCGTGTGAGCAACCTTGTCATAAAGGAAGCCACTGATCCAAGTCTTACATTACAGTACTTAAGCCAGTGGTTCCTAAAGGTCCTTTATTTTCTAAGCTGGGTATATGAATAATCATTTAGTCTGTTCCTGGGACACTGGGAAGGTGCAGGATGGTTTGCCATGAAAAATCAGAGCCGCAGCTTTGATTTAAACATTGCAACGTGCTATTATCTGACTCGTCCTTTGCAGTACACCCTATGTTAAGAAGCTACATTACTGTTAATGCTTGTGCTTCTGGTCATCCACTGGAACTGCTTAGTGGGTCACAACCACCTTTAAAAAGTGCATAGGTTATCCACTTATAGTTGGAGGGCTTTGGAAATTATCTCTTCCTTTAGATTCATCTCTTCACACTCAGCCTAGTTCTTTTGTAGACTCAAATTCTTATGTAAATAAGAATATATGATGTTTTGCTAATTACAATTTGAATAGAATAACGTGTTCCTCACATTCTCATAGGCTTTAAGGCCAGAAGGGACCATCATGACCATCTAGTCTGATCTCCTGAACAATGCAAGACACAGAACCTCACCTACCTACTCCTGTAATAGACTCATAACGTCTGGCTGAGTTACTGAAGACCTCAGTTCATGATTTATAGACTTTAAGTTACAGAGAATCATTTACCTTGCATACAATTAAAGTCTCCCATAATCACACAATTCCCGGAAATATTTATTTCATTAAAAACGTTAAAGAGGTGTCTGTCCATATCCATATCGGATCCTGGGGATCTGCAGCATAACCCAGGGACTATTCCAGTCGAACCTCTGGTTACTTTCTTTCCCAAAGTGAGTTTGACCCAAACAGACTCTGTTTTATCCATTCCATCACTTCTAATTTCTTTACAGTCTGCCTCATCATTAATGTACAATGCTATTCAACCACCTTTACCTTTATTTCTGTCTTTCCTGAGTAGTACATACCCTTCAATACCTGTACTCCAGTCATGACTACTATTCCACAATGTTTCCATTATCCCTATAATATCTGGTTTCACTTCCTGCACCAGTAATTCTAGTTCTTCCACATTGTTAACCAAGCTCCTTGCATTGTTGTACTAACGTGCTAGTTGTTTCTGCTTGGCTTTGCCCAGATTCCTCACCCGATTAGGTACGGTCATTCTATTTCCAGTATTGCCTAGCTGACTGTTAGCTTCATTAGTATTGGCACTATCTTTCCTCTTATTCTGCTACCCACTGCTGTGCCTTTCTCCATTGTTGTATTCTCTCTTTCCTCATTTTCTTCCTGGTTAATATCAGAATTAAGCATGGAGATTACATGAGCATCTTCCAACCGTCTCACCCAGGTTCCTAGTTTAAAGCTCTTTTAATCAGTTCTGCCAACCTCCATCCCAGAAGTCTATTTTCTTCCCTACTCAAGTGGAGTCCATCCCGTGAGAACAGTCGTCTGTCCAAGAATGCCTCTCAGTGGTTGAACATCCCAAAGCCTTCCTTATAGCACGACTGCCTGAGCCATCTGTTCATCATCATAATCTTGTCTCATCTTCATTCTCCTCAGGGACAGGTAGAATCGCACTGAAAATCACCTGAACCTCCATTTCTTTAAGTGTCTTCCCCTGCCTGGCATAGTCTCCCTTGATGTGTTCCAGAGAGAATCTAGCAGTATCATTTATTCCCACATGAAGGATAATCAATGGATTCTTTCGTGTTTCCATTAGGATACTCTTCAGCCAAAGGTCTACATCCTGTATCTTAGCTCCTGGCAGACAGGACACCCTTCTATTCTCCGGATCAGCTCAGGCGGCAGGCCTGTTTGTTCTTCTTAGTAGGGAGTCACCTATCATGTAGACCTGCCTCTTCCTGGTGTTTGTGTGATTTTTCCGGCCTTCCGCCTGTTCTTTCTTTCTTTTGTTCTCCCTTCCAATCTTCTGTGAGTCATCGTCTGTTCTTCTGGGGCTCTGAACTCTGGGTATTTTCATCCTGTCCCAAAATGATCTATACTGTTATCATGCACTGTTGAATGGCTGCCATGCATGGCTATACCCTGCTTTTAGACACATACAGCAAAGCTTGACCGATACTATTCCTCCTTACAGCAATGCACATCTATTGTTGAGGTCAATGGGAGTTTCTACACTCAAAGATCAGAATACCAGAAGCAAGATCCACCCTGTGGATGTCAGACTAGAATTCTGCTCCCAGATATGTGCACATAACTCCCAATGCCTCTATTATAAACATACGAAACACATTATGGGACAAATAATGTCCTCATATATACCCTGAAGTCAGTGGATGTAAAAAGTGCATATCCGAGACTCTGTTTGTAAATCATTTAATAAAGTGCGGCATCCTTCTGGAAGAGAGGAGCTGTCCATAACAGACCAAGGCCTCAAACGTACAGATGCCAGGGTTGATAGTGGGGAGATTGAACATGGGGCCTTCAGCTTGACAAACAGAGGCCCATAACACTAAGGCTAGAGGAGAATTCATTTAGCTGAGAGTAGCAGGCTGTCAGTCTCTCAGGCAGCCACTAGGGAATGCATTCCCTCTGTTAAAACAAGCTTGTTCTTGCCATCTGATGTCCTCCGAAATTCAAGTCCCTCCAGGGCTGTTACTTTGTAATGAACTGTACCTTTTTTCCCCTACATACGCCATGATCCTTATTAGGAAATCAAACCTGGAATCTTCAACATCAAAAATACAGACTTCTACCACTTGAGCTAAAGGATAATTGATTAGCTGTAAATAGCAAGCTGTTGTGGCTGCTGGGCCAGCCGCTAAAGGGAGCCATGATCACTCACATGCTAAGGGTCTGCTCCAACTCCAGTAATGTAAATGGGAGTTATTCTATTGGACCCTAAATCAATGTATTCACTATATAAATGTAAGTCATTATCTCACATATCCAGATGGTTTGGGTATGTGGTGAAGTAAGAGAATGGATTAAACCTGCTTTTATAAGTGGAATCTGCTTTTATTCAATTATTTTGATAACATATTGTAAACATTGGCTCATGTACCATGACTGTGTGATTGTATTGTATTGCCCAGTAGGAAAGAAAAGATGAATTTTCAAAGGAGACCCAAATTTTGTGCCCAAATTTTTGCACATTCAAAATATTGGATTTGATTGCACAAACTGCATTAGCATGGATTAATCAGATAGGGCACAAACAGAATCTGAGCCTGCAAGTCTGAGTTTTTGCACAAGCAAAAACTTGAGTGTGAAAAACTGTGGCTGCAACTACTTAAGTGCAACTTCAGAGGTTTTTTTTAAAAATGGGGCCATAAACTTTATTCCTTTTTACTGAAGGCAGACATTAGTGTTGGATCTTTTCCAAGGAAGACAACTTAACCCCCAGTCCAGCTTCTGGAAATGAAATCTTAACATGGAAGATGCTAGGCAAGTAACATGGAGAAAGTTTAGGGTGATTGCTTCCTGCAGATCTAGGAGGAAAGTCCTCTCTGAAGCCTGACTGTAATGTAACTGAAATAGAAAAATACCAGATCCATTTCTTAGAAAAAGAGAGAGACTTTTATTTGCAATGGTTCACAAATATTTTCCCAGGAACAAAGTAACAGCCAATGGAGGGCAGTGAGGTTAGGTTTAGGTGATCGT
This sequence comes from Terrapene triunguis, assembly GCF_002925995.2. Classification (NCBI taxonomy): domain Eukaryota; kingdom Metazoa; phylum Chordata; order Testudines; family Emydidae; genus Terrapene; species Terrapene triunguis. The sequence goes on along the minus strand of NW_020664562.1, from coordinate 40,088,913 downwards.
CACATTTGTAAACACAATTTCTTTATTATGCCATTTTTACCTAACTTGAAAATGGCACTACAAGTTGTTTACAGCAATTAGTGCTATTCACTTTCTCTCTTTTTTCAATGCAGTGTTTTCAGCCCTATAACGACTTGTGAGTTGTGATAGTCTCCTGACAAATTTTTGCAAATTTAGTGGTGGTCGACAGGTGCTGGTTGATTAAATGTGCTACTTACTGTGTATGTTTCACTTCTTGTGTCTTAAATTTTTTTAACCACTGTAGCGCCTGAAAAAATGTGGAAGTTTGACAGTTGGGAGTTACTGCTGAGTATGTGCTGTAAACTATGCTACCCCATTCCCCTTCCTCCTCCCCATCCTGCTGATGCCAAATGATTTATAAAATGCCTTAGCATTCTTGAGAGAATTCACACTATCACCTCCAGGCAGTGTAGTAAGGAATCACAGAAGTGGATCGGAAACACGGATTGGATAACTGGTATATTTCTGTGGAAGAACAAAACCAGGAGAGATTAAATTTAAAAGGAGAAAAGTTTCCCACGGTGACTTGCTAGGGTAAATCTTTAATCGCTGATGTACTTGTTAGTAAACAGGTGATTATGTGATTACAATTTTTCATATACAGCACCTCTGTATTCCATTTTCATAGGATCCAAGTAATATTTTAATTTTCAAATGAGAGACTCACTCTTTCTCCGGTCATTGTGTGCTCCCACTTATATGCACACACAGACACACCTCTCCCGGAAACAGGTGTTCTGCTAAAGACATGCTGCGGTGTGGGGATTCTAGCCCATGCTCCTGTCACCAGCGAAAGGAGGCATGGGACAGGAAAGAGGACTGCTGAGTGGAATCAAAAGATTTTCCCCTCTGTCTCTCTCCTCTTTACAAACACATGGTCAGCAGCCCGACCTTTCAGCTGCTCCATTCTTTCCCACTGAGCTCACTGGCACTCTCACCTTGCAACACCCCTGCAGTCATGTTGCCCACCTCACCCCCCGTCAGCCCTAGCCCCAGGCCTCCCTTCTGCCTCTCTCTGGGAGAAATTACACTTTCATGGTGCAGTGTCTCATTAGATCACCTAGGACGCTGCCTGTCAGCCCTCTGCCCTGCATAGTCAGCAAGGTGCTTGTAGAACCAGCCTTCAGTCAGGCAGAGGAGGTGTAGGGGCTGAGAAAACCACACCACTCTCTAAAAAAATTTACTGTGGGCATTTAGAATTACAGCCTGTGCCTATGTGTAGTTTTCCCTTCATATGGGCTTCCTGTTCCTGCAAAGGGGCTTGTGGGTGAGTGTCGACACCATCCATTTGGAATCAATGGGCCAAATTATTTCCTTGCATTACTCCGCTGAAGCCAAGGAGAGAGGGATATTTTTATTGTGAACAGTTGATAGCAGTTACACCCATAGAGAATTTAGCCCAAAATCACAGATTCTTGATATTTCTCTTCTTTTGTTCCTTACTCTTAAAAATAATTGCATGAAAGCGGCAGGAGAACATGGTTTTGCAGTGGCAATTTGAATGTATGGAAAGGGAGTGAGGTAGGGGAACACCACAAAGTTCAGAAGTATATAGCCTATAGTGCTGTTTATTCAGACAACAGGATGGTGTGAACAGTGCCAGTTGGGGGAACATCTGCACACGGGCTTCTGAGATTGCCAAGGCAGAGTTAACTGTGGTAACTGTGCACTAGCCAATAGTGAGACCCGGGGAATTGATTAATCCATCGGGAAGTCAACAAGGCAGAAGAAGTCAGGCAGCTTCCATCCCTGGGACCAGAAAAGAGGTGCGCTCCTTATTGCTGGCAGATTATCATCAGAGATTCATTCCCCATTTCTCTGAGATTGCAGGGCCCCTTAACTAATCTCATGAAAAGACTAGGAAAAATGAGGTCACTTGGTCACCTGCTTCTGACATTAAGGATGTATAGCATACCTCTGTCCAGGCTCTATATTAGAGTCCAGACTTCTCTTTGCCTGTCATGGTGCTGAGTGATGCATTTGAAGTGGGACTGGGACCAGTCCTTTGACAGGAGGCAGAAATATAGAATATCCCATACACTATATAAATGTAAATTATTATTATTACCATTATGATGCAATCCATAAACCGTTCCCACAAGAACGGAGACACAGCATCGTTGAGAAAGAATATCTTCCTGTGAAATGGGCAGCAGAAACATTGCGGCATTATTTTCTGGGTAATGATTTTACCTCAGTGACAGATCATTATCCCACCCCATGACTGAACCGGATGAAGAACAGGAACCCAAGGATAATCCGGCAGTATTTGACTTTTACAACCTTTAAAGTTTCAAATAAAGAACCAGCCAGGTATTAATATAAGAATATCGATCAGCTCTCTAGGAATGATGTGAGTGACAAGGTGCGTGGAGGAAAGACAAATTCTCTCCTAAGCAAGGGTATATATTAAATGATAGTCCCTAACATTGGCTTCTAAGTCCCTACAGCCAGGGCAAGCTCTCTCCCATCCACTCTCTTGTGCTTAAAATAGGATTTAAAGTTAAGTGGCCTATCCTGAAAGGAAAAAGCTATGCATTTACTTGCTAGGAGAGGTGTGACTTGGATGAATGAATTGTTTTGGGATGGGAAAGAGGGCAGAAAATCTGCCTTGTTCTTTCTCCTATTCCATTTTCCCCTTCTCTCATATAGGAAGAATCTTCATTTTAGATAATTTAGCTTCCAAGAAAAAGAACCATTCATATCCTCATATTTTTTGGAAGAATGTTTTTCTAGGGATGGGCAAGCTGGCTTGGATACAATAAGAACTTTCTCTTTTACGCTTCAAATGACTCTTGGCCAAAAATCCAAAACTGTACCCAAACCAATCCAGTATTGAAAATTTAACAAAAAGTCAGTTAATTTTTTTAATTCTTTTTTGTGTCTCGGATCCAAAATAGTTTGAGAGAGCCCATTCTCATGAGATATCTTGTCCAGTGTTGCAGACCTAAGAGGTTCCGTTTTTCCAGTTACAGTTGAGATAAGAATCTGCAATGCTGGGATCTCATCCATTCAGAATTTAATTCCAAATCATCCAAAATTCACCAATCATTATTTTTCCCTTTTATTTCTGGGTTCCAATAATGCAGGCAAAGGAAGACCAGAAAAATTCTGATATTTTTGCATTATAAAGTTTAATGGAGAGATTCTGTTTTAAACTGAACTCACTGGGGTAAATGTAAAGAGCCTTGTGAATGAAGTCCCTTTTTGTTTGCTTATAGAGGTCTGGCTGTTTTATATTGCCACCCAGCACCATACTATCTGCCTTCCATGTAAAATCAATATCAATAGCAAAGTCCATAGTGGAATTCATGGAATCTCTGGTACGTCTCCTTTTCCAGGGTCAGAACTTGGCTTGGGGAAGGGTTTTTGTTTTTTTATTTTATTAAGTTCCTATATTTTGGGGTAGTTGGTAAGGATTTAGGGGTAGAACTAAGCCTTAATGTTGAGTGTGTCATTCTTATACTGGGAAGGCTTTTGTTCTAGTCCAAGGAAGATGAGTATATTATCCTGGTGTAAGTGGTTTACTACAGGCAATCTATTGTTCCTTAGGACACCCTTCTCATAGTATAGCGAATAATTATCGTCAGTGTAGAGAGTCTGACAGTAATGTTAGCCTTTTGGAAAGGCAACTCTGAAGACTGGACTGGTGATGACTGCAGGTAAATTCAGCACTATATTTCACATAGATTTTATCATCAGTGAATGTTTTGACACTTTTGTACATTGTGGAGCACAATGTCAGCACATAACACATAAATAATCATGTTGAATAAAGTGGAAAAGCCCATGGGAGATGTGGGGCTGGCTGACCATGTGACCTAGTTTCCATTTCAAATGCCCATCTTCCAGAGGTCCTTTTTAATTTTATTGAATCTACTGCAGGTATTTCTAAAACATCTATTATTGTGGTTTCACAGTAGCATTTATTTCACTGTAGTAGTGGTGAGGGAGACAGGTTTAAGGCAGGGAAGGGGAGAGGGAATAGTTCATGGAGACCCAAGGGTATGTACCAATATTATAAAACTAATTGGGAGCAGAAGGAGTTTCCCTCCCTGGCTTCACCTGAAGTATGGTGATTGCTCACTTGCGTTGTATTTATCTAATAAAATTCTGCCACCTATAAACAAATGGGTTATTCGTATGTTTCCTTCACTGTTAATTTAAAAAAATCTTGGGCCAGCTTTAATTTTTTCTGATCTCAGTGCCTCAAACTCCCTTAACCCAACTCCAAGCCTTATCAGTTGTGTCAACTGCAGCATATTGTTTATGATGATATAAACTATGGGAATATAGTTAGCTACCACCAGCAGAGGGAGTATAAAACTTGGTGTTTTTTATAGGTCCTAAAATAATTACACTATTCCTGGGTTTATTTGTATATTTAGGCAACATAGTAACCTAGATATTTAGAAACAGGTTTTATTTAAAAGAACCTAGATGTCTATAGAGACCATACATGATGGTTTCATCAAGACTTTACTGTGCTGGTTTTTCATATGGGGTGAAATCCTGAGCTTTGCCGTTGTCTTAAATGGAGTCAGGGTTTCATCCATGGTTTTCTAGTGCCCCTGGAACTTTTCCCCAGGACTTCTGAAATATCCCAGTATTTCATTCATCAGTCAAAGTGTTCGTTATTTTTAATAATTATAAGACGTTTCTAATAGTTGTGTTACTTTACCAAGTAGAATTTGCTCTGTGTTTACCAGGAATAAACAGTCTAGTGAAGCTGAGCGTTCGATGTGAGACACTGTTTGGAGTTGAGAAATGAGGGTAGAAATTGTCAACGCTGTTTTTTTGCTCAAAAATGAATCGTATTGACACTTGCTTAGTGATAAACTTCTTCAGAACACTACATTGCTGGAAAAAAATCCTCCACCTTGAGAAATATGCAGGTATCACAGATGAGTCAGACGCTAGCGGTAGCAACACTGCCATACAGCTGCAAAAATCCCCGATGTACTTTTATCTTTTATATGAGAATTTCACAGACCTGAAAAAAAGGTCAACACAAAAGGGATTTACAGATTGTTACACCCAGGAAAATTTTCCTCAGCAATTTGCAGTGGTTACAAGAATCAGAATCCAGGGCTTAAAAATCTTAAAAATCACATAAGTTTCTTCTGCTTTCCATCCTTTACAATTAAGTATTAATCTATCAAACATTTGTATCATTGGGGAATAAGCTAAACAGGAGAAAATAGCATAGGCCAGTATGGAAGCTACAATATCATACCTATGGCACAAGAGATCATGGTTTTGAGGCTGGAGTTGCCAGTGGGATTAGGATGAAGCTACATCCATTTCTCTGTGTATAGCCCATCAGCATTTATTAGCAAAAAGCATCTCCCACTGAAATGAAATGTCAAGGAGAGTTAGGTTTTGTACTTAATATGGACTTTTCTTAGCCTCTTGCTGATGGGCCCTATTGCTGAAAAGAGACAGGACTTGTGGCTTATAGGAGCCCCATGCCATTTTCCATGCTGCTTTAATACTGCTTTGCCACCCAGAAAAAGAGCGTTAGCATTTAACAACCGTCCCATTTCCCCCTGAATATTTATATTCTTTTCCTGAGTGCCATACCAGTATTAAAGCAGAATGAAAATGGGTTTAACAATCGCTGGCATGGGGCTTCTGTACAGCATGTGTGTCACAAATCATGTCACTTTTCAGCAATAGGGCTGCTGCCAGCAGGAGGCTCAGAAATGCTCGTGTTAATCAAAAATTTTAATTTCAAATCAAATTGACGGTTTACACATGGTGAGAAATGCTTCTCACCATGCGATTTTTCAGTATGCAAAGCTGGGCAAAATGGGTGCAGTTTTCTGTTAAGAATTTTGACTGCAGTATTTGCAAATTTATGGGTTTCAGTGTATTGGGTATGGTGAGTAGTTGATCTAACGGAGCCCCTTGGAGAATAGGAAACAGAAGGGTTTTCATGCAGCCTGGCACTGGTGAGCTGCTGTTGGCACATGCTGCTGGAGAAATGACAGGTATTCAATAAACATCACTATGGTTAGAGGAAGATTTAAAGGAGGGAGGGGCTGCAGTGCTATAAACAAGGAGTTGAAACAAATGTGCCTATTTCACTTCCTGATTATTTTGAATATGTAAATGTTCCAAACCATTTTTAAATAACTTTCAGTTTATTTGCATGTTGGTCTTGTACACCCAATGCCTACAGCATATCCCCCAGTAATATTGATGCAAACGATAATATAGGTCCAATTCTGATCTGAGTTGGTATAATGAAATCAGTGGAGTTACTCTGAATTAACATCAGTTTAAATATAACCAGAATTTGGCCTTCTATTGTTCTTATGGCCTACATTCCCAGATCCTTATCCTGCAAACTCTTATTTCATGGAAGTGAGTAGTTACACTAAAGTCAGTAGGACATCATGAGGGCCCAACCCTGCACCTGTGGATGTCAATGGCAAAATTCTCATTGACTTTAGTAAGAACAAGATTGGGCCCATGGTGAGTAAGGAATACTCACATGAGTAATAATTGGCAGGATCTGGTGTTCCTTGTGGAAACCAGTGTTTTCAAACCGCATCTGGAATATAAACATAAAACCAAAATATGATCAATTGACATGAAACATGATATCATGAGTTACAGACTAAGTGACATTTCCCATCTTGAAAGAGAACGGCAGCTTCTTTTGAGACTATGGGTTTAAAGTCCCCTTGCCATATTTCTTCATGCCAGGGAAATCAGCCTGAACATGACAGTACCCCTCCTCTTTCATTTCCCCCACCAGCACACAGGTACCATTTTACCTGTGCCAAGCCTACTGGGTAGTCTGTAGCATCACATGGCATCGCCAACTACATTAGGAAAGCAGTATCCATCAGTCTGCCCAGGATTACCTCATAGTTCCTTTCTGTGTTCACTCAGTCACTGAGCCAGTCTCAGGACGATAAAGCTGAATATGTAATATCGCTGCAGAGACCTAGGAGATCACAATTGTTGTAACCAACCTAGATAAGAAAGGAAGATAAATAACTCCTTACTATTATTATTTGCATGGGAAAGGCTTTTCTTTTTGTCAAGTATCAGAGGGGTAGCCGTGTTAGTCTGAATCTGTAAAAAGCAACAGAGGGTCCTGTGGCACCTTTAAGACTAACAGAAGTATTGGGAGCATAAGCTTTCGTGGGTAAGAACCTCACTTCTTCAGATGCATCTGAAGTGAGGTTCTTACCCACGAAAGCTTATGCTCCCAATACTTCTGTTAGTCTTAAAGGTGCCACAGGACCCTCTGTTGCTTTTCTTTTTATTACTCTCTTTATTGTCAGGTGCCATAAATATTCCAAAATGATTATCCTTATGTAGATTTCATCTCATTTACTTTGAAAGGGTTTGAGGAGCATATTATCTCATAAGCTGCCAAATGAATATGACCATTTATGACATTTCCTCTTTTTTTTTAACATTTCCTTTTTGGATTGAAGACCTGAAACAGATAAATATGCTAATTTAAGACATCTGTTGTTTTCCGAGATGTAGGGCCCTAGACAGTAGTAACTGCTGAGAATTTGTTTACTGAAATTGTGATTTTTCTTAATAGTTTTCATTATCGCAAAAATTTTATATATTTTTAAAAGGTCTCTGTGTTAAATAGGTAGAGAAAAAGTGTCTACAACCTCTGTAGTAATTTTAGGCAACAAAACACCAGGACAGACTGTCTGGTTTCCATGGTGCACGGCTTCACAGGTTCTTAAACGTGGACTTGCGGGTCTTTCATTGGGCCCGATCCTGTGAAATGCGAAGCACATTCTACAGGGAGACTGTAAGCTCTTTGGGGCAGGGACTGTCTTTTTGTTCTGTATTTGTACAATGCTTAGCACCAGAAGTCTCGATCTGTGACTGGAGCTCCTAGAGACTACAAGCACCATGAACTCCCCTGTACCTCTAATGGATTATGAAACTGGCTGCAACCAGAGTTGCTGAATTCACAGGCCTCAGTGAGGAAACCCCATTATTACTCAATTCTCATACCCTTACATTGGATAGGACCTTGTGTCACGTGTAGGGCCCATTAACATCATGAGAATCCTTCCACTGACATCAGTGGATGCTGGATCAAGCCCTCAATCCCATTAAACCAGTGGGACTCCGCACAGACGAAGTTCCTATTCAGTTTGAGTATGGGTGTTGCAGCTTGGCCCACAATATCAAGAAGTTTTCTGGAACCATACTGTTCTCTTCCGTTCAGTTCAGGAATTTTGGAGTTCAAACCCCCCCACAATTCATCAATGATTTTGCATGGTGTGAAGGGTTAACAAAACTTTCATTATCACACTCTATTAAGCCAGGACCAGGAAACAATTTCTAATCAACACTCTGATCTGGGCAGGGATTGTGCAGTCTTTTGTATTAGGCCTCAGATCTGTGTTCTCTATTCACACATGCTCACTTCCAGCTGTTGTCATTGAAATCCCACATAATCTCTCCGGGTCAAAGGGCAGTCATCCATGACTGCTGCTGTTAAAAGGTTATGCTGATTTCTGTTGTCAAATATTGGCCCTTTTCTCTTTCAATCACTCCCATTCTACTTTTTTCAACAAGAAAGATCCAGCCTAGAATTGTATTACATGACTTTAAAGTCTTAAAAGTGTTCCTCTATTGTACTAACACGACATGCCCTGGACGGTCTAATTCATTCTGTTACATTCCACAAAGAATTTTCTGGTGCTTCTTAAAAACTCTGTGCTAAAGCTGAGCAGGCAAGCTTCAAAGAATAATGATATATGGGACTTGTGGCCTATCATTTATTTTGTAAGGAAATATGTCATTTGACTGTGTAATAAAATAACCATGGTTAATTATTGCTATGACAATAAAATTAAGCTAGAAGTAACTGTAGCCAAAACAAGGCTGGGGCAGGAAGGGTGCAAGTAGAAAAAGGGGGGAAATGAGATTTCTGTATCAGAATTAAAATAATGGTTAATTTCTAGTTTGAACTCTTTTTTAAAAAGTCACTTATTTTAAAGATTTAATTGAGCCCATCTTTTAAAGCTTATAATTTATGGGTTTACAGAACATATTTTGTATGAAGAAAAATAAAATGGATCCCTTGGGTTAGCGTTAACCAGAGTTGCATGCAGTGGCCCAGTGCACACTACAGAGTTAAAAAATAAAATAGATCATAGTCACCTTTAGTTTTAATAGAGTACTGTGGTCCATATAGACTACAGGTCCCAGAATGCAGTGGTCCATCTTGATTGTAGAGGGTATTCAGGTGACGATGGAGAATTGCTTGCTGGGATGTGTAGTCTACACAAGACTTGCAGAGTATAAACACCTTATATGAAGATATCACGTGATGCACATATGTTCTATCCTTCCTTTTATTTGTTTGCTTTTGCTGGGGGAAAGAACATGACTGAGGATCAAGCCGAAGTTCTACCACACCTATCCTGACACCACAATACAGTTAGATAAAAGTTAATCCACTGAGCAGTCTGGTGAGGAGAGTTCTCAATTATTTTCAGAGTAGCAGCCGTGTTAGTCTGTATCCGCAAAAAGAACAGGAGTACTTGTGGCACCTTAGAGACTAACAAATTTATTAGAGCATAAGCTTTCGTGGGCTACAACCCACGGAAGAATTCTCTGCAGTAACTCAGAGACCTCCCTGTCTATACTTCCATCTCTGGTTTTTGGGGATATTTACTACTAGCAGTCCCAGATGGACCACATGCCATTGCAGGCAATCTCATAAAACCGTCCCCTCCAGAAAATTATCAAACTCACTCTTAAAACCAGTTAGGTTTTTTCACCTGACTGCTCTCCTTGGAAGGCTGTTCCAGAACTTCACTCTTCTGATGGTTAGAAACCTTCTCTAATTTTGAACCTGAACTTGCCGATGGCTAGTTTTTATCTGTTTGTTCTTGTGTCAACATTGGCGCTTAACTTAAATAACTGCTCTCCCTCCCTGGTCGTTATCCCTCGTATGTATTTATAGAGAGCAATCTTATCTCCCCATAGCCTTCGTTTGATTAGGCTAAACAAGCCAAGCTTCTTGAGTGTCCTCTGATCATCCTGGTAACTTTTCTCTGCCCCATTCCAGTTTGAAGTCATCTTTCTTAAACAGGAGAGACCAGAATTACACACAGAATTGCAGATGAGGGTTCACCAGGCCTTTTATAATGGTAATAACACTTCCCTATCTCTACTGGAAATATCTCACCTGATAAATCCTAGGAGTGCATTAGCTTTTTTCACAGCCACATCACATTGGCGGCTCATAATCAGCATGTGATCAACCAATACACCCAGGTCTTTCTTCTCCTGTCACTTCCATCTGATACGTCCTCAGATATAGGGGAAAAAATTATTGTTAGTCCCTAAATTTATGACCTTGCATTTTGCACTATTAAATTTCATCCCATTTCTGTTATTCCAGTTTTCAAGTTGTCCAGATCTTTTATGATATTCCGGTCCTCCTCAGTATTGGCAATACTTCCCAACTTTGTGTCACCTCAAAATTTTATTGGCATACTCCCACCTTTTGGGCCAAGGTCATTAAAGAAAATGATAAATAAGATTGGTCCCAAGACTGATCCCTGAGGAATTCCAATAGTAAACTCCTTCCAGCCTGACATTTCACCTTTCGGTATGATCTGTTGTAGTGTCCTCTTTAATCAGTTCTTTATCCATCTTTCAGTTTTCACATTAATCCCCATCTTCGCCAATTTAACTAATAATTTTCCATGTGGAACTGTATCAAATGCCTTATCCAGGTAGATTAGATCTATTGCATTAAAAAAAAAATCAATTATCTGCTCAAAGAAAGAGATCGGGTTAGTCTGGCACAATTTACCTTTTGTAAAATCATGTTGTATTTTATCCCAGTTTACTGTTTACCGCCATGTCAGGGGTGGCCAAACTTACTGACCTCTGAGCCGCAGGTGCATACGATAATTCTTAGAAGTTTGAGAGCCGGGTATGCCTGCCAGGGCTTACGGCTTCAGCCCCACTCCTGATGAAACCCCCGAGCCCTGGCAGGGGCCTCCTGTGGGGCTGAAGCCTCTAGCCCCACCACCCTGCTACAGGACACAATCCCTGAGCTCCCCCGCACCCCAGTCTGGTAGGTGGAGAATGGGGGGCAGTCCGTGAGCTGCACTTTAACTGTAAAAGAGCTGCATGCAGCTCGGCCACCCCTGCTCTATGTCCTTAACTACTTTCTCTTTCAAAATTTGTTCCAAGACCTTGCATACAATGGAGGTCAAACTAATGGGCCTGTAATTTCCTGGATCACTTATTTTTCCTTTCTTAAAAATAAGTGCTATATCAGCAATTCTCCAGCCATAGGGCACGACCCGCGAGTTTACAGATTCATTAAAAATTGGGTTTGTAATTTCATGTGCCAGTTCCTTTAATATTCTGGGCTGGAGATATTCCAGGCCCTCCGACTTGGTCCCATTAAGCTGTTTTGAGTTTGACTTCCACCTCAGATATGGTAATTTCTACTTCTATATCCTCATTTTCATTAGCCACCCTAACACTGCCCCTAAGCTCCTCATTACCCTTTTTAAAAACTGAGGCAATGTATTCATTTTGGGCCATCTCCACCGCATATTCAGTGCTTAGTAGTCCCACTTTTTATTTCCTTGTTTTTTTAAAAAATTATATGGCTATAGAATCTTTTGCTATTGGTTTTAATTTCCTTTGCGAGGCTTAATTCTGCTTGGCTTTTGTCAGTTCTCATTTTTTCCCTACCCTTCTGACTTCCAAGACGTAGCCGATCCATCCCATCTTCCATATCTTGTAGGCTTTCTGCTTTCTCTTAATAACTTAGATGCTTGCCCATCCAGTTTGGTCTGCGATCCTTCCTTGAAAATTTTCCCCTTGTTTGGGATGCAGGCTTCAGATGGTGTCTGCAACTTTGACTTAAAGTAATTTCAAGTCTCCTCCAAATTCAGATCCTTGAGTTCTTCACTCCAGTGGACTTCCCTAACTAATTCCCTTAATTTTTTTAAGTTTGCCCTTTTGAAATCAAGGATCCTAGTTGCAGATCTATTTTTGTTTATCCTTCCATTTAGTTTATACTGAATTCCCTCATGATCACTCGAATCAAGGTTGTCTTCTACAACTACTTCTATGAGGTCTTCATTACTCACCAATAGTCAATCTAAAATTGCATCATCTCTTGTTGGTTCGGTGATTATTTGGTGAAGAAATCTGTCAGCTATCACATCCAGGAATATCTGGGCCCAACTATTATAAGTAGCACTTGTTCTCCAATCTATATATGGGAAATTAAAGTATCTCATAATCACACAATTCCCAGTAGTATTCAATTCATTAAAATATTAAAGAGATGTCTATCCATATCCATCAGATCCTGGGGGTCTGTAGCATAACCCAGGGACAGTCCCAGTGGAACCAGTGCTAGCTTTCTTCCCCCAAAGTGATTTTGACCCATATAGATTCTGTTTTATCCATTCCATCACTTCTAATTTCTTTACAGTCTACTACCTCATCATTAATATACAATGCTACTGTATCACCTTTACCTTTATTTCCGACTTTCCTGAACAGCACATAACCTTCAATACCTGTACTCCAGTCATGACCACTATTCCACCATGTTTCTGTTATCCCTAGGATATCTGGTTTCACTTCCTGCACCAGTAGTTCCTGTTCCTCCATTTTGTTACCGAGGCTCCTTGCATTGGTGTACTGACGTGTATATTCTAAGCAATATTAATTAGTTACTCAACACTTTGTGAAACAGAGGATTATCTAGGTGGAGGATAGAACCAAGAGGAATCAAATTGCACTTTGAGTGGAGAGGGCTTTTCTTTTTAATCAGGCATTTGGTTAAGATAATAGGCTTGAAGTCCTAATTGATTATTACTATTTTAAGGTTTTAAGATGGTTATGTACAGTAAGATGCTTGACATGAATAGGGGTTTATAAATTGTTTCAGTCCTAGTATAGGAGCTTGTCTCGTAATTTCAAAATACTGAAAGTGAATCAAAGTTTCCCAGAAAGCTGTTTCTCCAAGCTTAATACTATAATACATCGTCAGACTGTCCAGTGCAAATGAAATAACTGAATTTGGACTTTTTCCTCTTCAAAAGATTAACTCTTTCACAGTATATTATTGTTCAAATTACAGAGAACATGCTTTGTTTGCAAAGTACCACATACACTTATGCACGATATAATTATTTAATAAATAATAATAATAATAATTAATATAAGGAAAACTTTTAAAACAACAGTAACACTTTGTACACTGGTACAATGAAAACATTTTTTGATATGTAATTAAGGAACCGTGACTTGATGAGCTTACTGTATACAGGCTTTCCAGATAAAAGTAAATGCTTCAGTTGTGATTTTCTCAAACTTCAATGCAAGTGCTTGATCTGTAATCTTCCTACATCTGAGACTCCCTTCCTGGGCATGAATTACGAATACAAAGGTGACTCTCCATGGACACTAAATATTCGGAGGCAATTTAGTTGGCTTTTGTACACACAAGGCCTCCATTGACTCAGTCTTTATATGAATTCACTTAATAACACAGAGCAAATGGAATGAGACCTTGAGGCCTAATTCTGATCTCACATTCACTAGTGTAAAACAGGAGAAACTCTGTTAAGGTCTGTGGAAATTGACTTGCACATAACTGGTGTGTCACAGGGTTCACTCATCGCTAGCAGTGCCTCCTGCTGGCCGTCCTGGGAATTAGCTCCGCCAGGCTTGTGCTCTCCCTCCGGTGGTGTCTTGCCCCATCCTGTCTCGACGTGTGGCCCTGCTCACTCTCAGATCTGCCATCTCCTGTTCATGGCTTGGCCCTCTGGCCAGGTCACTAAGGTCCTCCCCTTCTTGAGAATTCAAAGTCCTTCCAGACCCGCTGGATGGCTGGCATCTCCAATGCCCTTGCCACTCCCCATTGGCTGGTAGGGGAACCCAAACCCGCTCTCTACACTGGGTTCCAGTTCAGGGACCCTATAACAAGCAGCCATGGTCTCTACACAATCTCACCCCTTGTTGCTGTTTTCCTGGGCTTCTTCCCTCTCTGGGCTGGCCAGGCTCCCAGGGAGTAACTGCAGCCTGCTTCCCTGCCTTCATGCAGCCTCCTTGCTGCTAACAGCTCCAGGGCATTATACTGGCCCTGCCTGTTCCTGCCTCGCTGAGCCTACTTCTAATTAGTGGTGTGCTCCCTGGCTCCTCCTTCAGGTGCACCTGGTGGAGTTAATTAGCCTGCCTGGCCAACTTAACCCCTTTCAACCCTGTGTGGGGCAGACGCCCCATCACATAGTGCAACATCAGAATTAGGTTCCTTAAACGTAGACTTGTTTTTGCTCCTTCATTATTGGGGTAACGTTTGATCCCAAAATGAAGAAAATGTAATTTATAGGATCACATTTTACATAATTACACTGTCACCATCAAGCTAAAGTGAATTACTTTTACTGTGGTGGTGGTGTTATATATGCATATTATTTGTATAATACCAAGAGTGTACTAGGTACTAAGGTACTATTTACTGATTAGTATTACTATATACCTTATTCAGCTAACTTTATTATTTTCTTACTTCCTCCAGAAAAAAAATTATCATCCCCATAAATATGACTTACAGCGAAGTACTGAAACCCAGGGCTTGTTCTTTCATGTCCAGATCCAACTCCTATTGAAATCAACGGAAAGACTCCCACTTATTTTAGTGGGAGTTTCTTTGGACATAAAGCCTTGATTCAGGAAAGCACTTAAGCACCTGTTTAAGTTTAAGCGTGTGAGTAAGCCCATCCCTATTTGGCAACGCATTAAATTAAGCTTATGCTCTAGTGCTTTGCTGAATCAGGGCCTATCTTAGGTGTCCAAGTGCCCTAGTTTCTGCATAGAACTTCAGGGAATGAATAGTTTTTGATAAATTCAATAAGGATCATCTAATTCTCATTTTAAACACCAGCTTTACTACCCAAATATGATTGAGGTACAAAACTGGAGAGATAACCAGTTCATGAACAGCAATTTCAACTTCCTATCTTAGGGGTATTTAACAAAAGTATAATTTTGCATATATTTCAGAAAAGTGCTGTATTAGAAGTAAATCTTGCAGACTTTAGGATGTTTAATCCTCTTTTCAATTAAGGATTTTTTAATGCTAACATCTGCTTTTGGAATTACTTAACAACTTTACCTAATGTTTTTTTTTTCTCATTCACAATTAAGTGGAACAGCCAAATTGATACAGTTTCTCTGAAAGACATTTTTCCATTTTGGCCTTTTTTAGCAGGCACAAAAAAATTACATTTTTACAGCTTTTCTTGTTAATTATGCTGTGTCCTGGCCATTCCTTTGTCATTTGTTTGGTGGGTTCCCTTCATTTTTTCCACTTTCAATTTTAGAAAGTTTCCTCAGCAAAGGCTACAAACCTAAGCTCTAGTTCTGCAATCTGAATCATGTAGGCAGAACTTTAGGCCTACACGGAGTCCACTAAACTCAATGGGACACCACGTATCTATGCATGCATGGATCAGATTGAAGGATCAGGGCCTATTCAAGAGGACAGCTCATATGAGTCAGGATGTGAATGGTGTGAGTAAGGGCCCGATTTCCTAATCATTTATGAATGTATAATTCAGTTAAAAAATCTCAGCCAATAAATGTTTATTTTCACTAATTAAGACTGAAAATCTTGTCATGCTTTGCACTATTGTTCAATCGCAACTACAACCCTCTAAAACACACACACACACACTAACACTAACACTTTGAGAATGAGCCCAATGTTTTACCTTCACTGTGAATGTTCTTGCTTTTGTGTATTTGAAATCACACCCTCAACATTATTGCAATAGGATCTCCTTTGTTACAGCCTGTCAGGCAAACAAAGGTGCCAGTGGACACAACAGGCAGAACCAGTATAGTCTATTGTTATCAGACCTACCAAGGGTAGGTGCCATGATGGTGCTTGATGGTGCCATGTACTGAGCGTTCTGGCCCTTATCCAGTAAAGCACTTAAGCATGTGCTTAACCTTAGGCGTCTGAGTTGTTCCATTGAAGTGAAGACCTAAGAGAATTATTTTTAATTCATAGATCTTTTAATCCAATAAACAAATCTGCTGCAGTATATGAAAAGTAGATTCTCATATTAAAAATACTCAGGAAATTGCCAATGAACATATTCGATTTGACTAATTACCCACTTTTAAAAAGAAAAATGATGCAATCATGAACTTTATTATTGAAAAATGCAAACTGGGCCAGGCACAATCACCTAAAATTTCTGAAATCTACTTTTGAGTTGAGAAAATGGAAAAAACACTCAATTTCTACGTTGGCATTTTATGCACTTAAAATATTCAAAGTTTTTTCCCCCTCAAAAACATAGTAAAAATTCATGCTAGTAGAATGAGAGATTTATTTGGGTTAACTTTTAACATCAAGTACATTTGAGTAATTTAGCTGTAAACTATTGGATCGTGACAGATTTGTGAATATATTTGTGTGCATATGTAGTACAAACACACACATAGAGGGACCTATTGACACCAAATTATAATTTCAGTAGTGTATAGTATACTGCACTGAATATAATAATATAACACTGTATCTGACAGACAGTTAACTATGTAGGGCAGATGGTGCCCCTATAAAACATTCAATAATATGTGTGTGCGTGCATTGGAATCAGTGACTTTAAGTAGGACAACCTTAAAAGGTATGCCACTTATCCTGTGGACAAGTACGACTTTACAGTTCTTTTAATAATCCCTTTATCCTGAGATTTCTCTTTTGACCCTGATTTCAAAAGCAAGAGGTCAGGCTGGCCTGCTAGCTCCAGACCTCTAATTGAAGTCCTGATATGTACTGTATGAACTGTAAATCCAGCTATGTACACTTACTTGCACTTGGTTTTGAGTTTGAAAGCTGCTTGCTTTGTAATTGATTATGCCCGTGAAATTGAATTAACATTTGGTGATAGACATGTTTTCAGAGAAATAGGAAAATACCATTATGTGAAGTGTAACAACATTTTGATATAAAATGTAGAGTCATCTCTTACACAAATGAAACAGGCAGGGAAACATACACCCTGTCTCAAAGAAATTCCAAGGCTTAAAGTTAATGCTTTTCTTATGCAGAGATTTATTTTGTCTTTTGCAAAGCTTGTTTTAAATACTAGAATTTTTCTTTTTTATGGGAAAGGCATTTATTTTAAAGGTTTGGGGTTTTTTTTTAAAACAGCTGCTATTTTAAGATTTCCCTAGTGTAACCTCAGAAAATGAAGAGTACATCTTTAAATCTTGTTTTGTTTGAATGAATGGTAGATAATCCTGATCAGATGTTTCTTTAGAGAATAATGTTTAAAACGATTATAGAATTTAGCTGTCCTGTCTGATTCCTAGGTACAGTATTTTAATTTCAGTTGTTAAGTCGTTAGGGGTCATCTAAGGTAACCGTATATTAAAATAGTCCTCTTTTGTTTCAGATTTCCTGTTGAGATGCTTTAACATCTAGAAAACTCCCTGCTGATGTGTCACGTTAGCTTTCTTAACCTCCAGATACAAACCACAAAATAGCCTACATAGCTGTATGACTAGTTACCCACCTCCATAAATAATAATTAGTGCTAAGTGGGAAATTTGGTGTCACATTTGAGATCTAAATGAAACTAAAGTATTTGAGAATACTGTCATTAAATGCTTAATGCTCATCAAAATTCTTTCATTCTATTTGTTTTGTAGGACATTTGGGCTTCCAGGACAGTTTTGTCACATCAGGTGTTTTCAGTGTGACTGAGCTAGTCAGAGTCTCACAGAGTAAGTATCCTTTTGTTGTTGTTTCCTGTGTTTATTATAACTCTCATTTCCTCCCGTTTCCCCCCCACCCCAGAAACTGACTGTCCCCTCTTCTACCTGCACTCCACACATGACTAACTGTGTTCCACATTTTAAATTAAGTGGGAAATTTAAATAATAGAATATTTTAAAAACAAATGATAAGTTCCTGATTTTGCAAACCGATGGATCCTTACACCAATGTGGCACCCTACTGAAGATATTAAGACTCTGTGTAGGTGCCCATGTGGATCAGTTTGTAGGTTCAAAGCTTAAGGGATGAATTTTAACCAGACCTTTTAAAATGACATCATCTGTGCCCATGAGCCAGGAATTACGTATACACCAGTTTTGTATATACATGTATGTGTATGCATAGAAGTGGCTGCTGTTTTAACACCCTTAGATTGGTGAACTTGCAAATAATGTGGACAGCTATACCGGTGTTAGCCCTAAGAGGCTCACTTACTCAGACCCGTACAGCTTTAACTTTGTGAGGCCTGCATTCTACCTCCATTGTATGGAATTCTGCCTTTTAAAAGGATTTGTTTTTTGACCTTTAAAGAATGCTAATACCCACAGCATGAGTGACACGCTGCAGCATGATCATTACCAGCTTGTCAATACTCACTAACAACAGTGAATTAAGAGTACCTGTCACCACCCCGTTCCATTGATCAAAGGTGCATTGATTGTATTTTTCTATGACATAACCCAGACAGTCCAAGGAGAGAGCATGGACAGCCCCGCTCGAAGCTGTGCCTCTGTTTTGATTACAGCTAGACCAGCCCCTCGTTGCTAGGGTGCTGTGGATTTCTGTAGCTAGGGCCAGACTATGTTGCAACATTACAGTAGCACCAGTTAGTACTGCAGTAGTTAACAATTGTACTGTGTTTACAATATAAACCTTGCAGCTTATCTGCTTTAATATGCTCAGAAATAAAACATGGCATGCAGGTTCTCAGCATGAAAGTTTAAAAGTTTGTTTATATGCACTGCAAGTCCAACTTTTGGCCTTCCAGGGGCCCTGCCTGGCAGGGACAGCTTTAGGAGAGAACCCATGTTTTTGAATCAAACCATGGGGTTTCTGTAGGAAAGGTCACCCTATTTTCCTACTTTATCTCCCTCCCCACACACACACACCAGAGCACTAGTCAGAGCACTAAATTGGCTTCCTATTGAAAAACTAGAAGTGGGGGTTGGGGAGGAGCTGTGTAGGCATCAGAGAGGTATGCATGGGAGAGTGAGAAAGAAAAGGGTACCCTGACCTTAGCCAAGCAATTCTCCTCGCTCTCCTTCCCAGATGACCTGTGGAAAGGCTGTTTCAAGGACATGTGAAGCCAGAGGAAGTTCTGGGTGCACAGTATGTTTGAAAACCAGTCCACTTTATTTAGGTGCCCAAATATGGACTTGGGAGCCTAATGTTTGGCACCAATTTTTTAAAATCCTGGCTTCATTATTTTATTGTAGTGCACTAAATTGATGTTTAACATAAACAGTGTTGGGAATAGCTAAGTTATCTCCTCCTGTATGTGAATAGCTCCATTTTATGATGTTTTAATTTGGTGCAAAGGGTAAAGGCTCTTGAAGTCCTAAGGGAATCCACCCTTTCTCCCTCTAAGACATCCCACATTAAAATAATCTTATCTTCACTGGAGGAGCACTAGTCATCATAGCTGTCTCTGGTTTCTCTCAACCCTGGTTCATGTGTTTGCAAGATGCAGTTGTTAGAAAGTAACTAGGTTCACCACTCCTGACTTCCGATCTCCATAGCAGAGAGTTTGGGACTGAGTTTATGAGCCAGCATATTTCATGCTTATTAATCTTCCATTACATTTTATCATAACAACAACAACAACAAATCTTTTACCAAAGATCCCAGTGTCTAACAAATTTTACAAACATATTATGAATTGTATTTATGAGGCTCATGCTCCCTGTCGCTGGAATGTACACAGCAGCCTTTAAAAATTGCTTGGAAACATACAGGAGGGTAGGGTAGAAAATATAGCATTGCATCCATTGGAGTTACCAAGGAAATTTTGGGAGGTAGAATAAAATTTCCAACTGTTATTTATCCAGGACACAAGGGCTTGCACTCCTTGCTCATGCAAAAAGCGCTATGGTTTCTTTAAGGACCCTATGCAATCAGGACCTCAGTTTTATATCCTGTCTGCAAGATATCCGGTAGTACCTCCGCGAAAAACAGTGCCGCAGCACTTACTAGGATCTCCCTTCAGTACTGACTGAGAAGAAAGAATACCAACTGCTGGCTTAGCAACACTACTTCCGGTAGCACCTTGGATTTTCTGTGGAGGTGCCCCATACACATGCTGACCGGGCCTGACCCTGTTTCGTTTATGAGATCTGACAAGCCCACACACTAGGATATGTCTAGTGTGGATTCTACCAACAAAATCCCATTGATGTCAGTGTGAATTTGCATGCCAACATTCAGGAATGATTTAGCATAAAGGATCCATGATTAACTGCTATGAGTTGTGCCTAAACTGACATGTAAGGTTGCTTGATATATTGCGCTATTCAGAATAAACCTGGCTGGGCTGTTTAAATATACTTGTGGCTTTACTCCAGACTAGTCCACAGATTGCTTTGGCACTGGAGAGCTCAACCCCTGCAGAGCACTAATCCAGATTCACCAGGATTTTTTTATTAGAACTTGGCAGCTTGAATTATCAAGATACACTCAATCCAGTCTATATATTTATTTCTCTAAAAAGCCACCGCAATTTTAAACGCCACCCTGCTTGGGGAAGCAGCCCATATGCTCATCCTCTGTGGTGAGGCCCTTCTTTGATTTCCTGAGCATGCGCTATGACAGCTTCACAAAAGGTCATATTCCACATATGATCATGAGGCTGCAGAGAGATCCAGGAGCATGTTCTTGGAAGAAAGTTGTGTGATTCTGGGCCCGAATCCCTGTTGTGGCGAATGCTGTTTTGGGGATGAATGATGCAGTGCAGCAGTTCTGCCCACATTTTGTATACAGCTCTAAATCAAAGCAATGTTTGCTTAAAAAACATTTCAATAATATTAATTTTCTAAATGTGTTTAAATGTGTATGAATTTTCAAGGACAGACTGCTTCTCTGTCACTGACCCTCTTGCTGTGCAGTGTGTATGCTACAGGAATTCTCATGCTGAGACGGAAAGACCAAATTTTGCTTTTTGTTACATCAGCATAATTGCACTGAGGTCAATGGGGTTATTCTAGATTTACACCTAAGTAAGAAGAAGCAGATTTTGGCGTCTGCGTCAACTGTAGCTCTGTATGGCCTGTAGTTTTCATGATTTTTTAAAATTTGATAATAGAAACACATGGTTTCCCTGAGTTGTAAGTAGTTGTCTGTTGTTAGCTTCTGTCATCTAAAATTAACATGAGGCACAAAGTGTTTCCAGCATTTCCTCATTAGGTATTGTTGGGTAATAATAATATGCCATATTTATTGAATAAAGTTGTCAGGGGTCAGTGTGACAGAGAGACTCAAATAAAATGCTGTTATATCAGCCAGACAAGTCTGGGTAGGGGGGTGAAAAAGCTAAGCAAAAAGTCAGCTTCCTGGGAACAAATATTTGGTATTAACATTATACCTTTTTCTAATCCATGGGTTCTCAAACTGGGGGTTGTGATTTTTTAGGGAGTCGTGAGCTGCAGCCTCCACTCCCAAACTCCACGTCGCCTCCAGCATTTATAATAGTGTTAAATATAAAAAAGTGTTTATAAGGGGAGTTGCACTCAGAGGTTTGCTGTGTGAAAGGGGTCGCCAATACAAAAGTTTGAGAACCACTGATATCTTTAATCTATCTATCATTTGTATAGGTCCTAGTCATCATAGTATTTATTTAATAATATATGGAGATATACCTATCTCATAGAACTGGAAGGGACCCCGAAAGGTCATCGAGTCCAGCCCCCTGCCAGGACCAAGTACTGATTTTGCCCCAGATCCCTAAGTGGCCCCCTCAAGGATTGAACTCACAACCCTGGGTTTAAGCAGGCCAATGCTCAAACCACTGAGCTATCTGAGCCACTGAACAAGAATTATAGACCCTCTTGGTGACAGGCACACCTGTAGCTTTCTTCTGTTCCACAGCAATGGGCTTTACCACTGACTCACTAGCCTGCTGCTCAATCTTCCAGAGGCTGGGTAAATAGGAAAAACAAACCATGAGAAAGAAAGCAGGGGTGCTTGGGCATAGGAGGTGAGATTGGGAGGCACTGGCAGGCTGGAAGTTTAGGGGCATGAAAAAGGCTACTACAAAGATGTTGCCAATTTTAAGAAACTAAACATGGAATCCCCCATCATTGGAGGTTTTTCAGAACAGGTTAGACAAACACCTGTCAGGGATGATCTAGCCTCAGTGAAGGGGGCTGGACTACATGACCTCTCGAGGTCCCTTCCAGCCCTACATTTCTGTGACTCTGTGTATGCTAAAACTAGGTATGAGATCGTTCTCCACTCATAGTCCAATGTGAGTAGGCCAGATCAGATCCCCAATATTCCTGTATTGTGGTTGGGGAAAATCAGCATTGACCCACATACCCCAGACTCTGCTGGGACTTCTCCATAGAGAAGTTCATCCATGACTGGGAAGGATTGGGCTGAGGGTTAAAGGCAGGAGTGTCAGAGCAGATGCACGTTATTGTTCCTCAAGCCTGAGGCTATATTTAACCATCCCTTGGCCCCTTCAGCACTGGGGAAACTCCCCTTAAAGAATATCCTAGGGACAGTGATGAAGGGAAGCCATACAAGTGTGGCTCCAGTGCACCTCTGTTGACTCCTATGTTGCTGGTGAGAGCCACAGGGGGCCCTAAGCTCCTGTAGATCCCAGACAATACGCAGGATTTGTTGATTGAACAGCCAGCTGTTGCACAAGCGAAACAAACCCCTCACCTCCAACCATCCTTTATGAGGAGGTCCTCAGAGGTGTGTAGGTGTCTAACTTCCATTGAAATCCATAGAAGCTAGGCTCCTAAATACCTTTGAGGATTTGGACCTAAATTCTGTCCCCAGCTCATGTGTGCAGAGGTCCCCAGGGCACATTCGTGCCTGCTGTGAAAGGGTGGCAAGATGTGGGAGGCAGAGCAGAATTTGTTCACCCCATTTGGCACAAAGTCCTGCTCCACGGGATTTCCCTGTTCAGCAGGACC
Source organism: Terrapene triunguis (assembly GCF_002925995.2). Lineage (NCBI taxonomy): Eukaryota > Metazoa > Chordata > Testudines > Emydidae > Terrapene > Terrapene triunguis. Next base: position 40,065,906 of record NW_020664562.1, on the reverse strand, counting down.
CTGGAAGTGCGAATGGGAGACACTGACAGGCTGGGAGCTTGGGGCCAGGGAAGGTGCATGGAGAGGAGGCTAATGCAGCCATTAGATTTGAGTAACCTGCATATGCTCCTGATCTGGATTCCTTCCTGTGTGGATATCCCCCACAGACAGCTGAAATATACAGGCTGAGCTGTGAAGGAAGGATTTGGGGCTTAATGAGCAGTCCCTAAAAGCAGATCAAATTTACACATGTTTCGCACTGCATTGTTGGTTGAAATTATATAATTCCCGGTGCTGATGTACGAAGCACCCTGCCTGCTCACTGGATTGAGAATGCCACACTTAAAGTTGTAAAATGCTAGTTCAGTTTTTCATGGAGTTAGTGGGATGATTTTTAACCCTTTTAATATGCCAGTTAAACCACACACACACACTCTCTCTCTCTCTCTCTCTCTCTCTCTCTCCTGTGTTAGACACTTTAGATCCCGTGAAAGGATTAAATAAATTCCACAGGCTGTGAATGATTTTATGGTCATGGAATTTTGAAAAGGCAGGGATCCTGGAATAATGCAGTTTAGGAGTGGATACTCAAAGTGTGAGACTTTCAAGCAGTCATTCTTTGTGATTCGGGGTTGCTGTAGCAGTGCTTCGGTATCTATTGAAACCAGCTGCAGAATTCTCCTTACTCTTGCTGCGTAGATGGGTGCTGCTGTGGCATAGAATTTTGGGGGGCTCTAGCAATGGGAAACTGGAACAGAATGTAAGAGGTCTCAGATTAGCATGAAGTGGCAGCCCTAGTGTTTGAAATGTGCAATAATTCTGTAACTGTATGAAATAATCATTGCTGTTTAAGGCAATAAAAGGGAAATAATCTCTTGCGTGTACTGTTTGTGTGTGTGACTCCTCACGCTCACCCGAGAGGCTGAATAAAGCTGTTTGTAACATTCCGACTCAGATGATTAGAAGTACTGAAGCAGAATCATCTCGGTTGAAAGATATAGAACTGACACTGTAGTTACTGTGGGAGGAATGTGAAGGAGAAATTAAATTCATTGCCACTACTCTGAGCGGGCAGGGGGTGGGGCAGGGAACAGATGGGTCTAACCGAATGAATATAGCTTTCCAGTCTGCTTTTATCAAGCAGTCCTTATCCACTCAAAAGAAGAGGTATAATGTAAACAAATTATAGGGGAAGTCCTGTTGCACCCACCTCTGGAGGTAGAGGGCCAACCCGCAGTGTAATTCCCCCAAAGGTAGAGTGAGTATCAATAGCTGTAGTCCACAGCCCACCAGAGGGGTCTACTTTCTCTGTATGACACAGAGCTTCTTTCGTGCCGCCACAAAATGGTTTTGAGGTAGCGGGGCCTTCAGATCCACCTGGATCTGCTGGAGATTGCCCTACACTCAGTCGCCTTGCAAAAAAGCAGGAGTTGGTGCTGCTGCAGCTCTGAAACTGCAGAGTGGCTCCACTGCTTTTCTGCAGTCTGGAGGAGAGTGGGAAGGATCCATAGAACTCCCTAGTGCAGAGCACACTTACTAAGGCTTTTATATAGCCTGTATGTTTTCTGCTATACTAAGCAATACTGTAGCTGAGATAGTTAGAAGTCAGCAGCATGAAAAATAACATTTAAAAGATAACTCTGTATTCCTTAGCCAAGGACTGACTGCTATTCCAAACATAGCATTTGGGCTTGGGTATATAAGAGGGAGAGAAAAAAAGATTATAATAAAAAATAGACTGCAGGCATAGAATGAACAGTTGCCGTGACCTTGCTTTTTGTATGCCATTACACAATTCAATGGCAGTCCACTCAAACCTTGCTCTCGATCAATATCCTATTAAAGCAGCACAAAAAGTCTCCATAAACTTAGTGGTTAGCTATGTTTATAAATGGAACTCAGCATAATTAGATGGTCAATAGCAAGCTGTACTAGTAATTTTAAAATGAACATCACACATTTCATATCAGTTGTATTCGGCAAAACCTCTTTGAACCTAACAATACAGTACATAGGAGACAAAGGTTATGCAACAAATTCGAGCGACCCTTTCCTCGCTGAGTCAGAAAGATAGTTTGTTTTCCTCTGGTTGTTAAGCCACAGTATATGAAAAAGTGTGTTAGTCAAACATCATGTTTCTTATAATACGTTTAGCCTTATGTACATTGTCACTTTGCTGCAGTGTTAGACGTGTCCTGATCCTAGTTTTACCCAAATATCTTTGTAAAAACAAATAAACAAAAAATGAAAAAAGAGAAATTAAATATATCTTAACAACTAAAAGACAGTGCCATTTTTTAAGGAAGACAGATGCCAGCTTGGCCGGTTTTATTTAGTGGGTTTCCTGTACTCTAGTTCAGTAAATTTCCAAAATAAATATTCAAATTGAATTAAGTCACAGGGTTTTTTGCTAATTTTTCTCTTATTTTTCTTGACATTTCGGGTCTAATAACCTGGCATCAGTGGGAGTTTTCCTCAGAGGTGCCCTTTATCCAGAGCGGAGCTACCCTGCAGGCGGTCAAAGAGAAGCAGCTCCTTGCTCACCTCCCCAGTTTAACATGGAATGATCGGCCTACGATGAGGGTTGGTCCAGTCTTTCAGGCAAACTCTCTCATTCTGCCCCTTCAGAGTAATTGAAATGTATCCTGTGTGCGTAGGAGTTTTGTGATGGAGACCACCCTGTCAGCTGAAATCAGCTGAGGCTGCATCAGTTAGTTCACTTACACGTGCCGCACACATCAATCAAAGGAAGTTTTAAATGAAAGGCCAGATTTCTATCCAATAAACCATTTTACTCCTCCCTCATCGGGGTCAGAGCTCTGTGTCAAATGACATCTTGATGCAGCCATGTGGGTGGGGTGTGTATTGTGTTGAAGCTCAGTTGAAATTTTCAACCTATATCTCCTGCTTGGGATGTGTTCTTGAGCTATTTTGGTGTCATTTTTCTGAGGAGCATCTCTTAGGCGGAGAAAGCAGCATATTTTCAGTGTGGCTGGTATAATCTTAACCTTCAATTTATGTATACTTCGGTGTAATAAAGTGCTGGCTTTGTATTATAGAACAGAATGATCTCCACACCTATCCTAATGCTCTGGACAATGCCAAAGCATGTTCTTGGGACATTGGGTGCAGGCGAGGAGGGTGATCACATGTTGGATGATCATATGCTAAAATGAGGAAACTCAGTTTAGCCAAAGTTGTGCCACAATTTAGATCACTTTAATCCTTCTGTTTGCTCTCTGGTGCTGGAGTGTTGATGGGGAATCCTACGGACAGACCGAAGTGTGACTCTGTCTTTCCATCAGAATTCAGTGCTAATAGAAGAGGGATAGTCTATTCAGGCAGCGTGAGGGGCCATTTGGAGCAGGTAAGGTTTTGCATGGCTAGGCTAGATGAAGTTTATGCACCTTTGCAACATGTTGTGTTGCAAAACAGAAAAGTAAATATAAGGTCCAAATAGAACACAACCAGGTTCCCTCAGCCAAAGTCCAATGTAAAGTGTTATGAAGTGTGACTCGAGTCAGCCAAGTCTATAACAGTGATATAAAACATGAGTCACTTCAACCAAATTCCAAAGAGGAAGAGACCGATTCCCCCTACCCAGAGAAAGAAAGTTAACCCCTTCCCTGCCAGCCTCTGGATGGGGTCTATACACTGACATTTTCCTCACTTCGTCTACAGTAAAATGTTGTTTGAAGAGCAAACTAACTGGGAAAAGAAAACATAGATACCCTTTATTGAAAGATAACTTCCTAATACACAGAATATGATTCCAGAACAGTTCCCCTTTATGGAAAGTTTACCCCTATAGCATTACTAAGTTTAGTGACCTTGGTCTGTCTCTAGTATGAATGTCATTGTTAGAACCGACATAGGCCTTTTAAATAAGCAACTGCCATGAACCCTTTAAATGCTTTTAATACTCAACTGCTTTAATAAATGTTCTGTCCTTTGACCATTTTATTGTTTAAGAGGAATGGATCTTGTCTTTTTATCCTTCATCCTGCATCCTCTCAGCTCAGCTCCTTCAGTACTGCAGAGTGTCCAAGGACCTGGCAGGAAAACTCCATTATTGTTAAATATGGAGGAAGCTAGAGGTTACCTATTTAACCCTTTCTATCTTGTGGTTAGTTTTTATGTTACTAGCTTTACCCCATCCCACTCCACATCTTTTCAGGCTATGTGCACCCTGTTGAGAAGTGGAAGTATATTTTAGTTTCACATAAGGCAAATTTGGCCAGTAATTCCCTAGATTTTGGGGGGTGATGAAAGGGAGCGGAGTCAGTTTATGAACACAAAATTTTCCTCCATCTGTATCTGAAATAAAACTGCTTAGTAAAACTTACAATAGCTGGGAAATTCATTGCCCCTTGGAAAGAAATGGTGCTTTAATTTAGTGCCTGCCTTTTTATGTGCCTGTTTGGAAAATATTACTATTAACTTCTAAGTTAGGCTTTGTTAGGTCTGGGGTGCAGGGGAATTGATCAACAAAGGGGTTTACAAAGCACAAATCTGCTTGGCAAAGGAGTTGCTGAAAACTGTGGAGTAGATGCTGCAGAGAGTATCTTTATGATTGATTTCCATTCACGTCAGACTGACTGCAGTGTGGTCATTTTTCTAACCCATAACTGCTCACACTGCAGCAGTCTGCTATCTGCAGGGTGTCTGAATTATAGCAGTCCATGTCCATGTTACCTTTTACACAAATTACTTACACTGGTTTCTTTTTCCATGCAAATTTGTCAGTTTTACAGCCTCTTGTAGCTGCTGTCAGGAAACTCTAGCAGAAAGCACAATTTAATAAAATGAGTTCGTTTTACTATATTTAATTTTTCTTAAAAAAAACCCTGCCCTCTCATACAACCAGTGCACAGGAAACATATTTTAGTTAAAGGAAGACAACAAAGGAGTTTGGTGTTCTTGCCATAAATTACTTCCCAAATTAATCCCTTTTAATGATCATTCCAGATTTTCTTAAGTTTTAATAGCATTGTGTGCTTTCCATCCCATCCTTTTAAAATCTGTTGCTTGCTGTCCATGCCATTCCCAGTCTGTCTCAATGTTGATCGACTTTCTTAAAAGATCTTTGCCCTAGATTGCCAGTTTAACTGTGAGGAGGATGAGGCAGCTGCAAAGCTATATTCTTCATCTGTCAAATCCAGCAGTGCTTGTTCCCTAAGACTTGGGGTGAAATCCTGACTCTATTGAAAGCAAAGGCAGAACTCCCAGTGGCTTCATTTGGGCCCATATTTCACCCTTGGTGTGCTAGGTTACTGGTGCAAGATACCTGAACCATCCAATCTTGATTTCCTCACTTATGCCCACCAGAGTGAAATATTTCAGTTGGGCTCAATTCCTCCCCGGTAGGAGCAAGCACAGGTCTATTGATTTCAGTACAGTTGTTCCAACTGACACAAGAGTAAATTTGGCTCAGTATCATTGTGTGGCACCAGGAAAATCCCTGTGAATCAGAGTTTTCACATAATATATCCTGTGCCAAACAGATATATCTTGGGCAATGGGGTAATTTTCATCAGATTGTGGAATGGGACAGACAATCAATCATGGTCCATAAAGCAGAATGTCCTATAAAGGTCAGGGCACTGGAATGGTGACAGTGGGAATGGTATCATATCACATGCAGTTTGATTTCATTGAGGAAGACCTTGCCGGCTCAGTTTTATATTTGGTTACAACATTCTCATTTGTTCCATATTGCTCAACACATGGGAGTTCACAGTCCTATCTATGCCTGTAAACTTTTGGAAAAGGAACTCTCATAATACCTTAGTGTAAAACCAGTACTCTAGGCAAGTTATTAGAGTCAGGTGAGTCATAGCAGTGATAGTCCTTACAGAAAACCATGCATGCTGGTGGGAATAAAGAACAATAGAAAACAGTTGTTGGATAATAATATAATGAGGCAAATTGTCTCTGGCTCCCGCACAGGTGCACAGAGGCAGAAAGGAACACAAGGAGTCTCAGCCCCTTGCATACTTCCCGCAGGGGCTTTGGATAGTCATAGCTGCTATGCTCCAGGGGTATAGAGACTGTAGCCTCTATGTACATCTGGGTACACACAGCATTCCCAAAGGTCTTGGGAAGAGGTGGCACCAGTGCCCCTTCCCTGTCTACCAGAGCTCACAGACTGGGCCAGGCATACACGGGATGGTGCAACACGTCCACTACTCAGGCTGTGCCTATTAAGGAAGGAAGTTTCAAGAGATGTTATTAAGAAGATTACAATATGGCAGCAGTTTCTTAAAGGAATCCAAGATTCTTGGTGCAAATTATTAGAATTGACGGTACAGAAAAGACTGACCTGAAAAGAAAATAAGAACATCTTTATTATATCATATCATTATTATTATTTATTTGTATTATCGTAGTACCTAGGAGCCCTAGGTGGGGACCTGGACTTCATTGTGCTAGGCATTGTACAAACAGACCAAAAAAGACACTCCCTGCCCCAGAGGGAATCGTATAGTGGTAAAATGTTCCTGATTACAGTGTCAATTCACATAATTGAGTCCTTATTTACATGACTTACTGACTTGAATTTCTTTTGTTTCCCTAGCACCAATAGCTGCAGGAACAGGCCCAAATTTCTCCCTCTCAGATTTGGAAAGTTCTTCATACTATAGCATGAGCCCAGGAGCAATGAGGAGGTCTTTACCTAGCACATCCTCTACCAGGTAATTTGATATGTGTATGCTATTGGGTTACTTGTGAAACCCAGATTACGATTAATGCTCATATGGAAGTTATTGTTTAGTATTTACATTGTTTGATGTGTTCTGGTGGGGACGGGATGGTGTGTCTTTTCAGAATCACAAATTTGAGTGTCTGTCTCAATCTATATTAAAGCTCTATACTTAAAGTCCAGCTTTGAAAAAAGCTGCAGAGACACACACAGGTCCTGATTCTTTTCTCACGTACATTGTTTAGAATCAGGGGTAATTCCATTGAAATCAGTGGAGTCACACTGGTATAAGGAGAATCAGGATCATAATGAAACATAATGTCCTCCTATGATAATGTCACTGAGTATTTTTCATGGAGATATTTCTTGTAGGTATCATAGCTTGCATTGCATTGAAGGAAAAGAGACTGGACACCAGACTTCAGATAAAACTTACATGTATTGTGTATACATAAAAGTGTTAACTGTGAAACTAACATAGTGTTGAAGATTTGGCTTTTAATCCATTCATATTTTGGTGTGGCTTTAAGAATTTTGTGATTTAATGAAGCAACTGAATTTTTGATGGAGGCTACTATCAAGTCCGATTGCATATCTTAGATGCAGACAAGGATATTTTTTACTGTCTTTTTACTTTAACCATCCATGAGATTGAATTTATAAATAAGCCTAGTCACCATTGCCATCTTGAACACTATTAAGGAACCAGATTGATTTTTGTTTGTCCACCAGCCAAAATGATCAGTTATTTCGAAGACATGACAAGAAATTCTAACTTCAGCTTGGAGTTCTTTTAGGTTCTGATCTCAGTCTGCAGCGCCACCAGCTTTGCAAAAAGCAAGCACACCATAAAAAAAAAAACATATCTTTTCACTGTAGCTGTTTTTATTTTCTACAAAAGTATGTAGAGTCTCCTAGCAATAACTTTTAGCTTATAGTTCACAGTGATTGAAAGAACATTCTGTACACATGAGCTCAGTCAGCATTCTGAAGCTTAGCAAATACAGTTCTCATTACATGTGGCAGTAATCAATTTAAAAGTTTGTGCTGTTAGTTTTTTCACATGTGTTTGGCATATTGTATGTGCAGTGCTCATCATTAGACTTACTCCCAGCAAGAGTTTTGTTGTGACTCCAGGAGTGAAAAAGGCAGGTTATTAGTGTTACTTAAAAGCTCAGTTGTCACTCTTCTATTCTTCTGCAAATAGCTAGCACTGATAAGGAGCTAATTATAAACATCACCAGTAGTTAATAACTTGGTAATATGTTTGTTTTTCTCTCATTAGGTTATTCCCAGTTAGAAAAAAAATATTCCTTAAATACACAGACTCAGCGGCACTATCAGGCAGTAATTATATTGTACACATAGAATTTCCCCTACCGACATATACTGATTCTTTAAAATAAGTTATGGCAGAACCTGCATTCCATACATACCATAAAACATTGTCTCCCTTCAGCTTTGCATACAGAACTCCCAAATCCTGCAGCTCTTTCTCAGGCAGAAATTAAAGTGAGTCTTGCCTGAGTAAAGGCTGGAAGATTTAGCTCAATGGGAATTATGCCAATGGAATGTTTTATATCCATCCAGTACATCCCTGATACACAAAGGAGTCTATTCTTGTTTACTCTATGGAACATTTAGGCAGGTAGGGCTTTTCTTGAATCCCTTACACACTGCTGGTGGAATTGACCCCACAGAATAAAGAGTTGGCAATAGACATAAGATCTGGAAAAATGTGTTAGGACAAATTGACAATAATATCCTAGAGCATTCTGTACATCTCATTATTCCAAACTTAGCCAAGATTGTAGACCCTTGGCACTGAAATTCATTCCCCCACCGCTCTGCCACACTTTGAGTCAGTTGACCTTCAGAGCACAGTGTAAGGTTCTCCCTTCTCTCAGCCTTTTGCCCGGGTTGGATTTTGGAGGAGGTATTGTATATGGTGAGTGTTGTGTGGGAGTCTTTCAATGTTGACATTAGTCAGCAAGCTTTTTGTTCTTTTTTTTAAATGTGTGGCGGCATCCAGAGACTATGTCCTACATCAGGCATTGAACAAATTAGGTACAGGGTAAAATTTTTATACTTGTTTAAAATAACCTGTGACAATGTAAAACTGAAATATCTTTCCCATCTTTTGCCATCACTCGTGTGTTTATTATTGTAGGGTTGCCATAAAGCTGGGATTGCTGCCACTGAATTTTTCTTTAGGAAAAGAAAGCATTGAAAATATTAAAAAAATGCATACAAAGGGGGTATATGGAATTCACAATAAGATAAGGAGAAGACAAGGTAGTTTAAATGAGGGTCTACCTGTCAGTACCATATCTGTTCAATATTAACTATTTGATAGCTGGTGACACAGTAAGTTAATGATACAAAACCCATTGAAGTCAATGGGAGTCTTTCTGTTGACTTCAGCATGCTTTACATAATGTCCTAGCCTTACAGCTGTGAAAATCTGAATTTTAAAATAGCTTTGGTTCCAGTTTGGAATGAGTTTGGTGATCTCAGCTTAGTCTTTATTGGAGGTTGTTCTGTGTCACAAAATCAGCATGGAGCTTGGCACAGTTCAGAAAGGCATAAGGCAGCCTCAAGTCTGAAAAAAGTAGATCAGGACTGAGGAACATTGATTCAGCTTTGTGGGGAAGAGTGAAGAGAACGGGAATCTCTCCCGAGTCAATGCCGTCAATGTCACTAAACTTAACCCAGTTGGTCTCTTCCCATGCTACCGAGAAATATACCAATACAGAAATATCTTTGTATCCTTTCAGCATATACAGTATTGTATGTTTTGCTGTTTCAGCTCTACAAAACGCCTCAAATCTGTGGAGGATGAAATGGACAGTCCTGGTGAAGAGCCATTTTATACAAGCCAAGGACGCTCTCCAGGAAGTGGCAGTCAGTCAAGTGGATGGCATGAAGTGGAGCCAGGTAAGCCACGGCTTTCAGGAGTCATAGGAAATTTTCTCCAGTTTTTCAGTTTCGTTATCATAAGAGAATATCGTATAGAAAGGCTATAAATAAAACCCCTATGATTTGTGCTGAAATGGTCAGTCTAATGAAAATATTGCAAGTTTGATTGCTCTTGCAGCTGCAAATGTTTTCGTAGTGTGTCACTTTTGTATTTGGGCCAAGCATCTGAAGTATTTGAATAAGGCAGCAAAAGATATGCTCTCCTTCTCTGTCAAATTGTCCATATCCAATCATGGAATATCACTGATAACAGCTTGGCAAAACACAGCACCTGTCCCAGCTGTGGAGCACATTTCATTCTGTTGTAAAATGCCATTATATATACATATATATATAAAAACATACCTCTATCAGATGGAAAGATTTTTGAAGGGTTATATAACATTTGTTTACTCTGCAATGGGTTTTTAAGAGACTCAGTATGAGTTGCTGTTGTATTCATCCATAATGGTGTGAAGTTTGATAGGAGACTCTATGCTGAAATACACCTCTACCCTGATATAACGTTGTCCTTGGGAGCCAAAAAAATCTTACTGCTTTATAGGTGAAACCGCGTTATATCAAACTTGCTTTGATCCGCCGGAGCGCGCAGCCCCGCCGCCCTGGAGCGCTGCTTTACCGCGTTATATCCAAATTTGTGTTATATTGGGTTGCGTTATATCGGGGTAGAGGTGTACATATCATTGGATGTTGGAGTTAAGAACTTTAAGGGGGAAGCCATGCCTTTTCCTGATGAATTTTCCTTGGCTTGTGTTATTTACTTAATGTCTCTTGATCACCTAGCTTGGTATCATCTGGGTACTCAATAGTAATGAAAACATTTTCCTGGCATGATGGCAGTTAGTAGGCAAAATAATGCCACAGATCTCTGTTCTAGATAGGGATTTTATTGCTAATTATTATTAATACTAATTTATTGAATATCAACAAAGTGTTTTTCGTCTTTCACCTTCCAACATTTTACCAGGTCATCAATATATGGTCCTAAGGGATTAGTCCTTTGTGTTTTATATATTTTAATATAATTTTACTTAGATTTAAAATAATAAAGATGTCTAACCAATGGTCTAGGCACCCTAATATAATTAATGATACAGCTGTACAATTATATTATACCTCAGCACCATTAAAATCAGTTCTGCAGGAACTTGGCTGGCCAGCCAGCCACCTACTACCTTCATCATCTCTGAAGCATATCCATAGCCTTCTCCAGAAGCACATCAAACAGATGTCTTTTGCAGCATGCCTGGAAAGCCACCAAATTTAGCTATTTCAGACTGGGGAGGGAGCAAGTTTCAGAGTCTCAGAGCTGACAGAACATCCTGCCAACAGCCCCCCTCTCTTTTATAATGAGCTGGATCCAGTCTAAGTGCTCCTGCTGACCACAGCTGTGGCAGTATAGCATGGAGAGAAAGGCAGTCCCTCAGGTAGGCCAGCTCCAAGCCATGTAGGGTTTTATACGTCATAACCAACACCTTAAAATCCACCCAGAGACACAAGGGCAGCCAGCACAGATCCTGGATCACTCTGGTCATGTGCCCCCAGTGAAATGTCCTGTTCAGTAAGCAAGCCACTGCATTCTGCACCAGCTTCAGTCTCCAAATAGTTTTAAGGTGTAGCCCCATGTAGAGTGCATTGGCGTAGTCTGATCTTGAGGTGACAGAAAGCCCAGAAACAGTGGCAAGGTCTGTGTCTGAAAGGACTGCAACCTCCTAGCTAGACACAAACCGGGTCACTGCTGTAATATGATCGTCAAACAGCAGCATGGGCTGTAGACTCACTCCTAAATTGTGAATACTGTACTATCAACTAATGGCAGACATACTCCTTCAATGGAAGGGGTTGATATTACCTCCTCCCTGTTCTCCTGCAACATCCCCCAACCCACCTTCATCACCTCAGTATGATCTGGTCTGAGCTCCAGCCAGCTTGCTTTCAAACTGTGGTTGAGGTGCTGAACAGCATAGTTCCAAATGAGAGAAGATAGTGACATACAGTTGGGAGTTACCAGCATGCTGAAAACACTGACCCCCATGCCCCCTTACAAATGTTCCTAATGGCCTTTTATGCCTGTTGAACAAGAGGGATGACAGAATGCCACCCTGCAGCACCCCACAGAGCTCCACAGGAAGAGGAGCAATTGTCCACAGCTACCTGCTGAGAGAAGAGAACAAAACACTGAAAAGTGGCCTGGTCCATTCCCAACAGGTTCTCAGGCAAGTCAGTAGCATTTCGTGATCAAGCATATTAAAGGCAGCTGATAGATCTAATAATACCAGCATGGAATCCTGGTTTTCATCCGTCGCCAGGAGGCGACCACTGACCAATGCACCAGGGCAATCTTTGTGTCATAGCTAGGTCAATACCCAGATTGACAAGGGTCAAGGAGATCACAGGCATCTAGACACGGTGATAATTGTCTTGTCACAACCTTCCCACAATCCTACCTAGAAAGGGAAGATGTGATACTTGTTGATAATTAGCAAGATTGTCAGCACCCCGTGATGACTTCTTGAGCAAAGGCTGCACTCCTGTTTCCTCCAAAACAATAGGCAACCTGCCCCCTCTAAAAGAGATGCTGACAGTGTCCACAAATAAGGAGACCAGCACTTCCCCACTGGCCTTCCCCAGCAAAGAAGGATGTGAATCCAAAGGACAGGTTGCAGGACAAAGGTCTCCCAACACTTCCAGTACCTCAGGGAGTATCACTGGCTGAAACTCCAGCAGAGAAGAGAAGGCCTTTGTTCCCTCAAGACCAGGCTCAATCACCACAGAAGCAAACAGCCCATCCCTAATCTGATCAGTCTTGTCTGCAGAATAGCAAACAATTTCTTCACAACAGGAGGGACTCAGACCAGCTATCGAGCTGAAACTATCCAGATGTACCAGACTCTCTGTCACCCAGATCAAATCTGCTGTCTGAGATGTTGCGGATGCTGTGGAGGAGAAAAATAATTGTCACTTTGCCTCCTGCGCAGCAATAGCATAGGAGTTAAAAAGAAATATTTACGCTACAGCTGGTCAGCCTCAGCACAAGATTTGCACCACTGGTTCTCTAGCCATCTCCCTCTCGCTTCATTTGTTTCAGACCATCTATAAACCAGGCTGACCTCTGAGAACGAAGCCAGCAAAGAGAGCACTTAGGGGCCACCTCTTCAATAGTGGAGGACAAAAACCTATAATCATGTCCTACAAACGCATCAAAAGAGTGGTCTGCCAGCAGAACAAGAGTCACCATCAGAGCTCTGTATAACAGAAAGCAACAGTTTACATCATATTTTGTTTTAATATATAATATATAGTAAGTCACATGTGGCTCTGAAATCAACATTTGGTCCTTCATGTTTGACATGGATGCTTTCGTCTCAACCACTACAGAATGCTTTATGAGTCTCCAACAGGGCAACTGCCTAGAAAATGTATTGGCCCACTGAAAAATATAGAAATGGGATCAACATCCCTTATTACTTTGTATATTGCCAGAGTATTGCTCCTGAAAGAATAGTAACCTTGCCCTGTTTCATTGTTGCCTTGCCCTGTTTCAGTTACATCCTTTCTGCTCTCTATATTGTCCAAGTAAGACCCTTACTGTTTATTTAATCCCACAAATGACATTAAAAAATTCTACATTTTTAACATATAATAATCACTTTGGGTTTTAATGTTTAATTCATCTGACTGACATCTGCAAAGGGAGCTTAAACACTGAAACCATCTTAATAGTTGATGTAGCCCATCAAAGCCCAGAGCAATTATACTGTATACAATGGTAAAATATGTTTACAACAGAGCCCGTTGCTACTGTGAATATTTCTGATACTATTAACTCAGGCTGGTCACTGTTGAGAGTTTAGCATGTGTTGCCAGACAATAGCATAGGAGTGATTTGTTCAGCAAGATTTTCTTACATCCCATCAAAACATGTCCTATTGGATGATCTGTCCATGATCAACATGGGAACATGTTGATTACTTCCCTTGAGGAAAGGGGAAGGTTGGATGGCTGTGTGGGACTATCTCCCTGAATGTGCCTTTGGGGAAAAGACAGATGTTGAAGACAGCAGCCACCACCAGCCACACCCAGTTCCCCAGAGGACCCACATAAACTGAACTGAACAAGGAGACCCATCTAGGCACAGCTTCTTATCCTGTATCTAGGAGTAGAAGGAGCCTGCATGTATGTGCAGATTCTGGGGGAATCTGCATGTGTTTGGGCATTTGATTAGTTTTGAGGAGAAGGGAGCAGCATGTGCATGAGAGAGATTTGGGGGATGCAAAGCATGAAAGAGAGAGAGAGACAGTGTATGTGTGTGTGATCTGGTGCATGGAGAGACAGAATTTTTGGCAGGGGAGGCAGAAGATGAAGAATGAGAGATTTCACAGAGATTTGGAATGGGGGTCACGAGAGAGGAAAGAAATGATAGCAAGAGGATTGAAACTTGGAAGGAGGAAGAGAACACAATGTGGAAAAAGAAAGATGGAGGGGGAAAGGAGAGAACAATTATTACATCATATAGAAAACATGATAGTGAAAAAAGACAGAGGCAAAAATAATGAGATATGTATTAGAAGAAAGGGAAAATAGTGTAGTGACCAGAGAAAGAAAAGAACAAATACAAGGGTGAGAAAGTAAATGGTTAAAAGTTTTTACTTGGAAAGGGAAGATTGAAAAGGATGCAATAAATAACTAAATTAACAACGTTTCTGAAAGCAGTGCATGCTGGGAACAGAAGTTTGCCTAGGGCTAGCCATGGCTGGCTATCCTGCCTCTCTCCCCATTTGCTCTTTTTATGTTGGTGCTGTTTGTGGTCCCTTCTGACTTGTTTTTCTGTGATTGGACCTGTGAGTGGGTCCATTGATCTGTGGACTCAAGGGGTGCCTGAAAAATGGCTGGAGATCAGAACAGCCTTGCTCCCCCCTTGCAGAAAACAGCACAAAGCTACTCTGAGACTGCTACTCCAGACTATGAGGAGGGATAGTACCCCCTGCTTTCCAAAGGCTTTGGATGACTTCATCTATGCTCTGTGCAACCCACCAGCCACATGTATTGCCCATCCACAATCCCTCCCCTGCACTCCTGCTTTAAAGGGCTGCGCTGGGTCTCAGCTCCTTGAAAAGTAAGTTGTGTGTGGAGCTCTAGACACAGGGTCTGCACCCGCCACGCCTTGGCAGCACGGCATTTCCACTGCATTCTGGTCTGCGTGAACCCAAGGAAAGGTCCAGAGCACAGAGCACTCTGTGTATTGCATCTGGGGTACTTTTCACAAACAAGTGTATGGTGCTTTATTTATGCTTCAGACATGACAGCCAAAGCAAAAACCAACATTAATTCCATGTTCCTTGTAGTGTACGCGTCGAGTCTCACATCCATTTGCCTGCACTTGAATGCTTCTGGGGAGCGCTGAGGCCTAAAAAGACTGGAGTCTGCCAGAAAAGATGAATTTCCTTTCACAACAGGAAGGCTTGGGAAGTAAAACAAAGCAGACATGTAGTAAATTACTTCTGGTTTTCAAATACCTTTTGCAGTATTCTCCTTACCGTTACTTTATCTCAGCACTTTCAGTACATAACTCTTGTTAACTGAGAAGAAAGGCAAGAGAGAAGATAAAGATGATGTTAGGTAAGAAAACCAGGGAATAGCAAACTGGCTTTGGACTTGGGTACAGGCGTTGACTTTTGTTCAGTTCTGTTTCAGCTGTATTTTGTAAACTGGTTTAAAGGCCTAATTCCTAGTAAATGCTTACAGCTTCTGTTTTTGGTTCCATCCTGATCAAAATGCACCCTGTAAGCAGGAGCGCCGCCAGCTTTTTCATAGATTCATAGATTCTAGGACTGGAAGGGACCTCGAGAGGTCATCGAGTCCAGTCCCCTGCCCGCATGGCAGGACCAAATACTGTCTAGACCATCCCTGATAGACATTTATCTAACCTACTTTTAAATATCTCCAGAGATGGAGATTCCACAACCTCCCTAGGCAATTTATTCCAGTGTTTAACCACCCTGACAGTTAGGAACTTTTTCCTAATGTCCAACCTAGACCTCCCTTGCTGCAGTTTAAGCCCATTGCTTCTTGTTCTATCCTTAGAAGCTAAGGTGAACAAGTTTTCTCCCTCCTCCTTATGACACCCTTTTAGATACCTGAAAACTGCTATCATGTCCCCTCTCAGTCTTCTCTTTTCCAAACTAAACAAACCCAATTCTTTCAGCCTTCCTTCATAGGTCATGTTCTCAAGACCTTTAATCATTCTTGTTGCTCTTCTCTGGACCCTCTCCAATTTCTCCACATCTTTCTTGAAATGCGGTGCCCAGAACTGGACACAATACTCCAGTTGAGGCCTAACCAGCGCAGAGTAGAGCGGAAGAATGACTTCTCGTGTCTTGCTCACAACACACCTGTTAATACATCCCACAATCACGTTTGCTTTTTTTGCAACAGCATCACACTGTTGACTCATATTTAGCTTGTGCTCCACTATAACCCCTAGATCCCTTTCTGCTGTACTCCTTCCTAGACAGTCTCTTCCCATTCTGTATGTGTGAAACTGATTTTTCCTTCCTAAGTGGAGCACTTTGCATTTGTCTTTGTTAAACTTCATCCTATTTACCTCAGACCATTTCTCCAATTTGTCCAGATCATTTTGAATTATGACCCTGTCCTCCAAAGCAGTTGCAATCCCTCCCAGTTTGGTATCATCCGCAAACTTAATAAGCGTACTTTCTATGCCAATATCTAAGTCGTTAATGAAGATATTGAACAGAGCCGGTCCCAAAACAGACCCCTGCGGAACCCCACTTGTTATGCCTTTCCAGCAGGATTGGGAACCATTAATAACAACTCTCTGAGTACGGTTCTCCAGCCTGTTATGCACCCACCTTATAGTAGCCCCATCTAAATTGTATTTGCCTAGTTTATCGATAAGAATATCATGTGAGACCGTGTCAAATGCCTTACTAAAGTCTAGGTATATCACATCCACAGCTTCTCCCTTATCCACAAGACTCATTATCCTATCAAAAAAAGCTATCAGATTGGTTTGACATGATTTGTTCTTTACAAATCCATGCTGGCTATTCCCTATCACCTTACCACCTTCCAAGTGTTTGCAGATGATTTCCTTAATTACTTGCTCCATTATCTTCCCTGGCACAGAAGTTAAACTAACTGGTCTGTAGTTTCCTGGGTTGTTTTTATTTCCCTTTTTATAGATGGGCACTATATTTGCCCTTTTCCAGTCTTCTGGGATCTCTCCCATCTCCCATGATTTTCCAAAGATAATAGCTAGAGGCTCAGATACCTCCTCTATTATCTCCTTGAGTATTCTAGGATGCATTTCATCAGGCCCTGGTGACTTGCAGGCATCTAACTTTTCTAAGTGATTTTTAACTTGTTCTTTTTTTATTTTATCTGCTAAACCTACCCCCTTTCCATTAGCATTCACTAGGTTAGGCATTCCTTCAGACTTCTCGGTGAAGACCGAAACAAAGAAGTCATTAAGCATCTCTGCCATTTCCAAGTTTCCTGTTACTGTTTCTCCCTCTTCACTGAGCAGTGGGGCTACCCTGTCTTTGGTCTTCCTCTTGCTTCTAATGTATTGATAAAAAAGTCTTCTTGTTTCCCTTTATTCCCATAGCTAGTTTGAGCTCATTTTGTGCCTTTGCCTTTCTAATCTTGCCCCTGCATTCCTGTGTTGTTTGCTTATATTCATCCTTTGTAATCCATCCTAGTTTCCATTTTTTACGTGACTCCTTTTTATTTTTTAGATCATGCAAGATCTCGTGGTTAAGCCAAGGTGGTCTTTTGCCACATTTTCTATCTTTCCTACCCAGCGGAATAGCTTGCTTTTGGGCCCTTAATAGTGTCCCTTTGAAAAACTGCCAACTCTCCTCAGTTGTTTTTCCCCTCAGTCTTGATTCCCATGGGACCTTACCTATCAGCTCTCTGAGCTTACCAAAATCCGCCTTCCTGAAATCCATTGTCTCTATTTTGCTGTTCTCCCTTCTACCCTTCCTTAGAATTGCAAACTCTATGATTTCATGATCACTTTCACCCAAGCTGCCTTCTACTTTCAAATTCTCAACGAGTTCCTCCCTATTTGTTAAAATCAAGTCTAGAACAGCTTCCCCCCAGTAGCTTTTTCAACCTTCTGAAATAAAAAGTTGTCTGCAATGCAGTCCAAGAATTTGTTGGATAGTCTGTGCCCCGCTGTGTTATTTTCCCAACATATATTTGGATAGTTGAAGTCCCCCATCACCACCAAATCTTGGGCTTTGGATGATTTTGTTAGTTGTTTAAAAAAAGCCTCATCCACCTCTTCCACCTGGTTAGGTGGCCTGTAGTAGATTCCTAGCATGACATCACCCTTGTTTTTTACCCCTTTTAGCCTAACCCAGAGACTCTCAACACTTCCATCTCATATGTCCATCTCCACCTCAGTCCAAGTGTGTACATTTTTAATATATAAGGCAACACCTCCTCCCTTTTTCCCCTGGCTATCCTTCCTGAGCAAGCTGTACCCATCCACACCAACATTCCAATCATGTGTATTATCCCACCAAGTTTCAGTGATGCCAACAATGTCATAGTTGTGTTTATTTATTAGCACTTTATTAGCAGTTCTTCCTGCTTATTACCCATACTTCTCACATTTGTATATAGGCATCTAAGATACTGATTTGATCTTGCCTCCCAGTTTTGTCCTGACCCTCCTTTCTCTCTGCCAATATAGCCCACACTCCCTCTTGTTTCCGACCCATCTCCCAAGTCTCCATGTTCCCCACTTACCTGTGGGCTTTGCTCACCTGTCCCTAGGCAGCGGAAGGTCCCGCCCCGAAATGCCGCCCCCCACAGAGGCGGTGGAAGGTCCCGCCGCCGAAATACCGCCACGGTCACCGCCCCCCAAATTGTAGCGCCCTAGGCGACCGCCTAGGATGCCTAATGGGTTGCGCCGGCCCTGCCTGTAAGGCTGAAACACATACAACTGTATTCCACTTGTGCATTTTTCTAATGCGTTCTCTAATGCAATACAGATGTGACATCCACTGTACCTTATCAGGCATTTTTGTGGTGTTCTTTACTGTATATTAGCAATTTCAGTTTCAGATTTCTCAGTCAAGTTTCTTGTATTTATAGACTGGGGGTGGGAATGCTGATTAAAGTGTAATCCTCACAGTATTCTAATAATCAACCTTGCCAGCACGCGGAAGAGCAATCTGCACCTTCCTGTGTCAGTCTGGTCCTTGTTTTCCCCACAAGGGCATTGACTCCAAGGGAGTCAGGATGTTTGCACTGCCTGAAATCTTTTGGGGTTCTGATGGGGAGAATGCAGTTTTAAGTTCCACAGGGGATGCACTGGATCAACATGAAATCTCTCTTCAAACAGCACATGCTGACCCTGCGTTCTACTTCCCTCCTGTTGAAAGGATGTTTGTGCTGTTTTGTGTCACTGCAGCCCATTCTCCTTCTCTCCCCTAGTGGTTTTTCTGCCACCAGGGACTCTGTGCAAAGGCCTCAAATGTGAGAAAGAGCAAGCGATTGGATTGCAGTCCAAATTGCATTGGAATTCATTCAGTGCAAAGCAGCACCAACACAGTATTAAAGCATAATGTTTTTATTGCATGAGTGAAATATGTATTGTACAGTTATAATACCTCATGGAATTAAACCATTACATAAGCCCATAATAAATGACAACGCCCATGCTAGATCACATTAGTTCTTCTTCAAGTGCTCATCCACATATATTCCACTCTTATTAGTCAGAAATGAATCGAGGACTTCATACTTGCCTAGTGGGTATCAGAGTAGGCATATGTCCTGGTACCTTTCTTCCTCACCCCCAGGCCCTTTTCCATATAACAGTCCATCATGACACCATTGAAACCCTTGGAGTTTATGCACCAGCTCCTAAAAGGAAAGAGAAGAACCCAGCAGACAGACTGTCATCAAGTTCCTTTTACCACCAGAGAGCCTCTGTGCCTCCAAGAAGGAGGCTGTGTGCTTCAGCCTCTGCAACATTCTCGTCCCACACTACAGCTACATCAAAATGGTTGAGAATTGCTCCATATACAGTGCGTTCTCCCTGCCATTTGGGAATCGCCTTCATTTTTTCCAGGAGTCATGGAACCTAAGAACATCCAACCCCTAGGTTTCAGAGATAGTCTCAGTCAGATATTCTCTGCAGTTCTGTGCTACTATCCCTACTTCCCACTTTTCAGGGACCCCTCTGATGAGAGACTGTTTCCTCAGGAGGTGGAGTAACTTCTGTCTCTCAGCACAAGAGAAGAAGTTTTTCTGCAGTTTAGGGGGAAGAGTTTTTATTCTGATTACTTCCTAAAATCACAGAAGGTCTCAATACCTTCTTCTACTTCCACTTCAGAATGGTAACTGTAGCTTCTATAATTCCATCACTAGATCTATAGGACTGTTTTGTGACTCTCAATCTGCAAGATGCCAGCTTCCACATCTCCATACAGCGGGCACACAGAAAGTACCTAAAGTTTTAGACTCATAGCCTGTGTTGCTTTTCTACCAATGATCCAAGGACTGACAATTCAAATTATGACTGACAGTGGTCATGTTTTTTACAAGTAGGCAGGGGAGGAGCCCAATTGTCTCCTTTATGTTGGGAAGCAGTTCAGTGATGAAACTGGTTCGTTCGGGATCACGTATTTCCCATAGAACTACATCTCCCAGGTCAGCGGATGGCTCTAGCGGACCCTCTGACCAGACAGTTTTTGTCATACCATGAGTATGATCAAGAATTGTGTTGTCAGATGCATCTTCCTCAAGTAGGATCGTCCATCAATATTTGCAAACCCAAGGCATTTCTCAAATTCTACTTTAAAAAAAGAAGGTGTAAGCCCATGATCATTGTCGGATGCATTCCTCACTCAGTGGTCCCCCGGGATGAGATGTGCTTACCCTCCAATCCCTCTGACTTCCAGTGTGCTCAGAAAGTTCAGACAGGACATTCACAGTCATCATGATAGCACCTGCCTGGCTAAGGTAATTTTGGTACCCAGATCAGCTGCTCCTATCAGTTTGTCCACCAAAACCCTTGCTTCTTCTACCGGACTTAATATCTCAGGACAGTAGGAATATTTTACATACGAATTCAGTCTCCCTCTACCTGGCAGCTTGAACTATTAGATGTCAGACCCAGAAAGATCATGTTCCTCAGATATCCAGATCATTTTCATTCAAAGTAGAAGAATTCCACCAGGCTAACTTGGGCTGCTAAGTGGAAGACATTTGGGATTTGGTGTGAGCAACAACAATTACAACATAGTGACTCCCAGATCCCTGCTAATTTGGATTATTTGTGCGCTCTAAAGAGTTCTAATTATGCCTAGTAAAGAACACCCGGCAGACATATCTGCATATCACACTCCCAACTCCATCCCCATTCGAAGCTACACATTTCTCCCTGACTGTAGTTACATTTCTTAAGGGCCTTATGCACATTTTTCCATCAGTCAAAGAAACTCCTCTTCTTAATGTGCTCCTGGCAAGTTTAATGGGCCCCCCATTGGTAACCACTGGTAATCTGTTCCCTGTTGTGCCTATCTTCTACTTTTAATGGCAATCACAATGGAAAGGAAAACATCCTTTTAATGGCAGTCACATCTGCCAGAAGAATTGGGGAAATGCAAGCTCTCATGGCAGACCCTCCCTATGTAGTATTCTATAAGGATAAAGTATTACTCATTCCATCTCAAGCTCTTGCCTAAGGTACTCATGGATTTCCACTTCAACCAGATGATTCATTTACCAGTATTTTTCCTTAAGCCACGTTAAGCACTCTTTACATGTTCTCAGAGCCTGATCCTTTTATTTTAAAAGGATCAAACCCTCCAGAGTTTTCTCAAGGCCATTTGTAGCATTTGCTGACAAAATGAAAGGTCAAGCGATATCAGCACAGAGACTATCCAAGTGAGTATCAGGATGTTTTAGCTAGTTTAGATCCCCCAGCTCAGTTTAGGGCTCATTCCTCTAGGGCTCAGGCAGCTTCTGCAGATTCCATCTCAGACATGCTTTTTTAAATTTTTTACTAAGCATTATTCCCTCATGGAAGCATCGAGGTATGAAGCCTCTTTTTTCAGAGCTGTGCTGCAATCTGTGTTGAAGTAGACACGTTCACATCAGGTCTTCTTCTTCTTCAACGCTTAGCCAGACAGTCGGACGTAGCGATCGTTCGCCACTTGGTCTGTTCCTGCGCAACCGCAAAGGCTTGACGGCCTGAGAGTCCAACATTGGAACAGACTTGATGAACCCATGTAATAGGGGGGTCTGCCTCTGGGCCGCCTCTACCCACATCAGGTCACCGCTTGTAAATAACTAAGAGTAGAATATGAATAAGTACTCAAAGATGAAAGAAAAGTTACTTACTTTACTTTAACTGGAATTCTTCAAGATGTGTTGTCCATATATATTCTATGACCTGCCCTCCTTCCCCTCTACTATGGAGTCCTATAACATCTGGATTTTACGGTGGCGAAGGAACTGAATGGCCGTTGGACCCACACTGCCGTTTATGCCCATGGTACAGAATATGATGACATTCACGGTGCATGCATGGCCCCAATGCACACCACTGGCCAAAAGATCCCAATCTTGAATGCATGGGGCACGTGCATACCAAGAGTGCAATACATATGAACATAATGAAGAACTCCAGTTTCTGTGAGGTAAATAATTTTTCTTTCCTAAATGGTTTTTGCTTTCATATCGTTTGGATCCGAATGCCTCCTTATCCTTGCAGTTTGCATAACAGTATCCCAATACAAGCTGCCCAACTGCTTTCAAGAATGTAAGATTTTTCTTTACTTCTAAGAGCAATACTACTTATCAACTTTTTTTCTGAAATACCATATCAGCAGTCTACAGTTCCTGCTGCTATAAGTTTAATGTGTTTGTAGGAGCACTTAGCATCAAGTCTTTTATATCACAATCTATTACTCACAGGTGCTACATGATACAGGATTGTGTTAGCACTTTATAGATCTTTTATCAGATAAGTGTATGTGTTTCTGTGCCAGGCAATCAGAATGAAACTTCTGCATGACTACCGAGTTACTACCTGACACAAGTTAAAAAAAAATACAACCTTTCCACGTCTGCTCTTTTATGGATAAGTTAGAGTCTGATTGGCTGAGGCCAACAAAAGATCCAGAACTAAATGTAAGCCAGTAAAAATGCAGCATGGAAATATTGATGCTTTGAGCATCAATATTTTTCAGTAACATTCATCAGGTAAAATGTTTAACTTGTTTGCTATTATAAACAGTAGTTGTGACAGTGAATTATCACTGGATCAATGTCTCAGCTTTTCTCCTGAAATGTATGTAGCAAGAGACCATTATCCTATGGCCACATTCCAGTCCGTTGGAATTATCTCTCCAGAATCATGGCAGTTAGAGATGGAAAAACCTGTTGGATCATCCAGTCCATCTCTTTGCAGTACAGTAATATTTTTAATGAATTCCTGAGTTTATATTTAAGAGTCGTAAATTATTGGGTTTCCATATCTCCCCAAGGAGTGTTGTCAACCTGTGTCAGGTGATATTCAGTCTAAATAGGGCCTGGTCAGTTTTAATAATACTGCTCTTATATGGAAATGTCCATCTATAGATCTGGTAGCGCTTACCCGCCCTTTGTTAATTCACTTCAGAGAGGTACTCAGTTCACCATGAGCCAAGAAAGGTCAGTCAGTGAAGTGCTGTAGTTCTGCTTTTTACATCTGATTCCAAAATGTATGGGGTGCTTCATTTCAAACATGGGTTCATTTGAGAATGGCCAACCTGTGTAGAAATCCCAGGATAAGATTACAGTGGGAATGATTCTGGTAAGGGGGTTGCACCTCAGATTTTCAATGTAAACTGAGCTCCTGACTGGCCTGGTGTTTGGGTCATTCAGACATATTATGCTGGGTGACCTCATCATCCATGTGGACAATAGATCTCATGGGCACCATGACAGCCATAGGACCATCTGAGATGCCTTCTGGCTCTACACGCAAGTGGCATATTCTGAGTCTTGTTTTCAGATGGGTTTGTGGAAAATTATACCTTAATCAGGGTTAAATCATTACCTCCTCCAGGATGAAAACAAGACTCACCTTTGCTCCCATCTTGGTGCAGGACCTGTGTGTCATAAATCCATCCTCAGCAGTCTGTGGACCCAATTAGGCATTAGATTTCTTTAAGGGCTGAGTTTTATTCTGCCACCCCCTTCTGTTTAACAGATGTTGGGGAGACAGTGAATGGTTTGGGCTGCAATTCCATTACTGTGTGGATGGTTTGCAGCCCCAAGACTCCTTATTATCAGAACAGGAGGCTGTTGAGAAAGGGGCATGAAAAGGCATCACCGCTAGGCAAAAGCACCCTCTTCCCTCTGAATTTAGCTGAACATTTGTGGCCATTTCTTGCTGATTGAGAACTTGTCACTGATGTTGCTGCTTTGTGAACTCCAAATTGGACCGCTGCAATGCATCTGCCCTTGAAGACCATTTGAAAACTACAGCTTGTGCGGAATGTGACCGATTGCGTAGTCTTGACAGCTGGGTTGCTTTTTTACTAACAGTCTTTGGGTCTGAATAGGTAGGAGACAGAGGGAGTGTTTTTTGGTAGAGAGCATTCTACTATGGAATGCTGGTCCAAAAGAGTTCAGGTATTCTGGCCCATTAGGGCATGGGGAAGTATTAGTCACTTGCTCATGCAGTTACTAGGATGGAAGGATTGTGAGAACTGAACTAGGTGTATTTTGGAGCAGGTGGCAAATCTTAGTTAGCTTAGTTGCCAACACGTAGTGCATGCTGCTTCAATTTTTTGTGCGCTGCTGCATTTTATAGAATTGATAACGAAAATATTCACACAGTTTGTTCCCTAGGGATACACAAGTCCAAACAGAGAAGCTACCTAAAAAACAGAGCAGAGCTCAAATGACCTGAATATTCTTATTTACAGAGGTGGGGGAGGGAAACACAGGGTAGCCTAGTGGTTAGAACAAATGACTGTGGGATCCTTGGGTAGGTTTCTTGACCTCCCTTTGCATCAGTGAAGGCATCTGTGAAACTTTGTGAAAGAAGCTCACCACAAAACAGATGTAGGGCTATCTTGGGTAAATAGATTACCAAAAAAAAAAAAAGAGAGAGAAAAATGACACATTTTACAAAACGCAGCTGTGTAAATATTGTGTGGGGCAGGGAAGAGTTGGAGAGGTGTAACACACATCCTTTCTTTTTTTGCAGAAGTTCTGCTCTGTGCACTGTTTATTACCATTACCAGGACAACCATCACTATATGGCATGGCACACAGTGCAGCTACTGTATCCCATACATAGACTTTCATCTTTTTCTTAAAAGGGAGAAAAACAAGCCTTATTTTAAAGTAAACATGTTTTCAAAATAAAAATGTGCAAAGGGGTTGGGGGGAACAGAGAGGGAAGGATACCAGAATGGGAAGAGGAAGCATCTCCCTTTTTTTCTTCTCTGAGCTCTCTATTGGTTCCTCCTATGCTGTTTATGTACGAAACGAACCCTGACCTTTTGAATTAATCAATCCAGGTGCCTGTTGCCCTTTTTCTTTTCCTCAGCTCTCACTGCATTTACAACCCATACGTTTCATCCACATACACCCAAATCTTCATATACACATCTATCCATAGCCCTAAATGCTGCCCAGCCCACCTGGTTGATGGGCTTTGGCCATGTGATCTAAGAGCAATAGGAAAGGAATGAATCCTCCCTATCAACCTGGCAGCTTAGTGTGGAGTACTACTACAGCTGCCTACTACCATTATACGGGCTGTAGTAGCAGCTAGGCACAATTGCACCCCTACCTGGGGGTTTAAGCCTGGGCACCCGTGCAAGCCCTGGAATGCCAAGTGTCCCTCTTCAGCCATTCCCCTGTATTTAGGACTTTCTGTCACAAGAGCAGGGGAGGCAGCATTTAGCCTTTAAACACTGTTCATTTTCTTTTGTCCTGTAGCGCCATGCAAACTCACAATACAACATGGGTGTGTTCGACACCGATCTGCAGCACATAGCTGCTGGAATGTTATTGCAATCACAGTGGTATCTCTGTCATACAATAATACAGAGAAGATTCAGTGCACCCACAGCTTCTATTGACTTCAGAAGGAGTTATAGGTGCTCAGCAGCTCTGGAAATCACGCCTTTTTTGTATATAATGAAAATAGTAGAATCATAGAATATCAGGGTTGGAAGGGACCTCAGGAGGTCATCTAGTCCAACCCCCTGCTCAAAGCAGGACCAATTCCCAACTAAATCATCCCAGCCAGGGTTTTGTCAAGCCGGGCCTTAAAAACCTCCAAGGAAGGAGATTCCACCACCTCCCTAGGTAACGCATTCCAGTGCTTCACCACCCTCCTAGTGAAATAGTGTTTCCTAATATCCAGCCTAGACCTCCCCCACTGCAACTTGAGACCATTGCTCCTTGTTCTGTCATCTGCCACCACTGAGAACAGCCGAGCTCCATTCTCTTTGGAACCCCCCTTCAGGTAGTTGAAAGCAGCTATCAAATCCCCCCTCATTCTTCTCTTCTGGAGACTAAACAATCCCAGTTCCCTCAGCCGCTCCTCATAAGTCATGTGCTCCAGACCCCTAATCATTTTTGTTGCCCTCTGCTGGACTCTTTCCAATTTTTCCACATCCTTCTTGTAGTGTGGGGCCCAAAACTGGACACAGTACTCCAGATGAGGCCTCACCAATGTCGAATAAAGGGGAACGATCACGTTCCTCAATCTGCTGGCAATGCCCCTACTTATACAGCCCAAAATGCCGTTAGCCTTCTTGGCAACAAGAGCACACTGTTGACTTATATCCAGCTTCTCGTCCACTGTGACCCCTACGTCCTTTTTTGCAGAACTGCTACCTAGCCATTCGGTCCCTAGTCTGTAGCAGTGCATAGGATTCTTCCGTCCGAAGTGCAGGACTCTGCACTTGTCCTTGTTGAACCTCATCAGGTTTTTTTTGGCCCAATCCTCTAATTTGTCTAGGTCCCTCTGTATCCGATCCTTACCCTCCCGTGTATCTACCACGCCTCCCAGTTTAGTGTCATCTGCAAACTTGCTGAGAGTGCAGTCCACACCATCCTCCAGATCATTAATAAAGATATTAAACAAAACCGGCCCCAGGACCGACCCTTGGGGCACTCCGCTTGATACCGGCTGCCAACTAGACATGGAGCCATTGATCACTACCCGTTGAGCCCGACGATCTAGCCAGCTTTCTATCCACCTTACAGTCCATTCATCCAGCCCATACTTCTTTAACTTGGCGGCAAGAATACTGTGGGAGACCGTATCAAAAGCTTTGCTAAAGTCAAGGAATAACACATCCACTACTTTCCCTTCATCCACAGAGCCAGTTATCTCATCATAGAAGGCAATTAGGTTAGTCAGGCACGACTTCCCCTTGGTGAATCCATGCTGACTGTTCCTGATCACTTTCCTCTCCTCTAAGTGTTTCATAATTGATTCCTTGAGGACCTGCTCCATGATTTTTCCAGGGACTGAGGTGAGGCTGACTGGCCTGTAGTTCCCCGGATCCTCCTTCTTCCCTTTTTTAAAGATGGGCACTACATTAGCCTTTTTCCAGTCATCCGGGACCTCCTAGTAATACGTCGTAGAAGTAATAGTACTTCTCTTATTCTGTTACACCAAACCACTTGCCATATTTTTAGTGTGACACACCAAAAAACATGCCATCGGAGGCCCTTGTTGCTCAGAAACTGTAATTATTTAACAAATTAAAAGCGTATTTTCTTCCCTCAGATACATGCACACAGCATTCAGTTACTGCACCCACATACCAGAACACTGGAAACCCACCCAAATCGGACTGAACCTGAAATCCTTACTCACAAGAATAGCACCACTGAAGTCAGTGGGACTACTCATGTGAGTAAGGGGTGCAGGTGAAGAGCAATCTGGGGAGGAATGATATTTTATTTTAAAAGTAAGGAGCTCTTGCAACCAATGGACATTTTGAAAAATTATATATGTATAGAATACCTTTTATTTATACTCCATATAAAACATCCTGTTCTAAGTGCACATTTGTCCATAGCAGATTGTAGTTGTATCATTAATGCATTACCCTGCTCTGAACAGAGAGAAGTATTTTAGATGTAGTCCAAATTTAACCCTATTCTGGGTCTTGCCTTAATTGTTAACTTAAAGAACAACAAACACAATACAAACATCATCCTAAGCTTTCACCTAAACATGGCTGTTCCTAGATGTGCATGTGGTAGGTTTGTGGTGGTAGTTGGCCACTCCATGCTTTCTCTGTCTCTATCCTTAGTTCTCCCTTCTTCAGAGACACACCACAGCCTTTTAGATTGAGAACTAATTGGGCACACCTGATCTAAACTTCCTAGGACTTCGTGAAAGTACTTCTGAATCCCAATACAGAGTTCAGACATTGGCCATCAAGATGACTCATTGGAAGCATCCTGCTTCTTTGTGCAGAGTCCTGGGTTCTGCCACCCTGCTTGTATGGTATTTTGAGAATTAAAAAAAAATATTTTTCAAAAATTCCAGCTGAAACTTCTTGTGCAAGTTCTCAACCGAGCAGTGAACTTTACGCACAGTTTTAAATAAATTTCATGGCCTGTGAAAAGAAACCCATCATCTTGAAATCTCATAATTGGGGGGAGTGAGGGGGAGTTAGGAGTTTAAAGTAGTCTTAAGTACTGCACATGCCACTGAGTCCCTCTGCCAACAGTTGTGATTTTACAATATCACTTTCCTACTTTCAAAGTGTTTTTCTCTATGTTGCTATGTGAAAGTCGCACATGAACCAAAAGTAGCACTGACTCTGCAGGCTAAACAGTGACATTGACTGTATACAAAGTGCTGTTTTAATGCACAAAGTAAATAACCTGAAAAGACTGAGAAAATATTTTTTCTCTCGTCTCTTTCAGCTGCTGTAATCTTGGGTGTATTACTTGTAAAAACTAGTAGGTTAAAAAAAACCAGACATGCTTTTTAGATTGACTGCATCACTTTAAAATGGTTAAGAATTGATTTGCCAGACTCTTGGGGAAATGCTGTAATGTTTTTGGCTGTTTCCTACTTTCTGCTGCCAGCTAAAAGTACCATCTGGCTTGTTTGGGGCCTTACCCTGTCTCAGGTGCTTCCTAAATTCTCCCCAACTAGTGGATCATTTCATTGGGCTGCTGTGTCTGCTACACTCAGCATGTGTCCTAGACTGGGAATCCTACTGCTTCTGTTTTCTGCCATCTTTTTAACTGTGGTGTATATGTTTGGGCACAGATCTTACTGCCTCTCTTGAGGACATTTGCATCATTGTCAGCTGCACATATTAAATTGATATGCAGAGCTCACAAACATGCATTCCATCTTTTGTCCTTTTGTTTGTACAATTGTTCCAGTTTTAATTCTTCTTTGACACCTGGAATATCACAAAGCTGTTGATAATCTGCTGGCTACTGAGGAAAATGACATTGATAGAAGGATAGTGTGTGTCAAACTTGTATCTAGACAATTGCAGGCATACTACATGCTCTCATAGCTCTAGGAATCCTAAATCCATTACTAATCTGGAGTGCCAAATGTGGCAGTGTGCTGCACTGTCATTCCCTCACTAGAGCAGACAACAGTCACTTATAATTGATTAGAAAAAAGTATTGTTTACTTCTGCTGTATGCTATATTGGGTTGTCTGATGCGAGTCAGTATTTAGTACATGCTTGCTGCCATTTTGTGAGGAAGTAAGGGGCTGTAACAAAATGGCGTCTACAGTTAACTCCTTATTTCTAAATGAACTAATGCCCCAGTGTACACATTTCTACATAGGCATAAGAATATTCAGGGGAACTAAACTCAGGAACCATTCTTTTGATGTGATCATATTTAAAGATTTGAGGTGCTTTGACACATATACAGTTATAGGTTATAGTGTCCTGTTTTTAACATGATCTGTACCATATATTGCTGACTTAATTTTCTTGTCCATTCATTTCAATCTGTGTTCCAAAGAATGCTGAGACCATAGTTTAGTAAATACCAGGTAGCTATTATATATTGGTAGAATGTTACATCATGGCTCTTTCTTGTTTGTAAGATTATATTGTTCACTATATAAACCTTTCTCACTATTTACATTCTTCTAGAAGTTTGGGGTTCCTTGTATGTTGGTATAGTAGTATGAGTTTCAAGAGTCGATAACATGATTCTCTGTATTTGAAAGACTTGGGAGATGGCTGTGTATAGTTTTCAGTAAAAAACCTGAATGGTTCTGTTAGGTATTAAAAGTTCCAAAAGCTGTGCTGAAGTGAAAAGGAAGCACCACAGGATGACATTTTTATTTATTTGTGCCAAGTTAGAATGTGTGTGAGTGGAGTGAAAATTTTAAAAGCTGTAATCTAGCTCTTTTAACAGAGAGATAGAAAAATATGCAGAATATGTTGCTTAGAGTATTAGATAAGCTACAGTGTGTTAATCAAACATTTTCATGATATGAGGGCAGTTAAGAAAACAGTACAATTTTTACTAATTGCGCTTGTAAGTAAACGGATCTATCATTACATTGTCATGAAGAGTGACATTGAGCAGAAACACCCTGCTAATCCCTAGAAGATAAGTATTTAACGTAATTAGACAGACACTGTCTCCTTTGTTGAATGTAGCATTAATCATCACGAAAAGTCCAACTTTATCCAAGATGGCTTTTTCTGATATGTCATTGTATTAGATAGCTTCTTACGCTATTTTGTGAAGAAATGACGACTACAACTGCATAGTTTTCCCTGATTACGTCTCTTGCTGTTTGATGAGCCTACATGTATATTCTTATTAGCAAATGTTACATTATATAACCATTAGTTGTTTCTAGGCCTAGAAAGCTACACATATTTGAGCTATTGAACTATTTAACATATTCGGCCTAAGGAATATCAAAGAAGCCTTTACTGTGTTCTGCCTGACAGGTTGATGTATCTTCGACTCTTTATATATGGCACTACAATAGTTTCATTGTTGTGGAATAAACAAAAAGTTTCTTGCCTTGAATTGTAGCTCATAACATCACACAAAAGAGAGCCTCTTTCTATGAAAACTCTCAAAGTTAAAATGATGAAAAATGTTGCCACCTTCCAGAATTTGTCGGCACTACATTCCCCTCCTCCCCCCATTGCTTGTAACTTCTGCTGTGAAATGCCGTCTTGTTATGAACTGGTATCAACTTGGATCAGTGCACAGCTGTATCTTCCCACCTTCTCAGTGGCTCAGAAGGCTTTGAAGGGAAAGAATAGGGTTTAGTCAAAGATGACAGCAAGACTTCGCTAAGTAACAGGTGGAGGTCAAGCCGGTTTATTTGTTGGGATGAACAGAGTACAGAGATGAAAAATCAAATGCTTTGCCATAATAAGGTTTAGAAAGAAAATGCTGACTGGTCTCAGCTTTGATTCCAGCTGACAGAACATTTTCTAGTGTTCATTACTTGATTTCACAGTTCAGACCATTTTAAGAGGCTTAAAATTATATTTCTGCACTCCTCTGTAAAACTCAATTGCTCTTTAAATTTTTGCTTTAAATAAAGTTACAGGGGCTCCTTAATATGTCAGTTGTACATTTTGACAATTGTAAAGACAGTATGCCATCAATAAACTACAAGATGATACAAGAACATATGTCTGATTATTCTTTTTTTGTACATGAAGTAAAATTGATCATCTAGCACAAACTTGATTACAAATTTTAAAACAACTTAAATTAGAAATTCCAACTTTAAAAGAACATTAAAATATGTAAGCATGAAGTTTAAGGAGTCTTCTGCCATTGGTACATATGGGATTTGTGTGTATAACTTCCACTAATATTAATGAGGAAACATCCTGTGTGTTTGCATTGAATCACAAAGATCTGGAGAGCCAAATCACGAATGGAAATCGCAGCAAGGCACAAAATAATCAGTGTGACATTCTGACACTGCGTCACCGTGTTTGTGTAGTGACCACCTATTGCTGTCATGGATTATCGATGCAACATCACAAAAGAATTTCAGGAACCCTAACTGCAATACTGTTGTGGGTCTTTGTGCGTGCTAGTCTAATTTTCCTGCTTTCCCTATCCCGGGATGCAGAGAGGAGGAAGTAGGTGTTTCTCCTTTCTTTCCCTCTTGCCTCTACCCCCAATTCCTTCCCAGCTACTTGGATGGACAGGTAGGGAGTAGCTCTGATCTGTTTGCTCAGCACTCCCCCCTCCTACTCTCATAACACAGGGAATGCCTCTGTGTTTGAACTCTGCGTACTCTAGGCAGAAAAAGCAGAATCACTAAACCCTTGGATGCTGTAATAGTTGCATGCAGATCTCCAAAGAGTGCTCTAAAGCCTCCCATTGACTGTCACTGGCTTCTGGAGTCAGTTTATCTTTTATTCTTATCAAATGTGTTGTCTGCCTTGTACTACGTTGTGACATCTGAAGCCAGATTCCTGTTAAAAACAAAAAAAAAACCAACCTGTGTATAAATTTAGACCACTTCAGCACAGATGACACCTCCTTTATGCAGGAAAAGGTGCAGAATTCTCTTTTGTACATAAAGTCATTGTGTTTCAAAGCTATTAACCCCCTGGCATCAAGAGTCAGGATATTTCAGTGTTGAGCACTAATGCAAAATACATTTGCATTTAGTGGCAGGGGCATCAGACCTGCCAGCACCAAGATGTCAAACCTTCTTTCTGATGTGGTTAACGGAAACATCTTGGGGAATAACTCCAAAAAGTGGCAAAGTCAACCAATCTAAGGCTGTTCCCAAGTCTGCATATTCAAATAAAGACCATAAAACAGAATCCCTCCAAAACAGCATAGGCATATTTTGCAGCTCCTCAGGAGCAGTTTTCTGGGGCTTCATATTCCTATCTGCCATAGTGTCTAACAATAAAAATAAATCTGTCCCATGCCAAACCTGGCAACAACTTGGTCAAATGGCAAGATGCATCCTACTAATGGTCCTACATAAACTACTTAAAAAAGTTACTGTAAAGAGCTCCTTCTCTCACTATATGGGCTGTTTTGCAGCCTTCTATGCTACAGCTTGATGGAGCCTAAATGCATCCATCTTCTGTGATGTGGAAGCCTGACCAGCAGCCAACATTTTGTGGTTCTACAGCTTTACACAAGTTTTCTCTTAAGGAACCCAGAAACTTTCCCTCACTCCACCCCTGTTCATTCAGGCCCTTACCATGGTAATGGGATTTATTCACGTCAGGAGAACAGATGAAAGGAAGTTGTTGGCAATACCTGGACAGGGGGAAAAAAGGGTATTTCCTGTTACATGTGAAGTTTAAACAGATTCGCAAATAAAATGTAACAGTTGCAGGGCAAAATGCTGTGATCCAGAGTGGAGCAAAATTCCAGTGACTTTTGCATAGCCTATCTTGCCTATTGGGAACATCCCCAAGTACCTGGCAGTTTGCTTTGAATTTTAGGTGGTAACTTGTGCACTTTTGTGGATGCATTCAGCCCTCATGATTCTCTTATAGTGCTTTCCAGAGAAACCGCTGTTGCCACTGTCATTTGTTATGTGAGACCAGGCTGAGATATTGTAATAAGTGTTTCTTATATTGTCTCACTACATAGACCGGAGCTCATCAAATCATTAAGGGTGCATGAAATCCTGTTCGTATTGACGTCAGTGACAAAACTCCCACTGTCTTCAGCAGGGCCAGGACTTCACCTAGTATCTTGGAGGCTGCAATAAATTTAAAAACTATTTTTCCCCATCCCATCTCTTTTTAATTTCCCTTATGAGACTGTAATCTCTTGGGAATCACAGTAGCTTCAGAGAAAAATGCAGTGGGCGTGCTTACACAACCATTGTATACGATTTTATTCCTACTGTCTGGCTCCAGCAGACTTCATCATAGGATGAAAGAGAAAACTCCTATCATGCGCAGGGTATGCTGCTGTCTTCTACTAAGTTCAAAATATTTATCATAAATGTTCTGCATTCTCTTTGCTATGATCTGTGTATGCTGCTATTGTGGGAATTTCTTTCACATAAATTGTTCTCTTCAGTGATACTCAAAAGCACTCACTGTCAAAAATGCCTCTTCTCTCTCAGGACCCATTCCACTGCCATAAACCTTGGGTTCCCTTGCACTCGCCTCTCCTTACAATGTGCAGCTTCTTCTTTTATTAAACCCTCTGTACTCCTACCTCCTCTACATGGAAACTTTTGTATCCTTCCAGGGAGCGCCTCTCTCCCTCTCCAGTGTTTTGGAGGCTTTGCAAACAGAGAAAAATTTGTTTTATTTCACCTAGCAGAATCTTCTGCATCAGAGAAATGGGGACTTTAAAAATGTAGTGTGCTTGTTTTTTCCTCATTATAAACTGCCAGATCTTCCTGTGGCTCTATCTACGATGCCAGCATCATGATGAAATTGTCCTTCCCATCACAGGAGCACCAGTGTATAGTTTGGAACTTAGTCTCTCAAATAAAAGAACACACCAGCTGTCAGTCAGCAACAAATTTCTTCTTTATTATGTAGCTGAAGATGGCTGTTGCCATCCTCTGACTTTTAAGATAAACTGTAAAGGTGCGATCTATTTCATACTTTGCAAGTACCACTGAATACCAATACATAACAGTTTCCTGGGTGCACTCTTGACCTGTATGACTGTAAATCCATTTTCACAATTTGATATACTGCACATGTTCAAATTGCTGTAACTTCTTTCTTTAAAATAGTGAATAAACTCTTCACCCCCACATTGTGCAGAAATCATGTGACCTGCCAGTATATCTCTGTTTTAATAAGACTTTTAAAATAGCTATGATTTACATTTAATCCTGTTTAAGTATAGTTTATTTATTAATTGAACAATATGTTAAATGGTTGTATATAGAATTGGAGTCTTCAAAAGTAATGTTAACATTGAATTTATTCTTGTCATTGTAAAAGTCAATTAAAAACATTATCGTGTAATAGGTAGGGTCATAGGTCTAAATAAGCTGCATATTTTACCCTTATCCATCTCATAGTTTGTGAGGTTAGTAGACATCATTATAATATATGACCACGGATGGATTTGATCTATTAGAGTCAACAAATATGGAACAAATGGTGTTTGAGAAAATAGAGTCAGATTTTCTGTTCCATATTGTTTTTGGTTACTAAAACTCCCTTTAGTATCACGTGAAATGTAGCATCCATATGCATCTGGGGAAGATATAGCTGAACCATAAATCTATTGGTCTTTTACTTGCAAAAATATCATACCTCAGCTATGATCATATGCAAAGATTTTTTAGAAGGCTTTGTAAATGCCATTTGAATTTACAATGGCACTTTTTTGCCTTACAGCCATTGATGTTCCATCTTTAAAGCACTCACATAAAGGTATATTCTCATACGGATGGCTGCAATTTGTGCCTACTTCTATATCTAATCTACCAAATATATTGAAAAACTCTCATAAAACATTGCCGCAGAACAACCTTAATTTTGAATTTCAACGGCTAGATATCTAAAAAGACATTTTTGATTCTTATATTTTTTTCTGTACAATAGAAAAGGACATTGAAGCTAACATTGAATCTAACATTTAGTTGAAATTTTTAATTTTTCATGCTATACATTAAACTTCTAATAATTTTCAAATATAAAATCTCATGAAATTATTTTATAAAGTAATTGATAGTATGTGAAGTATATCTTATTAGTGACCTCGCTGATCACTTCAATAACATAGTTGGAAGATAGCTTTGCATATCAGATGTAAATCAATCCAGATGATGTTACACATGTGTCCACACAAACAAATAGGTTCCTGTTCTTCTTTCTGTAAGCCTTGTTGTACCTCAGATTTTTAGGCAAAGCCCCCCATTGATTTTAGTGGGTACTTGTCTGCTTAAAAACTGATGGTAAGACTCCTACTGCAAATTGCATAACTCTCTGGGCCAACTTTTCTGCTGGTATGACCTGATGCCGCTCTATTGTAAATGGAACGGCATCATTTCACACCAGCAGAAATTTTTATCCTCATTATCTTTAGTGGGACAAGAATCTGGTCTTGATTTTCATTACCATCGTTGGCTAAGATTTTCAAAGGGACTAAAGGACTTTAGTTTCTGAATCCTATTGAATTTCAGTGTGAGTTGGGCATCTAACTCCCTTACGCTCTTTTGAAAATCCTAGTCCTTATTTTTAATCAATCTCTTTTTAACAATTCTTTGGAACAATTACTGGCACAAAGGTTTTACTGCTATATTTGGAATATTGAAGTTGTTATGTCTTTGAAGAGCTAGTATGTCTCTATTGTTTCATTATCTTAAATATTTGGAAGCCATTCTGGTACTATGCTGATGAGTGCATAGATAGATAGATAGATAGATAGATAGATAGATCTCTCCAGAAGAAACTGATTGATATTGGGTATCAACTGATTTTCATATAGAGTAGTCTAAACTGATAAATGGCAGAATGCGGCTCTTTCATTTTATTTATCTTTGTTCATTGAGCTGGATTTTGTTTTATGAAATGTGACACTCATTGGTAGGAATTGAGCAGTTATTGTGGGGAGCGCAGGAGAAGATGCATCCCAAACATACAAGTAGAAATTCAGACAATTGAAAATAGAAGGTACACTTGTTAGAAAAGGAGCAAACTTCCACCTATCTTGTACTGTGTGCATACTGGAGTTACAGCTATAGTAAACTGACGTACGGCACTTAATGTGATCAAGTGTCAGCTGATGACTGCTAAAATTTGTTTAGCAGTAAGTGTAACAAATATGACCGACATTACCATGGTCATCAAAATTACAGGAAACTCAGGAGGACAAGTTGAAGGTTCCCCGTACCAATTTACATGACCAACACTTCTGTAGAATTCTGACTGATCTCAGTGGCATTGCTGGAGTCATTTTCACGATAGAATGAACAGTCCTTGCATGATTCCTCCAACATATCAGATACTAACAAGCTTTCATTCAACAGCCATCTTGCCTTCATGCCTCACCTTTTATTATGAAACAAATGTTTTGTTTTGTCCACTCCCCATTAATATTTGAGCCTCCCATATTCCTCATTATAGTACCTCAAGGTGTTATTAAAGCTCAAGGCTCTATTGCACACTTATCTTTTCGTAGGACATTCCAGTGGGAGTGTTTTGGTAGATGGAAATTAGTTAACACAAATATGACTGACTTGCTATTGAGTTGTGTGTTATGATTTAGATTATATGTTATGGTGGTGGTGTATTATCAGGAAGGTACTGGCTAAAGACAATACTAAAGTGAAATTAGATGTGTGTCACATTAGATATCTATCTATCTAGAAAGAGAGAGGGCATCAGTCTCTTCTTACACTAATGTAACTCCATTCACTTCACTGTAGTTACTCCTGATTTATACCAGTGTAAGTGAGAGGAGAATGACCCCATAGAGTGTGTGGAAAGTAGGCTATTAGGTATCTATTTACTGTGGGAATGGTTTTTGTGGACTGAATTCTTATACATCCTTCTCTAATTCATTTAATAAACATCAATCTCTTTCATGGAAATTTTAAGACTCTTTGGATGTACTTTAGGAAGCCTTTGGTGCACTTTTTGTACTGGCAAATATCAGGAGGTACAGGAATTAAAAATATCGCAATGCTCCAGTGATCCTTAGAAGATGGTGAACATGAAATATTCCTGTACATTCATTGATTAAATTTGGGTTGGAGGTTTGCGAAGTGCAGAGTTTTGGAAGGTCTTACTGCGGGACTTCATCATCAATTCAATGGCTCCAGTAACTAGAAGCACTGAAGGACCAGGGTTCCATTTTCGCTTGCGTTTGTGCATTGAGCAGAAGGGTGTGATGCATGATCTGGAATGAACAAAATAGCTTTGTGTTTAGGAATCGCCAAATTAATGAAAATTCAGAACGCTTTAATTTTGAAAATGAAAACAAATTCTTTGGAGGAAATATTGCTGCGGACAGTTTCAAGATTTCTGTTGTCTGAATTTTCTGTTTATTGTGTACTGTTCTTAAACATCTTTTTAACTGAAAAACCAATGAAAAATTAATATTTGCTTTCAAAAAACCACATCTTGTTCCATTTAGCACCATTATGGGCCTGCTCTTGCTCCCATTGAAGAGAGTGACAAACCTTTAATAAATGGGCGCAGGGTGAGGCCCCATATGTTTGGCTTTTTATATATATAATCACAAGAATAAAAGTACAGTAAGTTGAGGTATCCACTTAGATTTCCACCTGTGTTTTATAGTACAAAATCCCTCAATTTTCCTTTATTTATTTAGCAGTTAGCTTTTCCATTTATTCTGCAGTTAAAATTGTCAAAAAAATTTAAATGCTGTTGGCCCATTTCTCTTCTCAATTACACTCATATCAGTCAGGGAGAATCAGACGCAGTCTTTATGAAATCTGTGACTCTGAACAAGAAATGTCGGGCTCATCAGTGATTTGGACTTCATGGCTATGGGGAGAGTAAGAACCACCCTTAGACCCCATGTGGGCTACCCAGACCTGGGCTCAGGCAGTGCTTGTTTACGTCTTCCTCACAGCATGTGGGTAGGAAGGGTCAAGGAATGGGTGGAGCTTGGCTCCCCTCCCTATTCACTGGCCGGCCAGTAGAGCTGAGCTGGTTTGGGGGACATTATAATTTGCTGTTGCCCTCGGGCATACAGGAAAGAGGAACTAATTGTCACTCCTCATCACAATACCGCCTGGCATGGTATGACTTTTCCACCACCCCTTATTCAGAGCTGCGCCTGATGTGGAAGTCTAGTCCTTAGTGTGCTGAAACCACCATGCTATCAGGAATATAGTGGAAGAAATTTAAAACAGGCCATGGTTCTCAAATGTGGGTACCAAAAGTTGGGCATCTCAATCCATATTTAGTCATCTATCTATCTTAGGTTGAAAGATGGCATGATTAAACACCTCAGTCTTTAATCTAATTATCTTCACAGCATCCCTGTGAGTTAGGGAAGTACTATTAAATAAGTGGCCTGATTTTTAGAGGTGTGAAGAACCCACACCACCAGTTGAAGTCAGTGGGACTGAGTAAGAGTTGCAGTACCTGGGCCATTTTTTTCTGGATGATTAAACTTCAGTCCCATGTACTTTTGCTTTCCTGAAAGAAGCTAAAGTAGAATTGACCAGGACTGAAAAATATGACTTAGTGAAAGAATAAAATAAGAATATATGAAATGGATGGACTAAAGAATATGCAGGATATATCAGGCACATCAACCAAACATATGGTGCTAAGTGAGAGGGTTTTTTTTAAATTGCAAAATATATATATATATATCATTTCTGGCAGTCTCAGGGATGATGTCACGTGGCTGTGATAAATTTAGAAGAATGGGACATATTTTGGCTTGTTCTTGGAAACCTTTTTCTCGCATGCAAACTGTATTTCTCCTTTTATTAACCCGTTCATAGAATGTTTGAATTTTGCTGCTAGAGCACCATGCTAGCTCACCATAAAATGTGAATGATGCTAATTGCTTTGCACTGCCTAACTTACTGCTGTCCCCCTTCCATCTTAAAGGACAAAATATGCTCAGAAGTGAGCTGGCAGGTCATCCCCTGCTCTGTTCTTAGTCAAGTTTAAGTTAAATAATTAAAATCTTGTTTGCATATTCCAATGAACTGTGAAGCAGCTGTTTTTTCCTTGAGATCTGATGGATACAATCCCTTGTAATAAACTAATAATTTAGCATCAAAAGTAAAACAAGATCAAAAATTCAATACTGTCTGTTGTTTCAAAACCAAACCATTTAACAATGATAAATTAAAATGATGATTATTATGATAATAATTAATTAATTATGATTCCAGCATCAACATTTGTTTTTCTATCCATTGGTTATTTCATAACTAAATTTATAGTAGAAGCTCTGTTTGTACGTTACAGCTGTTTTGATCTTATAAAAACCTTTCCCATATGATAATGACGCCACTCAGCTCTGCCATAGTTCAAGATCATTTGGCCTTTTCATTCTAAATCCTCAGCTTTAGGTGTTTATAACTCAGTCATGTGAATTTGCTTTAGATTGGTGCATATGTTCTCAGCCCAGAAGAGATTTTTGTTTTAAACAAAAGTTGGCTTAAATCAATTAAGCAGTTTTATAGCACTAGAGCAGAAAAAAGTTTATGGGCTGTCTAAAATGTTTTAGTGTCTTCCTCATAACCACATTGCTAGAGGAAAAGTGGAAGATACAAGGAACACTGCTCCTACCTGAACATGGGTTTATGGTCCAGAAGAACTGCTCTGTGTGCAGTCCCACTGCTCATGTTCTTGCCACAACCCCAACACACTCATTCCCTCCTCTGAATTCTAGTGCAGAGATCTGACACTGAGGGCCTCTGCAGTTCCTGGCCCTCACTACACAGAGGAAATTTAGCATTTCCACTGCATCTGGGGCCTTGTACGCCCATGCAGGCAGACACAGGATGTGCTCTTAATGTGGACATAAACATTTAATAATTAAACTTACCTTACCTTGAAAATTTCTGAGCATGAATAGGGCTTGTTTCCCTTATGTTTTTGAATTAAACAGCAATATTGTAGTATGGATTAAGGATGAATTTCAGCCCTTTCTCTGTATTCAGTACCACCCTTCAGCTCCCCAACATGCAAAGGAAGTACATGAGCTGCATCCTCCCGTAAGGTAATGCAGCTTGCTCCCCTGGTGCACCCAGCCAGCTCTGTGGACAAGTGCAGAGGAGATGTCATGGTCCTGTCCCCTTTAGGGAATCCCAGATTGGATTTAAGTTTCCCAAAGGGAGCTGTTCCTGTGCTCCCGTTAGCATAAGTACTGTGACTGCCCCTAGCCACTGTGGAGAGGATGGCTCATTACACACCCGCTTCCCTCCTGCACATCTCAAGGGCAATCTGGCCCACTGTATACTGAGTGAGCACACATGTTTATACTGTGTGCACATGTGATGCACATGGACAGACACACACATAGATACCGCAAAAATACTTGAAACTGTTACTTGGACTATGACATGGCCATTGTTTTTATTGAGGAATAGAGTCTTTGCTTGCTGTGGAGGGAAACATTAAAAAATAAAGCGATTGAAACATCACTTCCGAACATGCCCAGATGGCATCTGCCAAAATTTTTAGCATACCCTAATTAAGCTCCATCCTTTTTGTGACATCACAATGTACATTCATTCTCCTTGCCATCTGACCAGTGGATTAGCAGGCTACGATGGGACAGATTGCATCTGAAAGATTGTTAATACTCATTCAAACACATCACAGTTCAGCCCACCTTCACATGCCCCTCCTCCATCAAAAAGACTTTATCATGATTAGAGAAAATCATGAGAAAAGAGTTTTTCCCATTTTTGTTGCATTGTGCCACAGTCCATCTATTCTAAACTTGTATTTTAAAATAAAATTTAGTTGTTAACTTTTTCCTGTTGTGAAGAAATAGCCACCACCAGGGAAACACTTGATAGAAAACAGTCTCTAGAAAAACACTAGTTGCTTCAAAATGGGACTTCACCTACTCCCCCCACTTTAGTTAACTTACTGATATGTGAGCTGCAAAACTTAATTGGGACCATTAAGACTCCAGACCTGCAATGCACAAGCACACTGCCTTGTGTTGTAAATTAATGTCTTGGGGACTATAAAGCTACCATTATTAAGAACAATCATTTTTCTTTTGTGCTATTTCAGCTGTAGCCCAGAGAACTTGACACTATTTTTTCTGCATATCTGTCAATAGATAGATACACTGAAAATGAACTATAAAAACAGTGTGGACAATCTGAATGTGTGTGTATCTATGTCTGTCGTAATATAGATACTGACCCATACACACACACTCTATATATATATATATAATACTGCATGTCCACCTATCCTAGTATAGACAGCATACTAAACATCCCATATTTTAGTGAGTCCACTGCAAAACATCCATTCTACTAATATTTTTGATATTGCATCAGAGCTGAATGACCCACAGAGTTGATATGATATCAACAAAAATCGCTCACATGGAAGAATAAATCCAAATTGTCATATTAACACTGCACTAAGTCTGAAGGTCAATATAATGTCGATAGAAATGTATATTTCTTTAATAATGACTTTAATATATACACACACATTTAAAAAAAATAAAAATAAAGCAAAGATAACCACACAAATAAATGCTTTTAAAATAACCAAGTCTTAACTAAGCTAAGGAAGGATAAGGAAATTCAGAGTTTGGAGTGAGATTCCTTCTTTCTCTCCTTGTGTATTGATCTTGCAACACACTTAAAATATCCATGTGCAATAATCCAATAAAATAGTGTGAGTTAAGGACAGACTAGCTAGCAGCGTTAACTATTTAAAAACATGTAAAAATCCAAGTGCTGTAACTATTGCGGGTTTCTAAAAATAAAGCATAGCTAGGATTTAATAATAAATAATAATAATTAATAATAACAAACAGCTGCATCTTCTCTGTACTTCAGATTTAAAAGATAAATATGGCTGCATTTTAGTACTTATTACTCAGAGCAAACCAGGGTCACTCCTGCCCCAAAAAGATCATAAATAAAAGTGAACTTTCAGCTTGTTGTATTCAATTTTATTTGCAAAAAGAACAGGAGTACTTGTGGCACCTTAGAGACTAACAAATTTATTAGAGCATAAGCTTTCGTGGGCTACAACCCACTTCTTCGGATGCATCCTTATGCTTATGCTCTAATAAATTTGTTAGTCTCTAAGGTGCCACAAGTACTCCTGTTCTTTTTGCGGATACAGACTAACACGGCTGCTACTCTGAAACCTGTCAATTTTATTTGTCCTTTAAGTTTATTTAGCTGCTTCTGCACCCACTTTCACAATGCATAGGCTGTCGTTCCATGACCTAGCATTATTAAATTGCACTTATCAATCATTCTTGCCAGGAATGCCATCGCCAACTACATTAAAGAAGTCAGAGAAGTCTGGTTTCAGCAGTCCCTCGCCTTCGCAGACCTCCTCCCTTGGAACGGCATTCACACAGCATCATCGACCTGTCATTACAGGACCCAGAGGTGAGGCCTTACCCAAGAGCCCCAAATCAGCTTAAACTTTAGCCTCCACACCCTGAATCAGCATTATTTTCTACTGAACGTCACCATCAGCCTGTGACACACACGATAAGAGGTTTTGCTATTTCAAAGCTGGTAGCCTGAAGGTTTCAGTTATTGAGAACTGTGTTTGTTTACTGGGTTCTGTTTGTTAAAGT
Source organism: Terrapene triunguis (assembly GCF_002925995.2). NCBI lineage: Eukaryota > Metazoa > Chordata > Testudines > Emydidae > Terrapene > Terrapene triunguis. The sequence continues at coordinate 40,022,993 of NW_020664562.1, read as the reverse complement.
TTCTGGTAACAATTCAACATTTTCCAAAGTTTTTTGTGGGGAGAAGTCATTATTTTTCATCAGAAAAATTACAGAACGGGTTACTTGCTGTGTGTTTTTATTTTCCATGTCAATATATACGATAGGTTATTTATCTGCTAAAGATGGGGACTCCTCATTCAACATCTAAACTGTGCTAATCTCCTTTCGACATCCTCGGTTTTCATTGCGTGTCATTTTGTATTCAAGCTGTTGGCATTAGTGTGCTGGAGAACTGCCCTCATTAGTGGACTCCTTTGAAGTTGTAGATTGGTTCCTACAATACTTTGGCTGATTTTCTTCACAATATTTTCTGACTGGCTTTTCAAATAAAACAGATGTCCTCCGGGTCTCCATGTACTTATACATTTGTTAGAAAGATATATCCACATTAACCTAGAAAAAATAAATATGATACACAGTTCACGTTAGAAAGAGAGCACATTCGTGCACAGTGCTGTCCACAAATGAAAGAATCGTTTAGCAAATTTTCTGTATATAAAAACGTGAATGAAATAATTGTAACAATTCTTTCTGCCATGGGTTTTGCTTTATTCAGAATAATTATTGTTCAATTGGTGAGGTGTGGAAGACTTACTAGCAACTCATACCTGGATGAAAGAAAGTCCACATTTTGTACTTTCCTTTTATAAGAGGTCTTTATTGGGTTTATTGTCATTACTGACATCAGTGTAACCAGGAATAATTCTATTGTCTGTATACTGTAAGGGGATGGTGCATAAGTCTGTGGAATTTCACCAGTGTAATTGGTATTAGTTTAGAATCAGGCTTAAGGTTTCTGTATAGTTTTAGAAATTTAAAACATACTGGATTAATCAGTGGAGTCAAGCTGTTGGCTGTTAATCATATAAGAATTATTATTTTCCTGTGAGAACTAAGCTACCAAACAAACATGTAATATCTTCAAAAAACTTTGATAATTGGTGATAATAAGAAGGCATGAATTAAATGAAGGTTACATTAACAACATAGTGTGCTGCACATCAGCTGACACTAAATTCCTACTTTGTAATACTCTTAAACTTTCTGCCCTTTAGTTCTGTACTATTGACTAGTTAGTTAACAAATCCTATTCAGTATTTAGTTAGATTTTACCTTACCCCCAGTTTATTTAATTTAAGATATACCAGACTGTAGCGGAGCAGTGACTCACTGGCACGGCACCTCCTGCTGGTTGTCCAGGGAATTCACTTTTCCAGCTCCGGAGTGCCCTCTGCTGGCCGATGTCCCACTTGCTGCTGGCCCCCATGTCCCTCCCGGACCCCGGTGCCCCTTTACCTTGGGTGCTGCCCCCTGGCAGTACCCCCGCAGATCTGGGTCTCCCCTCCCCAGGGAGCCCCCAACCCCCTATCCCCGCCTCGCCTCAGTATATGGCTACTGCCAGTCACGATCTAGCCCCCGCTCACTGGGGTGGACTGCAGATGCCATTCATCATTGGCAAAGGGGGGTTTGGACCTGCTGCCTTTGCCTACCCCAGGCTACCCCTCTGTAGTCGCAGTACCTGTTCTGGCCTTTATCAAGGCCTGCAGCCTGGGGGTTCTCCAGGCTGGAGCTCCCCAGCTCCTCTAGCCTTTCCCCAGCCCTGCTCCACTCTAGGTACCGTTGTCAGCTCCCAGGCAGCCAGGCCCTTCTCCCTCAAGAGCTAGAGGGAGAGTCCTACAGCTCCTGGCTTCCCTGGCCTTTATAAAGTTTCCCCAATCAGCCGAGGCTTGCTGCTCTCCCTAACAGCAGCCCTCACCCAGCCTCAGCCCTGTCCCAGGGCTGATTTCAAGCCCTTCAGGGCAGGAGTGGGTGACCACCCCGCTACACTATGCACCCATTTGTGCCCTTAGTTAGAGACGGTGTATTTTGCATTTTTATGTGGTTTAAACAAAAATATGTCACTATACAAGTCTTGTTCAAATTTATATACATTATCTATTGAGAAATTTGGTGTGCAGTTGGGGAAATCTGCCAGTTGTGTGAGGCGACTGTTCACAAGGGTGCACAGAATTTGAAAGATCAAATTATAATGATTCTCTTTCACAATTTTATTTTTAAATGCTGGAAGAAAATGTGTGCACTAACTCTTTAGAAGAGTATCATAGTTCCTAATGTATTAAATAAAAATCTGCTTTTTTCAGCATCAGTCAGTGAGATCTTGTTCCACTTGAGGCTCACTCACTAACATATTTTTTGTGAATTTTCAAGGAAATCCCACTCTCTGTTAATATCTGAGTTCCTCTGAGGTCCTTTTAAGAGTATCACCCAGAAGGGTCTTGTTCCAAACTGGAATCTTTATTGGATAGATGGCTCCTCTCCAGGACTCTATTTCCACTGATCACTGGCTGTCTTTATTCCTCTTCTCCAACAATTATTCTGTTCTGAGGTGGATTACTATATTACCATCTGCAAATCCAGACTGTGACCTTTGTTCAATCCCCCAAAGTGTACATTAGAATCAGCAGCAGAAGAGGAAGGAGAGAAGCTTTTCAAGCATGAGAAGATGACACTTAAGGAGCAATAACCTCATTATATGAATTGATATATTCTCCAAACAATTATTATATATTACTAGTTATTGGAGGTTGCACAATTTAGTGGCAACATGCCAAGTAAAATGTAGTGTACACTGTCTGTTCACCTTGTATGGTGAGAAAGCTCCATGAGTTCGCTTATATCATGTGTCAGTGGCCAGCGGTCATTCATGTACAATATTTTGGGTCTTCTTTGGGGTGAATACAGTGCACTAAACAGTCTCCATGCTGCCGAGAAAAATCAATGAGAAAGAAGTTGTATATAAGTAGGTCACAATCAGAATAAACCCCTGAGTCAGCCGAACAATTACAAAAGGATCTATTTTCCTTTTGAGGGGGGAGTGTGTGCACCGCAAACATTTCACCTTCCTACTAATACAAATTATTTGCACACACTGTGCAAAATGGAGAGCAAAGAAATGTGTGTAGAATGTTTAAGGGATATGCCGTTGGCAGTCCATTGTTTTACGTTCTCCATCACACACTTGCAGCTTTCACAGCCTTCCAACCATGCCTTGGAACCCTATTCTAGATTGCAAATGACTAAAGATGCACAGAGCCTTTCCTAGCAGTCTGCAGAATGACACATTGTGAGAACAAAGCCATTGTGGGGGTCAGTGTTAGGAAGCTGGTCCAAAAGTGGATGTGTCTGTTATGAAGTGTTCCACTGAATGAAACAGTTAGAAAACCCCATGGAATGGACTGAAGCAAGCAGCTGTGCTGTGCTATGGAGGGCCGTGTGTGGCAGCTTCTCCTCTGTGCTGGTGCCAGCTCTTAACTCACCTATGCAGTGGCCAGCTGACAGAATCTGGGGCTGGCCAGAGAATCAGATTGTGCAGTGAGTCCTGACCCAAGGATCTTAGTTCTTTAGTGACTGTCTCTTCTGTTCCCTACTGCCAACAGATGGTGGCAAGTTCCAGGTTTCTTTAGTGGTAAGCTACCAAAGTGATTCATGGATCCTCACTTAACGAGGGCAGTTTTTCTTGGCATAACTCCATGGACCTTGATCTTCTCAAGCAGGATACATAGGTCTCAAACTAAGTATTATGTCTGGCAGTTGGCAGCATTACCTAGAGCCTTAGTTTTAAGTTTTGACATGACTATCAGCTTTAAAATAAATTGCAAATTCTTAAAAATTCAAGCAACAAGATTTTTATTTCTTAAGTAATATACTCTCATTACGTGAGGGTAACATTTTTGGTGGTCAATGTGTTCCAACAAAGTGATTATGCATTGCAAAGCCAACCTGTTTCCCAGCCATCAGGCTGCTTGCAATCTTTACCAGACAGCAAAATACTGAAATAATAGGCAATATTTACATAGTAGCAATGTACTAATGCCCGAAAAGCTGCCTACACTTTAGTGACTTTACCACCTGGAGCTGGCTACAAAGTTAAACTAACCATGATCATGAAATCCTAGAGAGGTTCATACAACAGCCCATCTTGACATGTACATCAGTTCTCACACTATGACTGTGTAGATCCTGCAAGCCGGCAGGCAGGCAGACAGACAGAAAGAAAGAAAGAAAAAAAAGATATATTAGGGAGAGAAACGAAGAAGGCACACAAATACAAAGAACAGGGGATGTGGCAGAAAGTGAGGAACCCAAAGCAATGGATATGTGGGCAGAAGAGAGGCATGCAGGAAAAAAAGCACTAGGGGAGTGCCTAATTTTGTCTTAATGTGGTTTTCCCACATAGTACAGTATTTCCACTGAGACTTGGATGGTCACCAAAGTGTGTCGTGCTTCAAAAGTGTGCCTGTTGGTTGCCCATTAAACTAACATGCAGCAAATCACTTAGTGAATTTGCACTGACTGACTTTAATGGAGTGGGCTATACAGTGACGTATACCATTGTGAAATAATATATTCCAGAAAGGAATATCTCCAGTTGCCCCTAGAGGTTCCCTCAGAGTGCTGGTTATTGTATGCTATATCATAGAATCATAGAATATCAGGGTTAGAAGAGACTTCAGGAGGTCATCTAGTCCAACCCCCTGCTCAAAGCAGGACCAACACCAACTAAATCATCCCAGCCAGGGCTTTGTCAAGCCGGGCCTTAAAAACCTCTAAGGATGGAGATTCCACCACCTCCCTAGGTAACCCATTCCAGTGCTTCACCACTCTCCTAGTGAAATAGTGTTTCCTAATATCCAACCTAGACCTTCCCCACTGCAACTTGAGACCATTGCTCCTTATTCTGTCATCTGCCACCACTGAGAACAGCCGAGCTCCATCCTCTTTGGAACCCCCCTTCAGGTAGTTGAAGGCTCCTATCAAATCACCCCTCACTCTTCTCTTCTGCAGACTAAACAATCCCAGTTCCCTCAGCCTCTCCTCATAAGTCATGCGCCCCAGCCCCCTGATCATTTTTGTTGCCCTCCGCTGGACTCTCTCCAATTTGTCCACATCCTTTCTGTAGAGGGGGGCCCCAAAACTGAACACAATACTCCAGATGTGGCCTCACCAGTGCCGAATAGAGGGGAATAATCATTTCCCTCGATCTGCTGGCAATGCTCCTACTAATACAGCCGAGTATGCTGTTAGCCTTCTTGGCAACAAGGGCACACTGCTAACTCATATATCACCCAACCCTTTCCTAGAACCCTGGGTGAAACTACAAACATACCAAAGCTAGACACTTCAATAGTTGATCTGTAAGACGTTAAAGACAAGCCAAACAACTGTGCCATAATGTGAAAAAATCATACACATTTTGCAGAGTCTGAACGCCCAGCACAGATTAGCTAACACAGTGACACTTAACCAACATACCAACTTGCCGAGGCAATTTAAAAATAAAGATAGGGTTATACCTGCGTGTAGCCAACCATATGTGTCAAGTGTTTGAGTTTGGCCCTACTTCAGATAATATGAAGGTAGAGGAAAAGCAGCTTCCTAACAGAGAACTTCAAAGGCAGGATTTAGTAATGATTACATTCACCACCCAAATACTGCTTTCTCTAACATCCCAGCTGAAACGGGAGAGGCTTGCTAATGGTTAAAACTCCAACTAAACAAAAGTCAGGAACCGTGTAATTAAAACTCTACCTTTATTGTATTGTAAAGCGTTACCCTGTGACATAGGAAATATTTAAAGGAACAGGCTGTTTAGCTAATTTGTGTGTGAGTGAACTGCTTAGAGGACTACTATCCTAAATTAACTGTAAGACCACCCACTGAGATTGCCTCATAAAGGGCCATGATTGCTCAGCTTCGTTTTGTGTAACCGTTCAATAATTACCAGATAAATGCATAACTAAAAGCTCTATTACACTAATAATTTGTACTGAGATAGATGTGTGGGACACCATGCTGGGTTAATTTGTCATCCCTGCAGCAAACTTCTAAAGAGGGCTCTTTTGCAGAGGAATTGTGTTAATACATTGTTCCAGTGAGGACATGTTAGAGCAACAAGATGACTTGGTCGCTTAATCTCTTAAAGAGGCAAAATGCCTTGGGGGAAGTGCCAGAGAGAATAATGGGGAGTGATTAACAAAGTGGACCTAGATTTAAACTCATCCTGACAAAGAGAGCTGATCTAACTGAGCAAAATTATTTAAAAAAGGGGAGAGAGTGTAAAAATACTTATAAGATTTCATGCAAATCTAAAAAATAATATAAAAATATAGTGCTGAAGGACCTAAGTATTTTACCTGCTCTCTCACTGATTATATATTCGGGTTCATTGCTTTCTTTGATGTATCCATGAAGTTACACTCTGTGCTTTTAACAGTGCATTGAACTGTAATATTTTTATCTCTGCTTTATGCTAAATTCTGTAACCTCAGACACACACAAAAAGCACATTATTACTTTAAATATGGAACCCATGTTTAAGCATCAGAGCTTAGGATTTTCAACCTCCCCTATTGACAGAACCATAAATCATGTTAAAGTTAAGTGAATTACTGTAGCGTGGAACTATAGCTTTAACAATGTTTATGTAGTATCAGCTTACCATCTACAGAATGAAAGAGGGTAAAAAACACTGATATTAGAAATGGGAACGTGGAGTCCTATTAACTTAACAGCAATATATCACTCCAAAGTCACAGATTCCATTACCATGCCCTTTTTAGTATCAAAGCAGAATTATATCATCACACACATAAAGGTTGTAGGGTTTTTTTGAAAAGAGAATTTACATTTCTTTTGTAAACTTAGCAACTGCATTTCATTATGAAATAACCACTACACCTTTCCCCAGTGGTAGTTTTTCCTTTTGTATATGAAAACACATCTTGATTATAAAAAAAATGCAAAAGTTGCCAATGCTTGATTTTGAAGTAGGAAACCCCACTAGTAGACTACATGGTAGTTTTTGGCCATTGAAGAGACCTTTGGCGAAGGCCTACAGTTTGTTTTGTTTAGAAAGTAGAGACATTCTTCAGTTTTTATACCTTTTTAACTACTCCTTCAGTATTTCTTATCTAGCATATGTAGAAGAATGTCACTATGTTTTCAAGAGCTTAATTCTTGGCCCCAATTCTGGACTTCAGTCTAGCCCTGCTTTCTGGCTTTGCTAGGGGCCAGTTTGTCACTAAGGACTTTAAATATAGCAGCTCAGAGTAGCCAGAGCCCAGGATATTTCAGCCCCACCCATAGGCAATCCCCAGGCACACACCCTAAGCTGTGGCCCTCAGGGGGCATTGGCACAAGGCCCTTCTGCCTGTACTGTGCCACTGGGAAATCTTACTTACACCATGAATATTTCCCAGTGGAAGTTCCACATGGTTTCCAAAACTTTATTATGCAGGACCAGCATAAAGGGACCAGGACCCAGCCCAGAACTGAGGATATTACGGGTCTGGTTTTCAAACGTGCTGAATGCCCAAAACTCCATGTGACTTCAGTAATAGAAATGGAAGCACTCAACATCTCTGAAAATAAGCCCTTATGTGTCCAGTCTTGCTCTTATTGATGTCCATGGGAGCAGGATCAGACCCTCCATCCATCATGCTTGGGTGATTGTATATCATTTGCATCATTATTTGTACTATCTTCCGTCCCTGCCCCAAAGATCTTGCAGCCTAAGTATGTTGGGTGAACTCTATTTTGTTGTATTTTGCAGGTACACTTAAAAATTACCTACTTGAATGCAAGGGTAAAATATCAGTGACACACAGCTCCCAGCCATTCTTATGAGTATCAGTTAAGGATCTGCTCCTGTTCTGACTGAAGGCAAAACTCCCAATGGCTTCATTGAGAACAAGATTGGGCTTGCAGTGTCTGTTGTAAGGATTACCCGATTTTACTCATCCTCAGGCCAGATCGACAGCTCACCAAGAGCCCATTGGATTCCTCCACTTAAGCTCCATTTTGCAGAATGATGTGGGACTTCAGCAGTGCGTAGGTCTTGTGCTGGCCTGCATAGGGGTGAATTCCACCCACGGGGAGGACAGATCCCAGCAATATACTATATTCCATCATGATTTGGGTGGCTTTCCACCTGGTTCAGTGAATAGCCTGTATGCACAGACCTGTAATTTCTGTGGTCAGTATCTCTGTATTAAAGGTGAGGGTAGGGTGACCAGACAGCAAGTGTGAAAAATCGGGACGGGGGTGGGAGTAATAGGAGCCTATATAAGAAAAAGACCCAAAAATCAGGACTGTCCCTATAAAATCAGGACATCTGGTCACCCTAGGTGAGGGAAACCCCAGGCCACATTGAAAAAGTCAGCAGCCTGCGTTTGGCCACCCAAGACCATTTCCAAAAGGTAGTAAGAAAAGTTGAGATCTTCAAAGGATGTTAGGCAAGCAATTCCCATTGACATTCAGTGGGACTTCATGAATTCCCTTAGGTGCCTTTAAAAATTGCAGCCCAAGTTTCTCAATTTATTTTCTTGTTTTGGGTAAGAGCTTTCATCACAAAAAAATCCATGCTTTTTAAAGTTATTGTTTTAATCTTCTCTTCTTTACCTCTTGTATTGTATTATCCACAGAAGTGCAAGTTCTTTTCAACAAATCTGGATTATTGCCAGCTTTCCTTATTAAAAAGTCACTCTTCATATTTCCGATAAACACAGCTGTTTTATGGTGTTTGAAAGCATTTCACATCAGCCAGCATGGTGGCTTAGCCAATTAGTACTCTAATATGGTCAATTTTGAGAATAAGTACCTTCGGGGTACAAAGGGTGGGATACATCTTGCATAATTTGAACTGGCACTTGCACCAATGTAATGTTGTGAGAAGGCTCACAGCATGCAGGGAGTTAAGGCATCTTAAAAGCCTGAAAGGAAATGTCTCAGAGAACAAACCGCAATATAACATTTCTAGATAAATGACTTTTTAAAAATACTTTCTTAATTGTAATAAAGTCAAAAACAAGCTGATACAAACTACTTCTTCTTTCATTATGATTATATTGTTACTATTTCTAGGAAGAATGATCAATGTTTAATGAGCTAGTAGTAAACTTAATTATCACTTTATACAATAGCTATCATAGCATTGTGCCCCAGTGAAACCAATACTCCATCTGTCTAGTCGGATGGTCTAGGGCTTTGGGCTTTGTATTGCCATCCGTAAGAACTGGGTTTGAGTACCCAGTCTGTTGCTTACTTGGATTGGAAGCTGGGGAGAGGGGTAGAAATCATTTGCTGGGTAGGAGATGAGGGATGTTGCATGTCAAACAGTGACCCTGTTGGAGACTTAAGGAGCAGCATTATGAAGGACATTTCATCCATTCATCTTGGCTGGAAGGATGGTTGGTGAGAAGTCAGGATGAATGGTAGGAGAAAATATAAGTGGATCAGTATGTCTGTGTCCCATATGTTGGGAACCATTCATTCCTTGAGGGGAGAGGTGGGAGGAATCGATGTAATTGCTAACAGTCAGATTATGAAGTCCTTTTGCACTCTGGCAAGCAATTACCAGAGGAGTCCCATTGACTACATTAGGACTACTGCAGTAAGTGCCCACCAGTGTGAGAAAGGACCCCAGTCTGGCCCTGTATGCCCAAATGAAACTATATCCTACTTCAAATTAACTGATTCTTTATTATCTGATCATATAACTGAATACAATTTACAACTTAATCTTTAATTCATTTGCCCGACACATGTGAAATGCTAATCTAATCAATGAGTCTGACTTGTTTTATTCGTAATTTAGTTTGTTATTGGCTACTACAAATCAAGGAGGGAGAAGTCAGACAAGACTGGCCTTCATAATCAGACATTTGAATTCAGCGTTCTGAAAAAAATCCTCTAACTTTTATGCTGCATAGCACTAAGAACCCATAAAACACTAAAAAAGCTAGCATAGCATGCAACAGCTGTAGCACATAATTACTTGGCCCAGCCGTAGTAGTTTTAAAATACTGGTATATCTGTTGCAGGCCACCATACATTATCATCTCATTTTCTTCAATAAAAAGACTGGGATGATTCAGTTGAGCTTCAATGGAATTAGAGTCATGTGTGCTTTGAAATATTTACGCTTGCCTTGAGATAGGAGGATTATTCCCCCACAGTCAGACAAAAGATTTATTAACACTGAAGATTCCTACCTCTGCATTCCTACTGCAGGTAGAAATGAAGCCCTGACTTTCAAACCAGTGTTCTTTTTTATTTTTTGTATAGTTGAATAGGTAAAGTCCATAATAAAATATGAATTTCTCAGGTTTAAAGGAGAAGCATGAATAAGCAGTTTAGGGCTTCTGAATAATAAATACATAAAATAGAAGTACTTCTGTGTTGTCTTCCATTTAAGGATTTCAGATCACAAACAACCACTGATTAAACTTCACTGTACCCTCTGTGACGTTAGTAAGTAGTAGTAGCCCCTTTTGCAGATGGGGAAACTGAGGCAGAGAGAATTTAAGGCCAACATTTTCAGACGTGTCCACTAATTACAAGTGACTAACTTCAGACACTCCAGGCCTGGTTTTTTTACCACCTTAATGGACACTTTTGAAACTTTTGGCTGAAATGGCTTGCCCAAGGTCACACTGTGAGTGTTTTTCAGAGGCGGGACTGGAAACCTGGTCTCCCGATTCCCAGGCCTGTACTCTAGCTATTAGAGAATGCTGGGTGTATGTACTGGAATCTGTCAACTGATACAATACACTGAGTTTGGTGGAGAGTTTTCATACATCTTTGGCCTGTTAAAAGTCTTACTTGGGAATACAAATTCCTGAGACTTTGTATGCAGCCTCTCACTTCACTTGCAGTTTATTAGCTGGTTTCTTGTTGCTGCGTGGACAAATGAGCGTCGTTTTCTTTTAACAGTGCACAATAGTAATATACATATATATAATAGACATACTAGTTAAGAAGTTCAGTTTTTGCAACTGGGTTATTACTGCTTAATAGCTGAGATGGTAAATTTTTGCAAAATCTAGACTAAGCTGTGATGTTTTATGTGTCTGGGGGAAGGAATATTTTATATAATATTGGCTAAGAGCATGCTACACCTGAGAGGAGATTAGTTTTTACTATTTGCACAGCTCTACTGACAGCTTTTCTTGGGATCCTCCCACAGAATTGGGAATCAGTCTAAAGAGACGATGCCAAAAGTAACAACTAAAATGAAAAGAATCTAAGTCTCTGTCCAACCTGTGTAAATCTGCAGTGGCTCAATGAAAAGGGAAGAGGCAGTTAACTAACATCAAGGTTGCAGAGCTGAGTACATATCACTTGTCTAAAATTTTGTTTAATGAAAAATGCAGGGTGGGGAGGGAGAAATTGTGCTAAATGAATTTATAAAGAGTCAGCTGGAATAGTGAGGATAACTAGAAATGAGAAAAGTATGGACTTTTCTGAAATATCTTAAGAGAGCAAAGGAGGGGGAAAATCTGCTTGAATTTGAACAGTCCATGTCTGTTTTACTTCATGTCCTCTGATTGATTGAAAATGTGCACGAGGATTTACACATTCAACCACACAGAATTCCATAATAATGGCTTCCTTACTGAGGTAGGTCTCTTGGCATATCCATTATAGACCCTGTTTTTGCCCCCATGAATTAGTCTGAGTATAGGAACAACCATAGAGGATTAGAGCAGTAGTCTTGTAAGGGGTCGGGGCCTAGGTGGTATTGCCTAGAGGTCACAGCTGGGCTGAGGTCTGGCCCCCAGAGACAGGGGCGGCTCTATGTATTTTGCCGCCCCAAGCACGGCAGTGAGGCAGCCTTCGGTGGCATGCCTGCGGGAGGTCCGCTGGTCACACGGATTCGGCGGCATGCCTGCGGGAGGTCTGCTGGTCACGCGGATTCAGTGGCATGCCTGCGGGAGGTCCTCTGGTCACGTGGATTCGGCGGCATGCCTGTGGGAGGTCCGCCGGTCCCGCGCCTTCAACGTACCCAGAGCCAAATTGCCGCCGAAGCCGCGGGACCGGCGGACCTCCTGCAGGCATGCCACCAAAGGCAGCCTGACTGCCGCCCTCACAGCGACCGACAGGCCGCCCCCCGCGGCTTGCCGCCCCAAGCACGTGCTTGCTGCGCTGGTGCCTGGAGCCGCCCCTGCCCAGGGACAGGAATTGCCAGACTGGAGCAAGGCCAGGTTCCGCAAGCAAGAGTCAGGTCAGAGTCAGGCTGGGGTCGGAGACCAGAGATAGATAGTACCCGGTTAGAATTGAGAGAGAGGAGGCAGGGTCAAAATCGGCAGCAGGCCAAGATCTGTGTGGAGGTCAGACTAGATGATCATAATGGTCCCTTCTGACCTTAAAGTCTATGATTAAAGTCTATGAACTTCCTGGGATTAAATAGGGGCACTTGGCCAAGTAGAGGGCGGGTACTGTCATTCTGGGTCTCGTGGGCAGTACTTCCTGCAGCACCTACTCTCCACAATGCTCCCTGGCCACGCATCTGCATGACCACCTAGTAGCACTGTGGGAATATCAGCCACTTCAGGCTCTACAGGACTGGGTTCTAATTCCTGGGTCCTTTCTGGTCCAGTAGTTCTCAAACTTTAACACATCTAAAACAGAAGTACTTGGCACATCACCTTTATCATTAGTTTAGATCCTTGCTCTGATAAACTAACGCTTCCTAATACTTCATTGAGACCCACATCCCACCCTTTGAGAAACACTAATATAGTCCAGTAGGATGCTGCAAAAACAAACCTGTTGTGGACCTTTTATTCCTAATCCCAAGCAGTAAGTGATAACAGCTGAAGCCTCCAAGATTGTACGAACTTTTATGAGCAGTAAAGATTTAATAATAAAGAAAAGTAACATGCAATCAAACTACCAACGCATGAAGGGAGAGAAATTAGCTTCTGTTTTGTTAAGGTCCTTTTATAACAATCATTGAGAAACGAGTGTTTATTTCTGCCCTATTTGATTTAGGCTTATTCTTCTGCCTCCCTTCAACCTTTCCCATATACTGTTAAGTGAGCCTGTGCTTTGGTTATTCCCATGTATTAAACATACTCCAAGTCCAGTGCAAGAATTTCAGCTAGATACTGAATGCTTCCCAAGGCTTTTAGCAAATCAGTTCTTCATGGTTTACAAATGAGGTACATGGGCACAGAAGGCCATAGAAGTTTACTAGGACTGGTGTGTGAGGGAGTTATAATGATATAATTACTAGTTTTTGGTGAGAAATAAATCTGAGTATGAGAGAAAAGCTTATACCCAACAAAGCCAACAGGTTTCTATGCAGAGAGGATAAAATCTCATTCTAGAGAAAAGGAGCAAAACTCAAGGTGCTGTAACATGGTGGTTTTAGTTACACAATGATGAGTGGGAGGAAGTGGATATGAGCATAGGAGCATCTATTTTGCATAGCAAGGGGCTGGGTAAAGGTATCCCATAGTATGGGGGAGAGGAGGTATATTTCTGTCCTCAGTTACACCTCTACAATCCTGTTGCATGGATTAAACTGAAAGCAAAATTTGCAAAAGGGGCTCCTTTAATTTACACCCTGACTGTTCTTGTTAGTAGCTTTTCTTGCGACCTTTCTCTCGTGTGGCTCCTTGGCGTGTATGTTCACCAGTTTACCTTCCCTTAAACATCATTCCTGATTGTGGCTGAGGGGCTGGTTTGAGATTTGATTTCAAAGTTGTACAAGGGAGCTGTGAACGTCATTTGCAAAATGAGCTTGCCCCTTTTTATGTGAGCATCACATGAAAATGTGTTACTTAAAAATGTTTCCAAACTGGTGTGGAAAAAATGGCGAGGTACAAGAGCATCATTATACGAGGTACAAGAGCATCATTTATAGTAAAAAATAAAAATAGATCCATATGTGCAAACCAGTTATATGAAATGTCAATTAAATCAACTCTAATCTCCTAAATACAGTTTTTATTGCTCAATTCATTAGAAAGGCTCTTAAGGTAATGAATAGTTGTCACTTTTATCAAGGACCGCTGGTTCCTTTATAAATGTGCACTAAAAACACAGAAAGTTGTTTTAAAATATTTGGCTCCATTTGCCCTCACATTGTCTCTGAAGTGACTGTAGGACGCAGTGTGGTCTGATATAGCAATTGTGAACATCAACTGTATAAATAATAGTGTACATTTTAAAAAAAGAAAGTAGAGCTATAAAATAATTCAACTGCATAGATTTGAACTGTTATCTAATGCAAAAATCTGCTCCATATAACTTCTTTGTTTTCTTTCCTTTAGCAAGTCCGCATGCAACACCATCGACTCTTCATTTTCCAACATCACCCATTATTCAGCAGCCTGGGCCATACTTCTCACACCCAGCAATCCGCTATCATCCTCAGGAGACTCTGAAAGAGTTTGTCCAACTTGTCTGCCCGGATGCTGGTCAGCAGGCTGGACAGGTGGGGTTCCTAAATGTAAGGAAGCCATTTTTATTTCTTCAGAAGTGTTTGTCCTATGTCACATAACTATGGCATTATCTTAACAATGTGTCACACATGTGAACGTAGCACCTTAAATAGTTGCTACAAGAAAGAAAGAAGCATTAACTACAGGAAAACAAACGTACACGGTGGTGTAATTAATGTACTTTAATAGTCAGAAAGGGCTGGTGGTTCAATGACCTTCTGGGATCCCTGTACCCATGCTTCAGCTTCAGACGTTTGAACCCTAGTTCCATTGGGTTTAACAAAATACAAAGGCCAAATAATTTTTATTAATTATTCCTTTGGCGCTGGGGGGAAGAGCAAGAAAAGGGAGGGTGAGAAACAGATGTTTCAGATCAGCTAAGTTCATTTTAAAAAAAAAAATACTGTCATACAGCACTTTAGATCAAGTTGACCAGTACTTGAACCCAAGATGTTAAAAGTACAGTTTATTATAGTTTGTTATTTCTGTATGCGGTTATCTTTTCCCCTTATCTCTATGAAGAATTAAGCAGTGTTCCAATGCTTCAAATAAGCATTTTCATTTTTTAATCAACTAAAGTGAATCATCCTCTTCACTTTATTGAAACAACATTCCAGTCAAATACAGAAATGAAACTTTATTTACATCGTATCTACAATAATGCTGTGAACGTTTCATGAAATAAAATGCATGTAATTGTGTCCCACCAGCAGAATAATAATTGGAAAATTGTTATTACTTTTCTTATATACATAACATTGAAAGTGTTACTAAACCTGCAGAATTAATGTAATTCTTAGCATTAATTTTATTTAATAAGCTATGTTGTCTTCAATACTTTTTTTCCTACCAAAATACCCGATTCTACATATCCCAGCCAATACTGGCTTTGAATAATGTCTGCAATATGTTAGCAGTTACATTTATGTCTAGACAACAAATCAACAGAGTGTTTTCCCTGAGTATTCATTTGCTTAGTTTAGCCCAAACCATCTGCATTATGAACTGTTAGCACATTCACAATGAAGATACAGCAAAGGTCGACTTGGTAGGAAATTGGCCTACTTGTAAGACAAGAAAGTATTTGAGAAGTGTTACTGAATATATTAGTTTATTAAAGATGCTGTATGTTGAAAAATATCTCTGAAAAGTTACTTTTGAGTAAGGCCTCAACCAAACAAACATGAGTAACTGTACTCCTTGAAGGCCACAGTACTACTCACGCATGTGAAGTTACATACATATACAAGCCTAATTCTTATTTACGCTAGGGCCCTTTTACATCACTGTCAGTGGAAATTACAGTTGCACCCACATTCAGGCCCGTTTACATTGCCACGGCCGTTAAAGTGGCTTTAGCATAAATGAGAATCAGGCCTGTAAATGGCTGTAGGATTGGGCCCTTAGTCCTAAATAATTCCTGTTAGTGGAAACCTAAGCAGAGATTTAAGTACAGTTTTTCTTCAGCAGTATTCAGAATATGTATCTGTATTTAAAACTGAGCTTTTATCAATGGAAAATTGGACATTCAGTGCCAGAAGAACTGCAGTTAGGATCAATTTGTGGAGTGCTGTCAAAACTGATCTTGTCATTTCTGTCACTAAAACAGAATACCTGATTCACAGACTGTCCTACTGTTTTCTTTATAATGGTACTGCCATCAGTTGGTATGGTTCTCAATAGTCTAGTTTTACATTAAGATTGAAATTTTCCATATCCAGTCCTTGTTTTTGTGATGCTGAAAGCTTATTTACTAATGGACAGGAGTTTTCCTAGTAATCACTTGAAATAGCATAGCTGAGTATGCAGAACCATCTTGCCTCTGATTATGTACATCCCGAACAAAATACTTGTACTTTTTTAATATTGAAAATAAAGCAGATGTAAGCTCAATTGTTTCTAAGCAGATACCTAATGGCAGCTGAAATGGGAGCTGTGCTATTGGTAATTTTATGGGAATATAGGAGTGCAAGTTGCTTAAAATACATTAACTTATTTTTTCCATGAAATAAGATAGCTGCTTGACTTTTAAACCACCCCAAAATTATCTCTTTTCCTACTAATGAGTTTCTTAAGAAATTTAAACTTGCGTCCCAGGCACAGATATCCTAAGGGAACAGTAGAGGCATGAATGTAGCAAGTGTAATGGGAGACAAAATTCTGCCTAAACTTGTACTGTAGGTAACTTAGTGGTTACACAGTGCAAGAGTATAATTTGGTCCGGTGTGATTCTGACCCGTGGCTAACTTTGGAGGAACAGTTTGGCCCACTAAATAGGGTAAATTTCTTGCTTAAAAATGAAAGATGGGTTTAAAGGTCTTTTACGGGTATTGCAAGATTTTGAGCTGGGTTGCGGCACAAAGCCCCGTGAAGGAAATGAAGCACAGAAGAGGGCAGTTTTTCATTCCAACCTGTTTACGTAGCAATGAGAAATGACGCGTGGGTCCCACCAAATTTTAAACTGGCCTCTCCTGTTGCGGGAGGCTGCTAATCGCTACTTTTGTCTTTTGTTTTTGGCAGCCCAATGGCAGCAGCCAGGGAAAGGTGCACAACCCATTCCTTCCTACCCCGATGTTGCCACCGCCGCCGCCGCCGCCAATGGCCAGGCCCGTGCCTCTGCCCGTGCCAGACACAAAACCTCCCACCACGTCGACAGAAGGAGGTGCCGCCTCTCCTACGTCACCAAGTAAGTACGGCAGCAACCAGGGAGAGAGAGTTCAGTAAGGTTCACACTGTGGCAACTACCATGTATCTTCTGTTCACCGACCAGGAGGAGTGGACTGTGCTCTCCAAGTTCATTTCACAGTTGTCAATTGCGTAAGATTGACAACAAAAATACTGCTGGCATTGAACATAGTTACACACCGGAAAACTCAGGGCCAGCAGCTAATGTCTGGGGGTGGAGCTGGGATATTCAAGATGCTCTGTAGTTTCATGAAGAAGCTATGCTGCTGGCCTTCCACTTGTGTCCCACGACCAACCTTAGACGGCTCGACATTGAACTCAGGGGCAAACCCACACAGAGGGTCTTGCTTCTTGTCCAGACCGGGCCAGACTGTCAGACTCCCTGGAGCTCACTCCTTTTAGAGTTTCTTTGGGAATAAGTCTTTCTAGATGAACCCAGACTCATTACCCTTATGACCAGCTCCCTGGCAGGCCCTGCATTTGGAGCAGTTAGCTTGTGGTATTTCTTCTACTGAGGGGGAGAGCATTAATGCTCTCTTCCCCACCCACACAGCCCTCATGTATTTTGTGTAGCCACAAGTCAAATATACAAATTCCTGCATGCACATTGGAGCCACCATTTTGGATTCACTCTGCTAGGAAGCAAATGTGCGTCAGCTGGGTTTGAAGCTTTAAACGCTTTGGGCGTGCAGGGAGTTAATTGCGAATGGTTTAATGAAATGATGCTCAAATTGTCATTTAAAAACAAAGGGGAAGTTTTCAGTACTTTAATGGCAGGGGGACTTGTTCCCCAATTAAATGAATCCAAGATGAAGTCCAAGAATAAGCCATTATTGGAGTGATAAACATTTTTATTTCAAATGCCTCCTTGACAGTTTACAATTTCAGAAATGGCCACTGAGGAAGCACATTAGATAGATTAGATGGAGAGTGCCCAAAAATCAATGTACTCTAAAGAGCAAATCCCTGTGTATGCTTTCAAATCTATATTATTTAAATGCTGCATGTGGCCACTGCTTGATGTCCAAGGAGGCATGTATTATTCAACAAATATAAAGCCCAAGTTCTTAAAGTTTCAGGCACAACTCAGGTGATTCACACCTCAGAGGCCAATATTGTGGCTGTGACATGGTGGGTTCCATGGGGCATTGCACAGTCCTGACATTTGTTGTGTTTTCATGACATTCTTTAACTGGACAGGATTGTTTGCGTTTCAGGCTGAGGATACTTTGGCTTGCTTGGGAATTATAATTGTGACAGAAAGGATGGGAAGGTGGGATTTAAGACACAGATTTAAGCTAAAACCAACCCGTAACTTAGAAATGTTGAAAGATCATGGTTGCTAGTACTGCTCAGAAAATTTCTGTCAGAATGAAATTCCCCCTCCCCCCAATTTTCTAGCCATTTCTGACCAACACTTTTTATATCATGAACCTGTTTGTCTTAGCACTTTTGATGTCAGGTATCAGTTAACTTAATGCTTTCTGGCTCTTTAATAAGAGTCAGTAGTGGGCCACTAAAAGGTTAACATTTACTCACTGGTGAGTGGTATTTGAAATAACTCAGTATTTCCCTGTCTTTAGAGTTGGAAAATATGAAGTCAGTATACTATACATGCCATCATTTATAATTATAGCTCATAAGTTATGGGCAATTTGTGGTATTTAAAAGAAAAAATATCCAAAACCATTTTAACAGTTACCTTAATGTTTATTTTATGTGATCCTTGGATTCTATAAACAATAACCGTGTATTTGGCCAGATTCTCAGCTGATGTAAATTGACGTACCTACATTGATATCAGTGGAGCTACACTGATTTACATTACCAGGCAATCTGGCCCCTTGTGGCAAGGAATGTTCAACCAGGAGCTGTCAAGATAATCCAGGTTTTCTCAAAAGCAGCTAGTTAATGGTATTTAAACAAAAGATTAGGAAAAATAATTACCGTTGGTAATTAGTCAATCTGATATCTAAACATCCACTTCTGTACATTTTCAAGCATGCACCTTCCATTTGATAAGAGTCATGAATGTTAAATAGAACAGTGAATTGAGTTTTAAAGATGTGTGTAATACAATTTCAGTCCACATTTTATGGAAATGTGGACTATAGGAATGATTTCCAAAGAAAAATATATCACATACATATCTGAGCCTGTTGAAGCATGTATAGTAAAATAAACTGCCAGGACTTTTCCACGAGGGAACACCCATTTTTAACAGTCTCAGGAGAGTTCAAATGGTACTGTTCTAATCCATAGCAACCCTCTGATTGTCATTGCTTTCCGCAGAATAGTAGCCCAGAATACACACATACACTGGGCCACTCTCCATATGTTTGTCTTGCTGGACAATCTTGTCACATAACGTTCTGCAAATTTAGAACTGTCCTTCAAAATGGAGGACAGGTAGCAGCTCTCTCCAGATTATAGCTACGGAGTTTTGCTGACATACATCAGAAAATGTCCATCATTGCAACTCAGAGTCAATTTCCTGGATCCTACTCTGTTCCTTGCTCCCATTATACTGTGGACTTTGTTGCTTATTGGGGTCCTTAACTAAGTGTAAAAACTGTCAAAGTGCACTGGTATCTGTGTCCTTAAGCAGTATCTTGAGCTCAGAATACGTAATGTACCATAGAAAGAAGCCCTTGCTGAGAAGTGTTTTGCTATTGTGGGGGAGGGGTTGTTTGTTTATTAGAGTACGAATAGTCAGTACAGAGTCACCAGAACTACATGAAAAGATGTTTTCCATGGTTACACAGTTCCAAGGCACCAGTGCAGGAAGCATCCCTTTTTTACGGCTGTCTCCGCTCCATGGCATTATAATGAGGGAAGTCATTTACTGAACAGAAGAGGAAGTGCTTATACAGGAGTGATATTAGCATTTGGCCAGACTCTCCTTTGCTGTGTGGAGGGGAATAAAGGCCCCAGGGAAATAGGTGAAGGGGATTGGAATTTGTTTCATGCTGTTTCCCTCCTTTGATCTGGTAGAAAGCCCTCTACAGAAGCATGCATTTTGAGGCTCTACTAGACATTGGAATATGGCCCTCCGGGGGGGTGAAGAGGCCAGGAGCAGCTGCTCAATATGTCATGCTCTCCTGGGAAGTAGAACTTAAGAGCACAACACAACGTCATGGTGGTCAACGATTCTCAGAGCAGCAGTAAAACTCTCCAACAGTGGGATTAACTTTCTGTGGAACGCACGTCCATATCACACTGCTTAAGGAAGGAAAACCCTATGGTGGGATAGCTCAGTGGTTTGAGCATTGGCTTGCTAAACTCAGGGTTGTGAGTTCAATCCTTGAGGGGGCTGCTTAGGGATCTGGGGCAAAATTACTACTTGGTCCTGCTAGTGAAGGCAGGGGGCTGGACTTGATGACCTTTCAAGGTCCCTTCCAGTTCTAGGAGATAGGATATCTCCATATATTATATTTATTTATCTTATTTACTGAAGTATTTGCCTCTTGTGCTGTGGTCTGAGATGCAAAGACATGGGCTCAGAATTTCCAGCTGTAGGTCCTACCACATTTGCAAGAGGTGTATCTCTGTCAGTGAGGAGATGCAGGGGAGAGGGGAGCTCATAGGATTTCTGGAGTAAGTTTTTCCTCCAAGCACAGGTTTTTCTGCAGAATAACTTATCCTTAACATAACACACAGACCCTTAGTTAGCATCCAATCTTTCCCCCTTCGGGGGATTTGGTTTTATTGGTAACTCAAAACCAACACAACACAACCATCACCCTAAGCTGCTTTACAAAGCCTGACTGTTCCTGGAATTGACCTGCTGTGGCCCAAAGAAACACCACCTCCGTTATGTACTGATTGGAGCTTAATAGGGCAGTAGGGCCAACTGACCGAGCAATAATTCCCAAGGGTATTAGTATCTGAGCCCAGGGTGACTCAGCAGAAACCTTCATTCCCATACAGGGTCTAAGGTTTTTTCCATCTTGTTACCCCATTATTTTTAAAAAACAACTGTTTTAGTGAAAGTTATTTCCTAATGCTCCATAACTGAGCCCCGGGAGAAGAACCTTTTCTGTTCCACTTGTAGGGCAAGAGAATTATTGCTTTTGTGCCTTTGTACAAAGAAGCTTTCACGTTAAATGGTGATTGTAGCAGGAGGAGAAGAGTAATCTTGTAGCTAAAGCACAGGACTGACAATCAGGAAGTTTGGGTTCTAGTTCTTACTCTGCCGCACATTTGCTGTGTGCTGCTTGAGCAAGCCCATTCAGCTCTCCGTGCTGTACCTTCCCAGAAAGGAGGAGGATCATGATGACCATTTACCAACATTGCTGCCTGTGTAAGTGTTGCAGTGTGCGTTAAGATGCTCCGATGGAGAGTGCTACTGCAATGCAAAGTATTGTATGTGTGCATGTTCTTATACATGGCGTCATGTCCGTCTCCCCAGAGGGGTGCAATGGTCTTAAACTTTAGCAGTAGATATCTTATAAAATGGTGTAGCTATTCATATCAGGCACGTGTGCCCATTTTTCTTCCTGGCCTGTAAAGGAGAAACTTCACAGTGTATTAGACTAGCACTGACTGGAATTCTGCTTTGCCAGCAGGCAGTCATCCTTGTTAATTCACAACCAAAAGGTAGACTGCACACTCTTCCATGTAACAACACTTCTTTCAGCAAAGCATAGGTAAAAGGTTTCTGCCGTAGGAAAGTGCTGCTTTATAATACATCACACTCATAACATTGTTGGTTGTTTTCTCTGGTCTTTCATGCTGTTTCTTCCCATTTTGGCTAAATATCAGAGGCTTGTGTGAGCAAATGTTCTTTCCCTGCCAGTGCTTTCGCTCTTGCTTGTTCCTAAAGTGAAGCATCATAGCAAATTTGTGGCATCACGCTCATTTCCATGGCTACAGACTATGGTGTCGCAAATTCCCCACAGCAGATTCCAGATGAAGAAAGGCCGGGCAAGGCATGAAAATGTTCTTGTTCAAACACAAAGGGCCAGAGTTTCAGCTGGTGTAAACTGGCATAGATCCATTCACTTCCAGAGGAAGTTTGTAGAGATACATTAGTTCAGGATGTAGCCCGAAGAGCCGAGAAGGGAGGAAAGGATGATCTTATGGTTAAAGCACAGGATCATCAGAAGACTAAGATTCTGTTCTTGTTACCTTTCTGTGCCTCAGGTTGCCCCTCTGTAAAATGAAGTATGAAAATCCTACTATAAAGGAAGCTACTTAAAACACAATTTGATATAGCTTTAACTGGTGGGATTTCCTAGTTTCTATCCTAAAAAGAGGAGAGTAAAAGTGCCAAATGATAGGACCTCCAGGAATATCTCAACCCAACCTCCTGCATCAAGCAGGAAGAACTCTACACTGTACTTGGATGGGCAATTTCTAAGGAAAAGCCAAAATATGGTAGGAAGTGGTTCAGGGAGGCAGTAGCTGGCACTTTTGTACCCGATATCCTTCCCTGTGTTCCAGCATAGTAATAGGGATTGCTGCTGTTGAATATTCAGCTTTTTATGTGAGACACAAAATGGAGGTTGACCATTTGTGGTCCTCAAAAGTCCTATGGTACTTCACACCAGAGTATGGACGTTAGCTCCAGTATCCTGGTGAAATTCTATCTTAAGGAATTACTTTCTCACCGCATAGATGCTCCCTGTAGTTTCAGTATTCTTCAGCTGTAAACTTTTTTACTGTGGCTGTTTGCTCTTAAGGAGACACCAACTTGAAATCTAAGCATTTTTAGGAAGTGAGTTAAAAGTAGTTGCAGGGGCTACACCCCGGAGGTGGTCAGCTGAAGTGACTCCTGCATACAGCATATAGTTTATGAAGTGCCTTAGAATCCCTTGGCATGAAAGGTCTTTGAACTGACAAAAAATAATTAAGATAGGGAATTATATGGAAAGCATGATAAGGCTAACACTGCTAGCATATATACTATACTGTGAAATATAGTAAGCATATATGTGAGGTTGTCAGTACCTAAACAACATATAGTAACTTTTAGAACACTTTTGTAAGTCAAGTAATGTGAGAATTTGGAGCTTTATTGGTCATTATATAAAGGGCACAGTAGCTACCCATTGGTCTAAATTTTTAGCAAGTGCATTTGTAACATTACAGACGTTAACTTTATAGCCATCACAAAATCTTGCATTCCTTCGCCTTAAGTCATTATTTGGAATGGAAATAAGGCTACATAGTACTATGGCCTGCCATGCAATCCTGAAGCCAGAATTCACTCTAGTCATCACTGTAGTTTACTGAAGTGCAGCAGATTTTTTTTTCCTTGTGCTATATGCCCATCTCACTCTTAAATCTTTACCTTGTGTTCATCAATGCCTGAAACCATGAGAATTACAATGCAGACCCAAGTCTTTCTGCAGTGGAGCTCTGCCACAGTAAAACAATGTAGTGATATGCAATGGCTGAAAAATGGAAGGTAAATCTGAGTTTCTTCCCTTCACCCATGAACTTTGTTTCCCTGGAGGCACCTGCTCCAAAGAATCCATTGGTCCATTTGCTCATTGTCCATCCATGCTGGAAGAAAGACAGGAGGCCATGGATGTAGTTTAATTAGGCTGCAACTTTATTCACTTAAAATGTCTGGGAGCACCTTGCAACAAATTGTACAGCGCAGGAAGGGGGGGGTCAGTTCTCCACTGTTCCAGATGTAGGAGCCCTAAACCCCGCTTCCTCAGCTCCCTTAAAGGGGGCTACGAAAAGGAGGGGGTCGTCTCCCTGCTGTACAAGATGTAGGAGTCCCAAAACCCGCTTACTCAGATCCCTTAAGGGGTGCTTTCCTTCAAATCCTTTTCCAGTCCATTGTATCCAAAAACCATATCCCCTCCATACCAAGTACCTTCACTGGACATGTGCCAGGAGTGTTACTTAATTTGCAGCATTATAACCTAATCCCTCCCACACTCCACCCCACCAGGTCCCAGTCCAGCTGTAGGGAAAGCAAAAAAAAAATCCACCCCGCCTAGGTGGTGGGGTGAAAATTCCTTCGCAGCCCCACAGGAAAAGGGCAACTAACATAATACCCACTGTGGGTCAAAAGGAAACCCAGTCCTTTTGCCAAGATGGGTGCTGCCAGCCCAATCCTGGTAAAGAGGGCCTTTCCAGGCCTGCATGGGGTATAAATACTCTTCCAGTCATTAGGAAGGGCCTGGCAGTGACCTCCTGATCTGGCCCCAGCTACTTCCCTTCCTTCCTATGCATCCCTGTTAAGTTCTCTCCTTCCCCCGACCTGCTGTAAGGAAGCCTTTAAAGAGGCAGTGCCCCTTCTTCCAGCTAGCTGGACAAAGACCCACTCACATGAAGGTTGCAGTGAGTACGTTTTGCCTCATGAAGAAGCTCTGAAGAGCCAGATAGCAAGTGCCCAGTTTTGAGCTCTAAGACAACTCTTGCTGCTGCAGGAAGAATCTTCATTCTTGTTATGTGTAGGATTGTAAGGTTGGTTAGATCAACCTTTCCAGACTACTGTATCCCTTTCAGGAGTCGGATTTGTCTTGTGTACCCCAAGTTTCACCTCACTTAAACTACTTGCTTACAAAATCAGACATCAAAATACAAGTGTCACAGCACGCTACTGAAAAATTGCTGACTTTCTTATTTTTACCATACAATTATAAAATAAATCAATTGGAATATAAAAATTGTAGTTACATTTCAACGTATAGTATATAGAGCAGTATAAATAAGCCATTGTCTGTATGAAATTTTAGTTTGTACTGACTTTACTAGTGCTTTTTATGTAGCCCATTGTAAAACTAGGCAAACATGTAGATGTGTTGATTTACCCCCTGGAAGACCTCTGTGTACCCCCAGGGGTACACGTACCTGGTTGAGAACTACTGGGTTAGATGCCTCTTACTGTTAAATCACAAGGAGAGAGGCTATGCAAGTTAAAGCAAAGATAATTTATAGATTTCTAAAAAAATTGCCTCATTCAGAAGAACCTCTATAGCTGACGCTATTGACAGGCACATGTTGTGAATTACTGCCTTTTTTTTTAATTACCAAGTGAACACACATGAAAAAGTAAGGAGTATGCATCACAAATTCTATTTTGTTCATTTATTTCTGCATTTGTAGTTTAGTTGTAATTACTCAGAAATACTTGGTAACATGCCAGGAGGGAGTACCTTGTAAAAATAATCTTAAAAATACGGAAACTCACTACAGTGCGCTAAGTTCCTATTAAATCTTTGCTGAAAAGTATGGAAAGGCAACCATGTTTTGTGTGAATATTAGCAAAGCTTTTACAGTAGTTTTGGGATGAGGAGAAACTCAACATAGCAACCATTCTGAAAAGTGCTGAGCACCTTAAAATTCCATTGGAGTGGGAACTGAAATTGTTCAGTTTCTCACAGGGTGGGGACCTAATCCATATTTAAGACCTCCTCAAGCATGCGTTAGTAATAGCATCACTTTGATAACATATCCTCAAAGATCATTCTATTGACATCTGATCCTTGTAGCCAGACATGACTTTACAAGTAGGATGCCATATATTGTAGTCTCCAAACCAAAGGTCTATCTTTCACCAAACACTTGGCTTTTATAAAAAAGGCAGTAGTATTTCACCTTTACTGACAACTCAGTATCTTTATTTATATTTAATTATCCTTATTTTTCCTCAATATGAGATGTAACCTTAAAACTTAGCTTCACTGGAATTTGGCAA
This sequence comes from Terrapene triunguis, assembly GCF_002925995.2. Classification (NCBI taxonomy): domain Eukaryota; kingdom Metazoa; phylum Chordata; order Testudines; family Emydidae; genus Terrapene; species Terrapene triunguis. Next base: position 39,997,334 of record NW_020664562.1, on the reverse strand, counting down.
GGGATTTCCTTTTTTTTAAACAGCCATTTTTACCACTTCATCAGGGAGTTAGATTGCCAATTAGATTGTTTCACATGTTATGGATTTTATTCTGCACAGTGCATTCCTTGGCCCTTAAACATATATATCTATTAAGGTACATATTTAGATCTGCAAACACAGAAAACTGAGAAAAGAAGATGGTGTGTGCAGTTGTCAAACCAGCAGAACACTTAGCATACTGAAAGTTCATTGAAGTTGGATTTGCCCTGAGTTCTGGACAGTTGCAATGGAGAGATGTAGAGCAACAATAAAATCATTAAAGTACTTCAAGTTTGGAAGTATTCTGGGTTCTTGGCTTGTATTGCTCTTAATAGCTTTACATTTTATGGGAGCCATTCCAATTTTTAAAGAGTTTCAGCCTTGAGACTGATTGCACTTACTACCCCCAACCAAACTGCAACCCATTATTTTTTTACCAAGGGAATCTTAGTTTGTCAAACAGATCACATGAGTACTTAAGAGCGTGTAGACTCCAGCAATGGGAAAATCAGGGCTTTAACTGTATACAGGTCTGTCTCATCTTACGCGGGGGTTCCGTTCCGCGATTAGCGCGTAAAGCGAAAACCGCGTATAGCCAAAATCCCATTGAGTTCAATGGCTGGCGAAATCGCCCGCACTACAGGTATAGTATTAAAATTGTTATTTTCCTCTTTGTTTGTTTGGTTTTTTTTGTTTTTGATGACCGCGTAAAGTTGAAATCGCGCATGTTAAATGCGCGTAAGATGCAACAGACCTGTAGTGTGCTATACTGGTATGAAATAAGGGCCCAATCCTGGTAACATACACATGAGTAACTTCACTCAAATCAATAGCTTTATTGAGATCAATGTGAATTACTCATGTGAGTGAAGATACCTGGGAACAAAGTTGCAGGATCAGGATCTATGGTATATGTTGTACAGCCTTGTACCGAGAGGCCTGCCCCTCTCAAAGACAAAAACGGTTCAGATGAACTGAGCACATCTTCTTCTGGATGCATTACATCATCTTATTTGAGTATGTTGAAAGGAAGGACTTTCATTTAGTCCAGTTATGTACATGCCTATATATTCATCATTAAAGCAAACCTTTCCAGTGTCTACAATCAAACTCTTGCTCTCTAAAACGTTTGCACATTTCTGTGTTAAACATCTGCTTAGATGGCTCTGAGACAGTGTGTTTTGGTGTTGTTTGTGTGTGATCTAGTGCTGCTTCCTCAACGCACGTGTCCCTTCCCTTCACAGCCTACTCGACACCCAGCACCTCCCCCGCAAACCGATTCGTCAGTGTTGGACCTCGGGATCCAAGCTTTGTAAATATCCCTCAACAGACACAGGTGGGCAGCTTTCAACTTCTCTGTATGCAGTGCAGCTTGTTATTCTTCTGTGTATTTTAATGTCTCCTTACAAAGTGGGCCACATTTCTTCACCACTGTCAATTCACCCACATGGTCTCAGTAACAACCGTGAAATGTCACTCACAATTTGTGTTTGTCTGTTGTGTTTTATTGGCTTATATGGTAATAATTCTTTCATAATTCCTCCAAACTCTCTTGCTTTCCAAGGCATTGGCTTCTAGTGTGCAATTTTTCCTCTAGGACCAAATTTTCAAATTCCTTTATTGCATCTGACATATTTGCAAGTGCATCTATTTGCACATGCACATGCAAAAGCCCAGCTGGGCCAATCAGGTAATCATGGACTTCAGCCCAATCCTGCACCACTGAAGTCATTTCAATGGGAACAGGAGCCAGTTCCTAATTTGCCATTTGTATGCAAGATTTTGAGCATGCAGGTAATTTTTTTTGGGTGCGGGGCCCGGGAGATATGGAAACCAATGTGCTCACAACTACTATGCAGGCCTAGTTAAGGGAGGGCCTTTGAAAATTTGGCTTCAGATGTCAAAATGCAAGTTAAACCAAAGAACCAACACTTTAAAGCTGTAGCATCTTGTTTGCAGCCAACACCATATTTCACTGCAGTGATGTTGGGGTGACTATTCAGAGATTTGCTATAGTTGAGTCAGAAGCTCAAGCAAATATTTTTATTTCTTCAGGAGAAGGACAGGGTTTAAATGCGCTTTTTCCGAGCTATATCAAATTCTTAGCATTGATTAAGAAAATAGTTTTTGGCAGTTTTTTTAGCCAGATGTTGAAAAAAAATTAAAGCTGTGCTTAATATCACATTATCGTGGAGCAGTATAAAAATGAGAGGAACTAAAGTTCTAGGAGAAGTACGGCTTGTAGTTTGAAATGATTGCCTGATTACATTACAGTGCTTTTAAAGGTTAAGATTAAGAAGTATTTTTAATATGTTTGTGATGATTTAATATGGCTGTGATTATTTAAAAATAATAATTTAGCTGGGGTGAAGTTTTACTTTTTATCCCCTTCTGTACAATTTGAAACAGATCTTAGATGTGTATAGTAAGGATATAGCTACATAGATGTCACATGCTACAATTTCAGGACATGCATGAAGACAGAATCCACATTGTGATGTGATCAACACCTACCCTATCAGTGTAATATGACTGTGTAACTTATTACTGAAAATTGTCCATTTATAGGGCTGTGACCAGATGCCTGTGAGCACAATGTTTTCTTGCTATCTGTTCCTTTTGTACCATTTGTTAGGGGCTTTAGTTTATAGCTGTGTCGACAGCACAGGTTAAACTACATTGAATCTCAAACCTTTCCTGCATTAAACAGGGTCACAGAAAGTACACTAGCAGCTGAGAGGGGGGTTAACTCTTCAAGTTCTGATTTCTTTAGTTCATTAGTAAAGGGAAGCCTGTGTCCCAGTTTTCAGTTGTTGGGCCTCCCTTTTAGTACCTCCTGTTTAATCGATATAGAAGGCAAGTTTTCACGTGCCTTTACATTTAAGTCATAGAATTTCTCTTGTGGTTTTGGAAAGGATCATAATAAACAGAAATACACTGAAATAAAGAAATACAAAAATGTTAAGGTGAGCTGTTAAAGTCTTCAAGCATTTGGCTTTTTTCTTCAGAGTCCAAGAAACTTGAAACTCTTTGGAGAATGCTGCAATAGCTTTTCTAAAAGACTGACAATACTGATTGGCAGATTGTTACATAGTGGAATAAAACAAAATCAGAATCTGTAAGATATGAAACTTCTTTGCATTTTTAAACTAGGTTTTTTTGCATTTGACGACTGTGAATTTTGAACCCTGCAAGTTATGATTTAGGCCATTGGAAAGTGTTCTGGCCCTATTGTATGTGCTTCTATATAATACTGGATAGCAAATGACAATACCCCTGCATAACTCCAAATTAAGGCAAAACATGCTGCTATAGATAAGGGGACTGCCAGTCTCTCTTACTACAGCTGCATCCTCTGTGCTACTGTACTTCAGGGTACATTAGAATAACCATTATGACCCACTGTGATACTGGATTTATAGTGTACCATAAAAACCCACTGCGAATTGAAATTATTAATGTAGCAGTTCTGAAGTAAACCATGTTTTAAATCAGAGAAGTGGGCTGAAAATACCGAGAAGTTAATGATTAGGGACTTAGTTAACACTCTTCTTGTCAAAACAAATCCACTGTTATAATGAAATTTTTGCAAGACATTAGAGCCGTCCCTTAGGATATTTTCAAAATATAAAAATAAAAACAAATGAAACACTAATATATTGAAAGTGGCTGGTGTTGCTATTTCCCATCAGGAATTTTACAGTGCATTCAGTAGTCAGGTTAAGAATTGTATGTCCTGATGTTGAGAGATGCCAACACTCAACTCCAAGAGTTCAGTGGGAGAAGTGAACACTCAATACTTCTGAGCGTCAAGCTAGTAACTTTAATGTTACTTTTGCTTCAGCAGAACTCTAGAAACTCCATTTTCTCCTAACGTAACTCTAATGGTTCATCTCCATTCTAGAGCTGGGCCCAAACCAAAAGCCTGGATTTGAACACTCCTGACCTTCATGGAAGTTCCGATCCAGATAGAAACTTTGAGAAATGACAAAATTTTAGAGACAACTTTTCAAAAGCACCATATTTTCTTCCCATTTTGCAGCTGTTAAACTGTGTCATAGACTGCATACCCATAGTCATCAATCTCAAAGTTGCTACAGAATTGAACATGTCCACAGTGATGTGCAAGTGCTATTTAGTAGAACGTACATTTCACATACCTGGATGTGCAAGGGGCTCATACAGCAGTGAAGTAAGATAGTGGACAAACTAACAACAACAACAACATTGTTGGCCTGGCGCAGGAATTATTTTTCCTGTTCTTAAACAATAGAAGGTAGGAACAGGCCTTTTTTAGTGGCCATTACGAAAATCAGCAATGGACATTTCTGTTAACACTCGGTTCTAATTAACTCCAAAAGTCCTTAAATGTGAGTCATTAAGGAAGACATTTTAAATAGAAAAGTGAATATTTCATCATCATAGTTTGTTGTAGATATACCTACTGCACCAGGACAGATCTGGGGCAGAAAAACCAGACAAATAACTGGTTTAGTAAGTGTCCATGTAGAAGCCCAGAGAAGACTAAAGTTTCAAAAGGAGAGGTTTTTATAGCAGTTCAAACAATTGTGCAAATCTAGATACACTCCCTCCACTTCCCCCATCTATCACTGTTCTGCACCAGCAGCTCACCTCAGTATGGTCCCATTTTTAGGGCTATTTAAAACTGAATTACTATTTGGGCTATTAGAAGAATCACTTCAGTTGGCCTGGGCCTTATTTGATGACAAAAAGGCACAGGTGTTGTAACCTTCACTTGATAAATCATTTACTTTAGCTGCCTGACTTGTAAGCAATACAAGGTCTTCAGCTTAGCTGCCTTTGCCATATGCAAATCAGAAATACAGTATGCCTGGGATACACAGTCTACTATTTCAAAAGCAAGCTGGTCCGGATACCGCATGACTAAGTAACAGATACATTTCTTGTGTTGGCATAGTCTTGTAAAAAGAAAAAAGTGGCAGAGGAAATGGAAAGTACCATCATATTAATCAGGGGCTAACCTTCTGGAAGCTACCACACTCCTATAAAACAAATAATGTCTCTCTCTCTTGCTGCAGAAAATAATGAAGCAAAGAGCATGTGGTCAGCATAATCAGTCTAACCTAGCAGCTTGTTGTTTTGGGACCAATATGTGGACTCAGGCAGATTATTTTTTAACCAGTGTTTGTCAATCTGTAAGGCTGGCTGAAAAAAATATAAGTTGTTTTCCATTCTGATGGGTTGGGAGCCATATAAATTCAGTTTCCTACAGCTCCTTGCCCACCAAACTTTGATTACCAGGCAAAGTTTTTTCAGCCACCTCACACACACCACAGCTCATTAGAAGTTGCATTTCAGTTGGCAGAATCAATTCCTGATCCACACCACCTCTAGTCCATTTAACCTCTAGCTAAGTGTAGCAGTGCATAAATCTTGCAGCTTAAACACTGGTAAAGAGCCCTGGTACAGCAAACACAGTAGTGTTCTTCACACAACAGACAACTGGCCATAGTTGGTCAAGGAGCTTTTGAGAAGACAGAATTTCAAATGCCCTGCTTCTTTGCTGGTTTAATGGAAAGAGAATGCCACCAAATTTCCTCTGAAGAAAATACTTCAAAGAAAGACGCCAGTTAAATTTAAAGTCACTGCCTGATATCCCCATGCTCTATTTTACATTTGATTCATCTTAGTTAGCTTCCAGATCTTTGTTAACATATGAGCAGATACTGACTCAAGAGGACACCACTTCGAGGATAGAATCAAGGTAAATCTGTTCCTGTTTCTCTGACTGCACCATCTAATTCCCAAAGTAGAATCATACTACAAACATTAACCAAGTTTCTGCTCTCACTTCTGCTGATATGAGTCTAGAGTAACTCCATTAGCTACAGTGAAGTTGCCTTGGATTTAAACTGGTGTAACCAAGAGCAAAATCTTGCCTATTGAATATGCATAATAGTCATGGTAGCAGAAAACACATTTTTACCCACTGCTGCAATGCAGGGGGCATATGGAAATAAAAGCTATTGAAAGAAGAAAGTTGCACCCTTTCCTCAGCAATAAGATAGAAAAAACATAGACGAATACTTACTAAGCAGAGAGATAAAACACTCACAAAATGGCAACTTTAAGGCTGGAGCTGCTTGATATTGCCAGATTTAAAGGGCTAGAAAGGCATGCTGGGAAGAAAATTCTATAAGAGGGCTACCCTTCCCTACAGATAATTAAGGGTGGGGTCTGCCCCCCCCCCCGGGAAGGGGTTGTATATATGTGCTATATTACTAGAACATATAGCTTCTTTAGGTCTTCTATTATCCTCAGTTTCTTCTATGCTAGTTGGGAATACCTTTGTATTCTTTGTTTTAAGAAAACTTTATTTTATCTTTATATAACATTGCCTATCTTCTAACTCAAGTGCATATGCAGATCTAACAACATAGTGCATGATAGCTTTCTTCTTGTTAAGAAACAAAGGAAAGACTTTTTCCCTCTTCTCTTCCTCCCCCCCCCCCCCCAAAAAAAACAACCTCCCTGTAATTTTTCCCTGGCACCATCTTCAAGCAAAGGCCTGAGAAAAGAGATGTGCCTTTTACTGTGCCCTGTAGGTTGGACTCTGTCAGACAAGCGAGAGAAGAAATTCTAGAGTAGATGGTTCTCCAGTGATAACATTCAGTCATCTAACTCTAGGGAATGTCACACAGGTGACCCAACTGACTTCAGCTGCCTGGCAGCTCATTGGGAGCAGAAAGGCAGCCTTTCAGGTAACTAGGACCTAACTGTATGGAACTTTATAGAACAAAGTCAACACCGTGAAATGGACCCAGAGGTATAGAAAGCTAGTGCAGTTCCTAGAGAGCTGTTATTCCTGCAGCTGATGCCACCTGGCTGTTTTGTAGCCAATTTCCATTGGCAGGATATGGAAAAAGAAATCATTGCAAAAATGTTTCTCTTAATAAGTAAAACATGTAACTTATGTTGTGGGGAGTAGCCATTTTGCTACTTACATAATTCCTACTTCAGCCTCACTCATGTGCCCTTACAGAAAGGGAGAGTACAACTACTAGTCTTATCTATGGCTGATGCTGATGAAGCTTATTAGCAACCCTCTTGGGCTCTAATGAGCGATACAAGCTTTCCCTCATCACACCTCTCCCCCATTCCCTTGGGCTATGCATTACCTCAGTAATGTGCGCAGCTTCTGCTGGCCCTCGCAGTAGGGAGTTTAAGGTGACTCCCCAGCTCAGGATTCCACCGTATTACTGCAAAGTGCTACCAGCTGCGCCAGGGTTTTGCTTAACAGAGCAGTTTGTGTTCATAAAAAATGTAGCAGCAGCTTGTGAATTTTACATTGCAAGAGGTACTCAGAGGATATGAAAGGCAACAGGAAAAATGTCAGTTTTTAGTTTTCTAGGTCCTGAACTGAACCATCACGAATTCAAGCCTACCCTGCTTGGACAGCATTGTAGCATTCACAGATTTGTTTGCCCGTCACTCCTATATATCTGGTGACTCTACTCATATCCAAGTTAGTCTTGTCCTTCAGCCTGAAAGTAGGTCTTGTGTTGACGCACAGAGAGAGATGAGAGAAGCCTAATTTTATGAAACTGTCTACACCAGTCAGCCCACTGAGAGCTGCGTACACCACAAAGCAACTTCTATAGCTGCTGGCCCACAAAGTGTTGGCTACAAAGTTCCTTGATTATAGAGGCTGCTTCCTGATTCCACAGTGGGGGGGACACCTTCTCCTTTCAGTAGGGGCTGCATTGCCCCCCAGTGCCATTTCCTAAATGCTGCCCATTGCAGGGAATGTGGAAGTTGCACTGAGTGAGAATTTGAATGAAAGGGTGGAGCCACCTCTGGTTACAGAATAGAATTTTAAAGCATCCAGGTCTCATAAACACATTCCCTTGTTTGAAAGCTCCTCTCCAGAGCCCGCTCTTCTTCCAAACCAATGATCTGGGAGCTTCCCCCACACCAGCGACAGGGAGTGAGGCTCACCTACCATTCCTGAAGCTCTGGGTGTAGAGACATACACCATAGATTGCTTTTAAGCAAGTTGGGCCCCAATACCCTGATGTGGACCCAAGCACTGGACTCCTGGTATAGCTCTGTTGGAACTCCCATGAGGCCCAGCCGGTGAAAGAGAGAACAAGCTATGACCAGGAACTGCTGACCATGTGAAGAGGCTGTTTCATAACCATGAGCTCTCCTTTATTAGAGGTGCTCCATTACGGCTTGGGCTGGAGGGGTCCTTTTCTTTGGGGCCAGTAAAAATCCCTCCATGGCAAGCTGATCTTCCTCCTGCAAAGGCTGGAAGGGTGATGTGTATGCATGCTGCAGTAGTGGTCTCAGTGTGGCTGCTGTCTGCGATTACACAAATGCTGTGTGGCCGCAAGCCCCCAGTGTAGTGTGTGTGCAAGCCTTCACAGCAGCTGTGCTAGCCCCAAACACTTTACACAGGGGGGATGCAAAAGTGGCCTCAGAATAGGGGGTGAATTTCGTCACCTTCAGCACCCTCTCTGGTCAGTTCAGCACACAAAACCCATGTAATTGCATAGAGGCACGGATTGGCATTTCACTCTACAGGATCAGAAGGGTATCTCTCTAGAGAGGGAAGCACTTGTTACCCCAAAAGGATAGAGATTTCTGAAAGATGTGTCAGTGCCATCATGTGGCCCTGACCTCAAAGTAGGTATGAGCCAAACCAGTCCAGAAATGATTGGGTAACTCCCAAGCAGGGGGATATTTTACTGTGCTTTTCTTCCTTCTCCTCTTCCTCCTCCTTGATTGCCAGGCTGACCCCTTTCAGCGTCCAGTACTCTGCACTCCACTTCTGGTGTCCATGAACATTATGGATGATTATTTACGACAGACATAGACAGATTTCCCGAACCAAGCCATTCAACTCGATACTCCCCCCGCCCCCCACCTCGCCCCTTCTCCCCATTTATAACAAACAGGAAGCTTGTTTGGAAAGCACCCCTTTCTTTTGGCTTTTATGGGTGTGACTTATGCTCCACAGCAGAGGAAAAGGAAGGGGAGTAAGTGTGTGGGGTGGTGAGAGCCGGGAAATATAGACATATGATGAATGAGACGGGGAGATGTAATTTCTTACTGAATAATTCTCTACAAGCTGTGCAAACTTTCTTTAGTTAAACAATTACTCTAAAAGGCAACAATTCTGTGCATTTTCATTGAAGAGCCTTCACAGTAACAATGGCCTGCGTTCTCCTCTAAGAACCTCTGCAAAGAGCCAGCACAGTTTTCTGTCTTATCTTCAGCAGGAAATGTCCTCTAAAAATATCTCATATTTCTCTCTGTAAAATGGATTTAATAGCCAACCATTTAAAATGGATTTAAATTGCCTGGAATTGAAAAAAAAACCTTCCCCATATGGAGGAGTCATTACATGATTCTCTTTTATGGGAATTCTTGCATCTTCCTCTGAGCAAGCATAAGATACCAGCCAATGTCAGAGACATAATACTGAGTCAACATTGGTCTGATGGGGCATGACAATTCCTGTGTTCATAGTTGCATGCTATATGAACTAGGCATAGAATGCATAGAGAAGGCCTCCCAGGTTTCTAGAACAACTTTTAAAACTAATAACGTTTGGGTGGTGGGGGGATTGATTTGTTCATTTGTTTTTTGAGAAGGAGGATGGGTAGGGAGGATTGCCATCAAATCAGTTAGATGATCCAAAAGAATTTAAAGTAATTGGTGCAAAAGAAGTTCCATGCCTCAGAACACACTTTGTGACTGTTTGTTTCATCAGATACACAGCTGACACGGTTAACTTTAATGGGGTGGTGATCCTCATTGAATTGCAGATTCCTGTGACTGACTGAAATACTACAGGGACTTTGGTAATACAGTGCGTGCTGCTCACACTCTTTCCACTTGCAAAGTTGCAAATTTTTTCAGACAGACACACACACACACACACACACACACACACACACACACATAAAATCATAAGGTGAGACTCCAGTTATGTCCCTCTTACTGCTTTTATTTGTCTTAGCTGATTTCCTGCCCACCCCCTGCCCCCAGCCTCCATTGCAGATAACCGTGCATTGGATTAGTCTGCCTGACTGCTGCATCAGGTCCCACATCGATTTATTGACTCTGTCAGAGTGGCTAGTACAGTAATTGTTACAAGAGCAGAATAGAAAGCAAGAACGTGTCCACATTAAAAAAATGTTTTGTTGTTTCTTTCCTTTTTTTTGCCCTAGAGATCTTTATGTGTTTACCTAGCAGAGAGCACTTTACTTAAGTTAATCAGCTCCTACATTATTAATTGTGACAGTTAGGGTGCTACATGACGGCAAGCATATTATGGAAAACACTGATCTCACACCAGTGGTGTGGACGTGAGCAAGTTTTCTCTTCCTTCTCTTATTTCATGACTGCTTTAGGGTACTACTAAATCACATTTCCCTGATTGACAATATGCTATCAATATTGTTGATTTGGGAGTCAGGCAGAGAGGAGTACACAAGAGAAAAAAGAAGTGAGGAGATCTTCAGAATATTCTAAAACCTTGGCAAGAAGTCACTGTAACTATGTAATGGTAACAATTTATATGCCTAGCCTGATTTCTGTAAAATACATTTTGCAGTGGTTTAAGATCTGCTGTTTAATAAGTGATTGGGATTTACAAAGAGGGCTAATGGAGACCTTTAAAATCTATATACAGAACGTGTGCATATAATGTCATTAAAAAGACACCTACTGATTTTTACAAGGGGTTTTGGAAATGACTGCCTTTGAAAGACATTTTATGGTAGTTCAGCTTTCACATTTGATACCTATATGTGCTCTATAAATTCCACACAATCTGACAAAACCAAATAGGTGTCACGTATGACCTGGATGGAAAAGGTCAACACTTACATGGCTTTTCCTTTTACTGGAGCATTGACATTTTTGCCATCTACTGTATATATATATTAGTGACTCCTCACTAAATATTCTACAGTCAAGGATTAGGACCACACTATACAATACAGTAAAGTTCAAAAATTAAAGGCCATGGTCTCTGCCTAGTTCTCAATGGACATGTGTTAACGTCACAAAAACCATCACTACTGCAACTGACATCTTTTGTTAGTGGTCTCAACAGAGAGGCCAAGAACTGAGGTAGACACCTCTACAGGTAGATTCTCTGCCCTTAACAACCAAGATAGCATTCTACAGGAATGGACCAAAACAATACGTTAGTATATATTTTATAAACATAAGCCAGAGAAGAGGCACCTTGGTAAGGCAGTAAATTTCTCATCCCCCAAACCCCTGTACTTTACTGACAAGAGAGCCAGATTATTCCAAGTTAATGTAAAGAGGGTAAAGGAGGAGGAGGAGGCAGCATGTTCTGTGTTCATGTCTGAAAGTGATGCCTGCAAACTTAGACATTTTGTAATGCACATATTCAGCATGCATTTTTCAAATAGTCATAACTAGGTTAAATCAACTAGTTAAGTCACAACTAGGTGATACTTGGGGTGGACTACTCAAACTTTGTTAAGATTCAGCTTTCAAACTTCAGCTGGTTTTGATGTAGTCAGTTAAAAAAAAGTGGAGTTAATTTGTTTTTGAAATAACAAAAATGCCTTTATTTCACTCTCGCCTAACTCAGAATCAGCTGAAAGGATTTTCCTCAAACTTTCCCCCAAAATTCCCTATTGTGCAGAGACAACTCTTGGACAGTTTAAAAATTTACCCCCAAAAAGGTGAATTTTTGGGGAAAAATTCTGATCATGAGAAATAAAGGGGCTATAACCCAAAACATTTTGTAACCTTAACTTTATAATATGTAATATGAATATTATTAATATCCAAATTTCCACAATCCATGTAAAACTATAAATGCAAAATCTTCAGGTATATTCATTTTCATGAACAAGCTTTGACACTGTGTACAAATACCACTGTTTGCACATGCTAATGGATGTGACCAAATGTTTTAAGAGCACATGTTCATTACATATAATAAATGGAAATCACTTCATCCGTCAGTGAAATGCAGCCCCTGTATACAAATTTACATATATTATTCTGTACTTCAATTTAGCTACAACATTGTAATAAGACAGAAGAGAGGAATGTCATACATAAGAGGCAGTGCATAGAGTTAGGTGCTTATGTATCCAGTTTGCACGCATTATATTTTTTGTCTTTATTTGCATGCTAATTTGGCCTATGGTTTTTTAAAATTTATATAAAGCACTTTGTGGTCTTTTGGGTTAAAGGTTGCTGTATAAATCTAAGATATCGGGCCGTCTTTCCTTCATTGAAGTCAATGGTAGTGGGAGCTGGAATAGATGCATCTGTAGGAGTTAGTTTAGGTAACTGCTATACAATAGTCCTTGATTTTTTTTTTTAAATCTATGATTATATTCTGCTTATGAATAATTGTGTGACGCAGACTGGATAACTTTCGTCTTTCACAGAGAAGTTAAGACAAAGGTTAAAATTCCCATTTTCTTTGCAGGAAAAGACTGAGAGTGCAGCTTTACTCTGAAAAGTGTCTCTGTAAAAATTGCATCATGTGGCTCCATATTTATTATCCCTGAGTGATCCCAGAGAACGTTTATTCAGTTTATAAGTACAGAGATGTTTTATTCTAACTTACCAGACTTGTAAGCTCAACCTGGGGTCTGTAAATCAAGCTATGTTCTTTCTGGTTCCTCCAAAAAAATAAAGCTTCTGCAGACCAAATTTTCTCACTTATACCTCTGCAGCTCCACTACCTTAAAGTTCTGCACTTTGTGCCACCTGTGTAATGCCATTGTCTCCAGTTGGAACTATATTAACAATTGTGTTGATGTTGCATGAGCCAGACTAGGATCCAGTTCATTGTCCCACAGCACTGTTGACTTTTTCAGAACTGTAAGGAGTAAATGTTTAAAATAAGGAGCTAAGATTCCAAATACAACTGAGGAGCTTGGTTATTGAGTACAAGGGTGCTACTGTTAAAGGGTCTTTTCATTGTAGAGCAGCACATACAGTGATTCATAACACAGTGAAGCAGAACCTTTGATTTAAAGTTCAGCATTTACAGCGGTAATTTTGTCTATTTCCTCTGACAGTATTAAGTAAATTGAGATAGTTTAGTTAGTTATTACTAAACTTGATAATTAGTATTAATCCATTTCCCCTGCTATATACACAAATATTATGAAACTATGATAATGAATCAGGAAACTCTCATATTTTGACTTTTAATGACTTGAAATCTACCACCAGTTTTATTGGCAAATCATAATATGTTTGAAAATCGCTTATCATGGGCCAAAACTCTAACCCCGTTAGTCAGCCATATCTAATACAGTATTTCTTCATTCAAAGACTGGTGATGTACTGAACATCTTTCATATTCTTTAATAGAAGACTCCCTACTCCTTAGTCCTCAATATAGTTTCTTTTGCTCATCTCAGTCACCAAGATCCTGTACCATTGTGACCTTTGTTGGCCAATGAGAGCTGCATTGGACTTTATTTGGCCATGTCTAGCTGGGCCAGATGGTCTCTGCAGTGTAATATGAGATGTTCCTTGGTCCATCCTCTAAGGCTGAGCATGTTGCCATTACTGTTTCAGCAGACCCAGGGAGCAAAACACTGATCCCAGGAATTAAACCTAGGTATTGTGCATGGCCTTGAACTTTTCTCAGAGTAATTTGTTCAGTTTAGCAGGATACAGTTGTCGAGTTCTGGGATGGAATCCAGACCAGTGAGTGGTTGTGTCACTGTCTGCCCTGAAACCCTGGGTGCCTTAAATGCTCTGCTGCTGTAGCTCAGCCTGGACAGCGACCGCCAGCAGATAAGCATTCATGTCAGACCCTGAGTGCCTGGGAGCCCTACATTCCTGGATCAGCAGCTTTGACTCCAGCAGCCTTCCTATAGCACAGTGGCAGCCTTCTGGCTTCCACCAGTCTTGGTTACTACTTGCAGGGTGACTCCAACACACCCCTGTCCCGAAACTCCCCCAAAAGTCTTTCCTGAAGTGTCCATCCCTCTCCTGGACCACTCAGAGAAATAATAGTTTGTTTGTGCCGTTAAAGAGACCCAAACACATTACAGCTTATTAACTTAATTGTGATAAGTACACCCTTCCCTGCAAGCATGGCACTGAGTTGGTTTATAGTAAAAATAAAACAAATTTATTAACAGTAAGAAATAGGCGAAGTGATGCCAAGTAAAAGAAATAAAAATCAAGGTGGTTACAAGCAAATAAAAGTAAAAATATGCATTTAAAAGTCTAAAACTTAATCTAGCAAGATAACAGGCTTTGTTCAAAATGGGTTTTTTTGCCAATCTTCCTTCTTACTGCCATGTCTGATCTTCCCTCAGTCAGGACCTTCCACAGAAGTAAAAAGTGCTGGGTTCCCTTGTCTTCCTAAGGTGAAAGATCTTTGCCTAAGCAGATTTCTCATCTATATTCAATCCCCGGAGACTTCAGTCCCTCCCTTGGTTGAAGGACCCATCTTTCTCAGCTTGCAAGAGCTCTGTTGCCTCGTGTCTGTTTAGTGATGAACCCCAACGATGACCTTACTTCAAAAGGCAGGATGACCTTATGCTGTTCTTCCCTCCCTGTGGTCTTCCCAGTCCCCGCCTGATTTCTGTGTAAATGGGACTTCTATTGTTTTGGGTCATACCTTGTGTAATTTCATTGGAGACAGGTGGAGAGCTATCTTCCCTCCTGCCTGGGTAAAATCTAATTCTCCCTTTGTTCGGTCACAGTCTGTAAAACACAGTATCAATGAGTATTCATAATTCCTTATATAGTGTCAATACATATATTTCACAATGATATTAATCACCGGTGTGTCCTAGGCTTTCATAAAACCTCATTTGATACACTTTTGTAATACAGTAACATTATAAATTTGAAACTCAAAAAAGAATCCGACAAAAAGTGGAAACTAGGTCAAATTATGAAGGATGAATATAAACAAACCATAAGCACGTAGGGACAAAATTAGAAAGGCCATGGCACAAAATGAGATGAAACTAACTTGAGACATAAAGGGTACCAAGAAAACATTCTACAAATACATTAGAAGCAACAGGAAGACCAAGGACAGGGTAGGCCCACTGCTCAATGAGGGGGAAAGACAATAACAGAAAATGTGGGCATGTCAGAAGTGTTAAATGAATTTTTTGTTACAATTTTCACCAAAAAGGTTAGTAGCAATCAGATATCTAACATAGTGAACACCAGTGAAAATGAGGTAGGATCTAAGGCTAAAGTTTGGAAAGAACAAGTTAAAAATTACTCAGATAAGTTAGATGTCTTTTAGTTGGCAGGGCCTGATGAAATGCATCCTAGAATACTCAAGGAGCTTACTGAGGAGATATCTGAGCCATTAGCAATTATCTTTGAAAACTCGTGGACGGCAGGAGAGATTCCAGAGGACCAAAAGAGGGCAAATATAGTGCCAATCTATAAAAAAGGAAATAAGGACAACTCGGGGAATTACAAACCAGTCAGCTTAACTTCTGTATCTGGAAAGATAATGGAGCAAATAATCAAGCAGTGTGAAAACAACTAGAAGATAAGGTGATAAATAATAGTCAACATGGATTTGTCAAGAACAAATCATGTCAAAACAGCCTAATAATTTTCTTTGACAGGGTAACAAGCCTTGTGGATGAGGGGAAGCAGTAGATGGGGTATATCTTGACTTTAGTAAGGCTTTTGATACTATTTTGCATAACCTCGTAAAAAAAACTAGGTAAATATAGCCCTGATGGAGCTACTATAAGGTAGGTGCATAAATAGTTTGAAAACTGTTCCCCAAGAATAGTTATCAATGGTTTACAGTCAAGCTGGAAGGGCATATCAAGTGGGGTCCTTCAGAGATTGGTTTTGGGGCTGGTTCTGTTCAATATCGTCATCAATGATTTAGATAATGGCATAGAGTACACTTACAAAGTTTGTGGACAATACCAAGCTGGGAGGGGTTGCAAGTGCTTTGGAGGATAGGGTTAAAATTCAAAATGATCTGGACTGGAGAAATGGTCTGAAGTAAATAGGATGAAATTCAATAAGAACAAATGCAAAGTACTCCATTTAGGAAGGAACAATCAGTTGCACACATACAAAATGGGAAATGACTGCCTAGGAAGGAGTGCTGTGGAAAGAGATCTGGGGGTTATAATGACTAACAAGCTAAGTATGAGTCAACAGTGTAACACTATTGCAAAAAAAAGCAAACATCATTCTGGGCTGTACTATCAGGAGTGTTGTAAGCAAGACATGAGAAGTAATTCTTCTGCTTTACTTCGCACTGATAAGGCTTCAGCTGAAGTATTGTGTCCAGTTCTGGGCACCACATTTCAGGACAGATGTGGACAAATTGGAGAGAGTCCAGAGTAAAGCAACAAAAATGATTAAAGATCTAGAAAACATGACCTATGAGGAAAGACTGAAAAAATTGGGTTTGTTTAGTCTGGAGAAGACTAAACATTCTTTATTACTATTGACAACGTCACCATCCTCTCTGTTGCTCAGGCCTATTGCTTTATGGTCATCTTTGTCTCCTCCCTCTCCCTTGCCCAGTACACCCACATCATGTCAAAATCCTGGTGCTTTTCTCTCATTAACATTTCTAATACCCGACCTTTTCTTTCTGTACACACTTCTACAGTGGTTATCTCATGTCTTGATTACTTAACCTCCTTCCCCTGGATGCCCTGATACCCATATTGTCCTTCTGCCAGTCCTTATAAAATGAAACAACTAAGATTGTCTGACCTGCCTGTCACAGCCACCCCTCTTTGAGTCCATCCACTAGTTTCCCTTTTCCTACTGCATCAAGTTCAAACTTCGTATCCTTATTTTCAAAACCCTTCACAACTCTCTTCTTCCGTGTTTATCTGCTTTGTCTCTTATTGTGACGTTCATGCCTCCTTTGCTCTCAGCGATGCCAACCATGACTGCTCATTTGTTTGCTTTTCCTACAACCATCTTCGTGCTCTCATCTGTGTTACTCTTACACATGGAGCTCCTTCTTTAAAGTAGTCTGCAAGCCCTGTCCTCCTTCAAATCCCTCCTCATGACCCACGTCTGCTGTGATGCCTGCAAGGAATCAGTAATTCCTAGACCCAGGGCAAAAAATACCCCAATACTTTTTTAACATTCTGGTTGTGCACATAGCTAGGTGATATAACCATGAGATTGTAAGCTCCTCAGGGCACATGCCATGTCTTTCTATGTGTTTGTACAGCACCTCGCACAACGAGGCCCTGATCCTGATCAGGGCCGGCTCCAGCGTTTTTGACGCCCCAAGCGGCAAAAAAAAAAAGGCGCGACCGGAGCCACCGCCGCCCCCCTCTTTGGCCGCACTTCGGCGGCAGGTCCTTCCCTCCTAGAGGGACTGAGGGACCCGCCGCCGAAGAGCCAGACGTGCCGCCCCTCTCTGTTGGCCACCCCAAGCACCTGCTTGCTGCGCTGGTGCCTGGAGCCGGCCCTGATCCTGATCAGCGTCTTGGGATGCTACTGCAATATAAAAATATTCTAAAATTATGGAGTCCAATCATCAGACATAAACACCCCCGACCTGTCCTCTCATCACACGCACACCACACACACACACCTGGAACATTCAGTCCCAGAGAGGGTTTTCAGAGGGGTTTGAGTTGTGTGCTGGTTTTAATACGGATGCAGGGGGTTTACCCTCCCTTCCAGTTTACAGTACATGTTTTTTTTCCCCCTCAGATACAGCTCTTGGATTGTTTCTTACATGACACTCTCCCTGTTCTCGAGAAGATTGGCAATAACTAGCCTTTCTCCTAAGTACTGTCAGAGCCAACAGGCTGAGTCTTTGTAGCAACTTGCAGGCAGACAGAGAGCCAGCCCCTTCAAACACCTCTGTCTCTCCCTCCTCACCCCACCTCCGGACTCTGCACATTCTCCCTGGCTCAGTAATATAATCTCATTCTCCATCATTGCTCCCAGTTGACACTGAACTAAGGAGTGAGAGTCCCAGAGGCAAATCTGGTGTGTGTGTATGTGTGTGTTTCTAAGCTGCCAAGCCACAAATATAACTTGGGAGGCCCTGACTGGGTTTTTGTGTGTGTGTGTGTGTGTGTGTGTGTGTGTGTGTTTTCCTCTAATTGTCTAAAGCAATAAAAGTAAAGAAGTTTAGATAAATCTTGGATTTTAAGGACTTTGTTCCTGTAGTCCTGATATAGGCAAAACTCCTCAGATTTCAGTGGGAGCTTTGCGTGTCTCAGGACGGCAGGGGCTGGCTTAAATTGAATAAAACTGTGAGTACAGTATAGGGGGCTTGGTAACAAAGAATTTTGCAAAAAAACAACAAGAGCAGGGAGTACAATGAAGAACAGAGAGGGTTACAGTGTGGTGAAAGTACATGCTGGCTGTTATAATACTGTACCTCTAGAATAAATTATGTCCCTTTAAAAAGTAATACTTAACTGTAGATCTGTCTAGAGATAATTAAGAAGATATTGTTCTCCTTCTTTCCCTCCCTCCTTCCCTCTCTCTGCAGCAGTTCTGTGGAAACTTTTAATACTGCAGCTTGAAACTTGGGCCTCTGGGTCTAAAATGCCTGAGAAAGCACTGCAGGCTCTAACTGTAAAACATTCCTTCGGTGGGCCCTGGAAACAGAGCGAGCTAAGGCAGGAGAGGTTCAGAGAGATCACATGTAAATGAGGGCTGGCTATAGACTCCTGAGAAGCGTTTTATTTAGTTTAAACCTGAACTTGAACTTGCAAATGTGTTCCCGTAGAAGTGGACAGAAAGCATTGCTGTGTATAACAGGAAACCATGTTGCTGCTAGTATGGTACCAGCACTAAGGGGTGTGGGGAAGGGGAGAGAGGGGCCAGTGAGAAATAGATTTCTATCCCAAACTTTCCTGCATATTTAATTTTGGGTAGAGTGCAAAGTGACTTGGAAATATATTCCTGTTGCATCAAATTGGAAGAAGATTACAGAACATCCCTAGTATAATGTGTAAGAGGGTGTTTAGTAATTTTAAGGGGGAAAATCAAAGATATTTTGATTAAGAAGCTGATAAGCTCATAATGGTCTTAGAACCAGGAATTGTTCCTATTGAAATGTTATAAAATCACATCATATTGTTTTTCGTAATCACAGTATATATATAGCGCTCCTTTGTGAGTTTGTTCTATATGAATATGGGTAGATCTAAATCTAGATATATGCTTTATAGCAAAAGGGGAAGGAAATAGGTAGGATTTAATTAAATAAATGTTAAACTACTATTCTCCTTTGATAAATTGCAACTGTACCTGTGGTAGAATAAGCCTTGTGGAAATTTATAGATAACTGGTAACGCTGATAGAATTTAAAAAAAACATTTACATTTTAATCCAAAATGTTTTTTTAATGATGTATTCACTTCTTTGCTAAAATTAGTGTTTTGGATTCTTGGTTTTCCTTGCAACAGAAGATATAGAAGTGTAACGCAGGGAGTCCAGGGTTGCTGGCATGTTTAACACAAAAGTGCAGTTGACACCATCTACAGGACCCAGCATGCAGTGTTTCTGTTCAGTTCAAGTGGAGTGTTGTTTACGTGAACTATTATTAATGGGCCAAATTATATTAAAGATGAGGGCCACTTTGTAGAGCCTTGCAGGCTATATTTGTCTGGTGGGTCATGCTGTGGTCATCTCTGAGTACAACCAAACCATTTTTAGTCGTCAAATCAGTGTTTTTAATGAAAGTTTGAATTGGATGGATGAAAAAACTGCTTCTTTTTGGCAATAATGCAGGAAATATCCACATAGAGGGTCTTTTGGTGCAAGATACTTCAGTGTTTGCTTTAATAACCTTTTTTGTTCTATGACTGTATGTAAAGATGACAGGGCAGTGCGGTGTGGCCTGGCTAGAATCCCCTTCCATGTGTCTGAGGTTTATCAATGCAGAAACCACCACGGCCTTTGAAAAGTAAACAGCTGGCTTGGCTTTGTGTGCTGTATTTTAGATTAGGGATGTCTGGCAGATTTGAGATGACTTTAGCCTGGACTGTTTGGAATACTACAAAATCATTTTTTATAATGTGTTGAAAGTTTGTTCAAATGTCTTAGCTGCACTGCCGCCACCAGCAAGACTGTTTGTATTCCAATCAGAAAACTTTATGGTAGCAAAAAATATTAGAGAACCCACTGGAAGTCTCTGAAAGATCTCAGCTCGCCGTAATCCCCTTGCTGTACCTCAGATCTCAAGTAATTTTCATACTGTGGGCTCACTTTAATGGATAGAACCTATTTTTCATGAAAAAGCAGGAAGTAAGCTGTCTTTCGTAAAAAGATTTACAAAATGTAATCATTGTTGGAATATTCTCTTTGAACTGCCTTGTCCGCAGGGGTGTCTGGCTCCCACTACCCCCGTTTCTTTAGAACACCCTTACAAGTTCTTCTAGCAGATCAGGTACACTGGTGGTTCAATTCTTTGATGTCTTGAATGAATGAAAGAAAAGCATAATAAAAGAGAGCTGTTGATCAAGCATAAAATACTCTTTAAGCTGACAGAATGGCAGAGTTAACACATTCTAAGCTGCTTTTAGTTTTTTCCTTTTTTCCTTACATTTTCCTGTGCTTTGTGTACAGTGGGGGTTTTTATTTTTTGAAAAGTCTCTGATCTATGTAGTTAGCCGCCCGCTAACAAAAACCAAAATGGGATTGTTTCTTTCTCTCTCTCTTTCTCTCTCATTTGCTTGACTACTTTTTTCTTCTCCTGCTTCTTCTTCCTTTTTACCCCCCGTATAAACTGGTTTGCGGTTTAGCCATGGCCAGCTTTCACTGTTTGCCGTGAAGTTTAGAAGACCTACTTTGCCTATTTCAAAGTCAACTTAGTAATAAACAAAAGGGCTCATTCTCTTAACTTTTTAGAAATGAGGTAAAAAATTCAAACCTCTCTCTTTCACAAAATGTTACCAAAATAAAATAAAACAGCCCTTGCCTTGAAAAGCAAACATAAAACTAAAATAAAATACAAATGGATTTATTGTGGGATCACTTTCTTTTAGTTAGAGTCAGGGAATGGGGAAAGTTTTCTTCTCGTAGATCTAATTTAGATCTTAAGTTACCATACATAATTTATACATCATATTCAGAGTGCCTGGTCTGCTGGCTGGATTACATTTCAAACGTTTGCCATTGATAAGTTTTACTGTATTATATTCAGACTAAATGTGAATGTCACAGTTCAGTCAACCTTTAATCCTCTGTTCTTCAGGTTCTGAAGGCAGGGGGTCTACAGCTCAGAACATTGCTTTATGCTTAAGAAACATCTGGGGCCAGCTGGGACACTCGCTGAAATGTTCAGATGTCTGGAACAACAGCAACAGTTACTGCATTAGTATATTTGTAAAAGGTTTTGGAGGGGCTAGGGTGATTTTAAGGGGTAAAAGCACTAGTTATTTCCAACCTGAGGTTTGAACCAAGAAGAACTCTTAACTGAAGTAAGTTGGTTAGTCCCAAGATAGTAGTGGTATGGACTCCTATGCATTTTTAGTAGTCAGCAGCCAGAAGTCCATATTACAAAATTATTGCACATAATTCAATACAGTTTGCCACAATTGGCATTCTCACAAAAGTTATTGGATACAGAGCTACTGTACACCTCGCCTAGAGACTTATGCCCCTCCAGGGAGGATTTTTATCTTTTTGAGGCTGTGCAAACATGCTCATACTGGCGGGTGGCCTATACTGTACTTAGACTTTGGACAACCAGAAGATTCACTCTGTTTTATTTCCCTTTGGGGATGACCAGCTTGCTGTTTCTGTCCCTTTCGGTATTTTGTTTTGGAAAATTTAATCACTGAATAATTAATCCCAGCACTAAGAAAAATAACTGCCATGGACCTCAGAATGACCTCAGAATGTCTTTAATATTCACCTGTCAGTGTAGACACAGTGGGTCTCCTCATGCCTGGTGAAACCCTATTGAAACCAGTGGGCCAAACCCAGGCCTGGTAAAAAGCAGGCGCATCCCCATTAACTTCAATAGAGTTTCAGCTGCTTACGTGGAATGTTGTTCACCTTTGAAGTTTCATAGAACGTCTGATTTTGGCCCTGTTCGTTTGAAATGTCCTACTGTAAATGAACCTGTTACTGGGAGCTTTAAGTCAATGCCAGAAAAATCACTAGAACTAGTGCACTGTGATGAGTTTTCACAACTGTTTAACCAGGGCCACCCAGAGGATTCAGGGGGCCTGGGGCAAAGCAATTTTGGGGGCCCCTTACATAAAAAAAGGTTGCAATATTATAGAATACTATATTCTCGTGGGGGCCCCTGCGGGGCCTGGGGCAAATTGCCCCACTTGCCCCCCCCCCCCCCTGGGCGGCCCTGCTGTTTAACATTTGTGGCTAAGATTCAGTACTGCTACCCAAACAGCTTCCCCATTTGGGGGACAAGTTATATGGCTATTGTTTTCATTTAGGCTATATCAGGGCTAGACTTTTTTCCCCTCACACACTCCCACCAGCAGAGCTCTTCCAGTGGTAGCAACAGCAGGAATGACATCACGTTAGTTAAAATATTGATGCTCGCTTAACCAACACTCAACTGTCGCTACCACCAGTGGAGCAGCACCAGTGGGAATTTTTAAAAATGGGTCTAGTGTGGACAAAGCCTTAGACGTAAATGGATTATGCGAAGAAAAAACTCCTGTGTGTGGAGTTAGTGAGAGATTTAAATGTGTGAATGTCCTCAAATAACCTACATAGCCTAGAGAAGTAAGCCAACTGTCACACCCAGTTCTGGATTCCACATTAACCACCTCCTTCCGCAGTGTTAAACTTTGCCCTCAAGGACTTTTGTTTAACTTTTTAATTTGAAAAACAGATACTGCTGCTTTACAACCTCCACTTTTTGCTTTAAGTGAGCGGCCCCATTGTTATTTCAGGAAATGTTCAGGTAGAAGTAATTCTAACAAGTTTTTGTTTGTTTTGTTTTGTTTTAAAACACGCAGAAAATGCTTATGATTATGTTTCAGAGCCAAGATAAAATAAATCACACAGGAAGGCTGTTTTGGGGAGATTTTAATAAACTTTGGGCCTGATTCTGTATTTCTGACCCAGGCAAAAGTGTTAGTGAAATCAGTGAAAGGCTGTCTGCTTTTCTCTTGTAAATATGCCAATTTCCAGTGTGTGTTTCCTAGTTGTTCTTTCCAGTACAACGGACACAAGTGCCAAACGTTGCTTAAGGTTGTGTGTCTGTGCCTGTGCTATCTTCAGAATAGCATAAAAAACAAATAGACTGGCACTATGAAAGAAACGTAATTGCCATTTCAGTTTTCCTGTTTAGGATTCAGTCAAGTAGATATTGTTTATGGTTCATAAAACCTTACTAGTGTGAGGATTCTAAGATACTGGCAGTGTAAAGCTTCAACTTTCATGGTGCTGTAAATTAGGGGGGGAAAGTGTGATAATACTCCTCCGAGAACAGTAAAATAGAGCTCCGCAATGGTTAAATGGAATTTTATACGCACATTCGGTGTGGAACTGTTTTGCATTACATGAGTTGAATACCTTAGAGATGACACACATCTGCAGGCACTTTATTAAATCCTTAGTCAGCACTTTTCAACCTGATGAGATTACTTCTTCATTTGACTGGAGAAAGGAAAGCTAAGATCTTGTACTGGACTGCAGAATTCTTTTTGATGTTTCACCTTGAACACTAGAATAGGACAGTGAGATACTCTGTAGGTCAATACAGAACTGTAGTAATACTGTTGACTATATAGCAGTAATTTTACTTAGCTAGGACCTTTTGGTCCAGTGGATTCATTTAACTCTAAACTCCCCACTGCAGTACGGTTTAAAAAAAAAAATGGGTCAAAGCTAAATGTTTGCTTTTCTGGTAAAATGCACAAAGATAACTTCATCCTCATTGGGTTGTGATATTGCATGCAATTTAAATGGAGATGTAAAATTAAGAAAAGAAATACTTTTGTTCCCCAGCTGGATGCAGTAGGTTAGATTGCAGGACATGAAAGAAGGATAAAATGTAGGTGATAGCCAGAAAACATAGTCAAGCTTAAATTATGTTGGGGAGCAATAGCAAAAAATACCATACGTATAGATTTGGGGTTGCTTGTTTCACTATGCCATTTAATCATTCAAAGAACTCTGCAAATCACAGAGCTCAGAGCTGCATATTCTGTTATGTGCTTCATACACATTTTTCATTTTATATGTTGAGGTCTGCTCCTCCTTTGCAGTGGAAGTTTCCTAGGTGAGTCAAAAGGATAATCAAACTCTTCAAATATAATCCAAGAAGATTTAAACTCATATGTAAGGTTTGGGGGACATGGGTTCTTAATATTAAAAAATTGTCTAGGAAAAACAGGATAATTAGGAATGTGTATTTCTGCTGTAAAATATAAATCAAAATGGTATCTTGAGAGCAGTGCGGGATCTGATGAGAAAATGCACTGTTTCAATCTTGCTGTTCTGCTGTGTCAGCATATAAAATATTTCATCAAAGAATAGTTGCAAAAATACCCAGTGCCATGCAGATGTTTGTCATTTGAATTTCTTACTCTTAAAATCAGCTTTTATGCGAAGGTCATTTGGATAACGACGTCATTGGACACAAGTTTACAAAAATATGTTTCAGTTCAATTCTGAAAGGGTTAATTAAGTTTTTCGTTGGTATTAAGATTGAACTGTGTCTGCAGGAGTCATATTGACACCCCAGTGCATGGTAACTCTACTCCTTTATTGACATGTTGCTAGTCAAGAGCACAATAGCACTCTGTGTCTGCAAATCGTTGGTAAAATCATCTCAAGAAAAAAAAAAAAGTTTGAAAGCCTAACGCTAGACAAAGGCACAAGAGCTGCACTGCGCAGCTAAAAACTCCAGAGTCAGCAACTTCTATTGATTAAAAACTAACCTTTAAAGTAACTCTCAGAGTGTGTGGTTAGCATTTAAATTTAAACATGTCATGAGTTGATTTGTGTTACAGAATACCAACTCCGAAGGAGTTACATTCACATCAGATTTTTTTTTCTAATTCCCTTAAGCAGCTAAAGTATTTCATGAAATGTCAATAGGGCAGTGGAGAAAAAAAAAAGGTGTTTTGGGGGGGAGCGGGGGAAGCCGAACTGAGTCTTGTAGTTCCTTTTCCCATGCAAATATTCAGCCCCAAAAGAAAAGTGTGGGGAGTGAAACACAATAATTAGACCTTTGTCTAACTTTCCCAAGTGCCAGAGAAAGACAGATTAATTAAATATACAACAGTGTTAGTTTTTGGAGTGGGGGTCTCTCTTGCTGTGTAGGTCATAAATTAGGCAGAATAAATACTTCAATGTGTTTGCAGTGGGCCTGCTACGTCAGAGCCACTGGAAGGTTGGTGGGAGGAGAGCAGAGTGTTTCTTGCTAATGATAGTCACGTCTGGGTCTGTCTGGTTGCTCCTAGCAACCAGACATGATGTAACACCAGGATGAACTTGAACTTGGGGGACTTGAAAAGGGAACAATAGACCAGAGCAATCAATAAAGCCTATTTCAGTGAAGGATTACAGAGCTGCTCTGGGGTAACCTTGTCTGCAAGGCACACACTGAATAGTAAGATGTGTGAAGAAACTTTTTGCTTTTTAAGAGGAGTGCAGAAGCACTGCAGAATATTTTAGTAATGCAGTGAGTAGCAGGGAGAAATGTGGTATAGAAAAGTGCACCCCCTGCTGTCCAAAATGTGCACTAAGAATCATTAAAAGAAATATTGCATTTAACTGCACTGAAGGAAGATTAGGAGTTTCAAACTGGTTTCCTTACACTTCAGTAATTAAAACTCCAGACCACTTTAGCATCCCAATAATCCAAATCCAATCTATTAAAAATGAGATGTCCAAAGACTAAGAAGGTCTAATCATGATGCCAGTTTAGCAGAGGTCTGGACATATTGCACAATTACTACTTTTTTGAATTAGTGGAAGGTGTTGATGTGTATTTGCCAGAGCGATTTGCCTTCCTGAGTTCTTTAAAGCAAGCAGTTAACAATAACGCACGTCTGACAACACAGGAAGTGTATTTTTTTAAAATCTGCTTTTTAAATAAAAGTCTACTTGTGAGGCCAGTAAATCTTACCCCAATGTATATAACTATCATTTAGCTGTTTATCCAGGTGATCAGGCAAACCATGATGGGAGCCAACTGGACCTCTGCAATAAAAGGATTTTTACCTATTTGAATGACCAAGTCTGAATTTTAACCCTTTTGCTCCCTGCTATGCACTTTCACAAAGCTCATCCTTGTCCATTCAGACCATTCTGAAAGCTATAACATTTGTATTATGATTGTAAAACATACACGTAAAGTTCAGAACACCTTGAAAATTGTGATCGTTATGATACCATCCGAGGGCCAATTCTTGCTTGCCTTATCTGTGCGCGTAACCCTATCAAAATCAATGGGACTGTTTAATCAATAAGGAGAGCAGGATTTGGCACTGCTGTTAAAATAAAATAATAAGCAGTGGCTACATAAACCCTGGAAGAATTTTTTTCTGTTTATAAGCTTTGCGTATGGAAACTATTTCATTTAATTACAGCCTGTTTGAGTACGAATACAAAATTTGCATGCAATAGTTGAAATAGATATGGGGATGGTATGTCTGTGCTCAGAAAGGGGAATGAAGGAAGAGTTAGCTAATGAAATGAATTGGGAACTGGATTCCTGACAACATTTCTCGTGCCATATTTTTTATTTTATCAGCTTCTGTAGAGCCTACCACCATGGCAAGAACATATAATCTTGAAGTCCAGCATGGATCTTGCCTTAGGGGCCTCTATAAATATTAATACATAATATTGTGGTGGATGTACTATAAATCACATGACATGCTGAAAAGAAATGGAGGAAATAGTTGGTAAAACTTGTCATCAGTATGTATGTGTTCAACTATGCACCTAATATGATATGACAGGAGCTTATATAAAATGAGTTTCAGCAACAAGTCTCTCATACCTGAGCCTTTCTCATTATACTCTTGTACCTTAAACTATAGCTACTGCTTGTTATTTTAATTCCCTAGAGAGCAGTACATCATAGTCAAATTCAAATCCACATTCAGTTTAGAATCCCAGGATCTGATACTGATCTTACTCATATCTGTTTTACACTGGTGTGAATCCATCAGGCCTGTTCTGATCTCACTTATACCCATTTTACCCCAGTGAAAATAAAGCTACATTGACTTGAGCGTAGCTGCTCTTGACTTACACTAGTGTAAATGAGTGGTAACGAATCTGTGCAAATAGCTCAGTGTGTCAAGTCCTCAAACTCTTTCCCTCTGTTTCGAATTCGAGGATTGCAGTGCTGTTTGCAGCTCCTTCCAAAACATCTATAATTACAATCAGCTGAAAGGTTTTCTCTCTGTTTTGCAGTCCTGGTACCTGGGATAAAAGTCACAGCTTCCCATCTCCCACCGGACAGACCACCTGACTCCTTCCCAACTCTGTAACATGGAAGCAGCAGCAACACAGTGCAGTTACTTCACGTCAGTGGAAGGAGAGATGAACAGATATCGACAGCAAACAACTAGTACATGGAAATGGCAAATGTTATGGTCAATGGCAAAGGCCATAACTTTTTTGAAATTTTTTTTAGACACCTTCGGGACAGTTGTGATTTCTCATATGGTGCTGGAAATGGTTGGGCTTTGTAATTTTTGAAGTGTTTCATTGGTAGTGTAAGTATTAGGTGACACTGGGTAGAACTAGCCTCTGCTGCTGCTTACTGACTCGCTGTTGTAACACACTTTCCATATGGAGCCTAACTGTTTTACAGCATTTTCATTGATTTTTTTTTTCCCATGCAGGTGTGAGACTTCTTGAGAAATCATGAAACACACTTAAACTGTAACTTTTGTAGTAGCTGAATTCTGCAATATATAAACGTACAGGACAGACATAGGGCATGTTTTTCTGTAACAGATCGGGAAAAAATGCAGTTTTTTGTTTTGTTGTTTTTTTTTTACAGTCAGATACAGTTAGATACATAACATGAAAAATATGAGCATTGTCAACAGGTTTTTTTCCACTCAAGTTGCAGAGTGATTTAAAACAAACTACTACTATTCACTAAAAAAAGAAAAAAAAAGAAAAAAAAGAAAAAAGTTTGAAATGCTGCACTTACATAACATTTTTTCAACAATTTTCAACAATTACACAAAAATTCATGCAGAAATGGGGAAGTTGGTCTGTTTTGACAGAAACTGACAGGAATCAAAACAATCGAATTTTGAATTGAGTAAAGTGCAATTTCATTGGATAGCTAAATATCTTTGTAAGATAGAGATTGTTGAAAATTCTATTTTTGTTTTCCAAGTCCTTCCACCCCAGGACTCTAAAGTATTGGGGTAAAAAACAGCCTTGCAAGAAAAAGGGGAGCTATTTTTGCTTTTTATGTTTTTTATTGTTAAACTTGTATCCCTTTAAAACTGAAGGAAAATTAAAAAAAAAATCTAATGGTGCTTTTACCACAATATGTTAACTACATTAAATGCTAATTAATCATTT
Source organism: Terrapene triunguis (assembly GCF_002925995.2). Classification (NCBI taxonomy): domain Eukaryota; kingdom Metazoa; phylum Chordata; order Testudines; family Emydidae; genus Terrapene; species Terrapene triunguis. Next base: position 39,968,810 of record NW_020664562.1, on the reverse strand, counting down.
TCTGTTATCAAAGCACATAACTAAAATTAAATCATAATATCTGTTAATTTTATAAGCTAAAAGTCACTATAATGGATTATGCCAATTCTGACAAATTTTACGTCTTTCCGGCAATATAGGGTTTATCAGTTCTCAGACACCTTGGGAATCATATAGAACGGTCCAGAAATTAAAACACCTTTGTGTCCCTGAACTGGTACTTTTTCTGGACTACAAAGAAAACAATACAGAAACGAATGCTGATGTGACAACTTACGCCAGTTCAAAGCAAGGGCACTTGCTGAAAAAAAAAAAAAAATTTGGACCCCAAAAGTCCTGTATCTTATGTAAAAAAAAAAAAAAAAAAAAAAGGAAAAAAAAGAAAAAAAAAAGAGTGCAAGTGATTTTTCCTATCAGACAGCGGAGCATCCCTTTGCTTCACATGTGACTTTAAGAAGGTTTCCTATACTATACATATATATACGTTCTGGTTGGCAAGTCCAGCTAATCAGAGAAAGTCTCTGCATGTTCTAGTGTTAGTAACTAATTTTTATATAGTTAATGTAGGGTAAAGTAGAGTGCATTAAGACACAATATTGTAATCCCTATTCCAGGCACTTGCCTTTAAACTATGTTTGTACGGCCCTTCAGAAGGGTTTCTACTACTGTCCTATACAATCAAGTAACTGAAATTCTTGGGAAGACACTTTGCTCCTCATCTTTTCCCTGAAACAATGTTTTTTTTTTCTTAATTTGCACGAAACAAAAAAAAAACAAAAACAAAAAATTCCATATCAATGTGCCTTGCCCTGGATAGCGATTATTTGTGGAATTGTTGCACATGTTCCTATATTGAAAGGGGTTTTTCCCTAGTCAAGCATTTGGAGACACTTTTTGTAAATGTGACTTTTATGTCAGCCATTGTCAGTTTCAACATCTAGAATTAAATAGAATGTTAGTTGTTCCGCAGATAGGAGTAGTGTTTATTGTCCTGTATGGTCAGTGGCAGTGCTATTCTGAGATCTGTAGATGCTAGATTATCAGTATTTTTGGATGTTGCTGCATTTTACATTTTATTTGGAGTCTTCCTTTTGTTTTGTTTTTCCCAGATATATGAAAATATGCAATACCTGCTTATATCATGTAGAAAAGCTTAGCAATTATTAATTTTTCTTTTAATTTTTTTTTTATTTGACCAAAGTTGGTGCTGCACTTGACGCAGTGTGTTTTAGGTGTTTGTCTTTGTACTTATGTGATTTTGAATGCACATGCAGGAAGGGCTCTTCTTAGAGAAGCAGTCAAACTGTGAAGCACTAAGCTGAACCCTGCTTCAAGCAATTTTTGTTTTACAATTGTTCCTTTCACAAGCAAGCCTTAAAAAAAAAAATAAAAAAAAAAACTTCCTTTTTCTTCAGATCCCACACCCATTTTTATTAGCAGACTGCAATCAAGCCACATTCAACAAAAGTATATAATGCCCATTTTTATATGCACGTTTTTAAACTTCCAAGTTCTGAAAATTGTTTACTGGTTATTCTCTATTTAAGGAAAAAAATAAAATGTTTTGGATTTTCATATGTGTCTGATAAGTGGTTGAGTAGTCATTTTGCTCTGTTGTATTGTGTGATTGTTAGTATATGGTATCACATCCTCTAGCCAGCATCCTTTGCCTTCCCTATAGCACTTAGCTGGGCATTACTTTATTAAGACATATGTGCACTAAAAAAAATAATAATAAAATTAAAAAAATAGCAGCTTTCAGTGCTTCACAGTGAAGGGAAAAAAGCCTAGACAAACATTTTGTCAGAACCTTGCTATAAGCCAAGGTATTACCAGTAAATTGGTTGTATATACAATAAAATTGCACCCTTTTTTAAACAAAACAAACTTAAGCAATAGTTTGGGCAGTTAGTTGTTTTTAGTGAGCATGTTGTAGTCATGGCTGCAAAGAGAGAGAATTAAACTGCCCACTCAGAAGATATGTAATTTGTATGTTGTATAGTTTTATTGATTACACTGATTTATTCTACCCTATTTTATAATGCAGGACTTTTGTAATGTTGTTTAAATGAGGACAAATTTCTGTCAAATTAGCGTAGTGGAATTTCTGATTGTTCGTTATAAAGGCAGCGTTCATAGAATTGCTTTTTTTTCCCTTTGGGAACTGGATTTAAGTTAAAAACTTTCCTGTTTCCGTTTTGTATGTATTTAAATACAGTTATTTTTCTTCTCTCAATGGTATAGCATATTCCTATGCTTGAGAAGTATAGGCTACTGAAGAACCATTGTAAATGGACAGTACAGGTATGCTGTATTTTTGAAGGTATTTTGTCGCATTAAGTTTGATGACGCTAAAGTTAGGGAATTCTGATCAGAATTGCAGAAGAAAATGTTTTAAAGGCTTTAAAACATTAGGTAGGCTGTCAAGGGTGTTAATCAACAGTGGTTGTAAAGTATTAAACACACTAAATTAAATTTCTGTTCACCTTATTACCATGCAGAAAACACAGCAGTTCAGTTCTGTTCAGGTATGGAGAACAAACAGTTTTTTATTCCTCAAAGTAAAGCAAAGACTGGAGTTCTGGGCAAGACAGCTGCTCGGGGTGTGCAGCCTACAATAAAGAAAACATGCAAGATTCAGGCGGACAGGGTTGGTCCCTAATTCAGAATCCGATTACATTTCCTTCCCCTTTTAAATTGTTTTATTAGTTTGTTAAAAAATAATGCAAACAACTTTTATTCCCTCTCCATCCCGTCTCTGGAAATTTTGTCAGACACAAATACTGACCCATACTCAACTCCTTCCTCCCCCACCCCATCCCCAAATTTAAAGATTTAAAAATTGCTTGTCATGAATTTACTCCACCAGTTCATTCCTCTCTTTTTGAACTAGGGCACTTGCTTTTGTTGTGCTGCGCACCCCAGCAATGCCATTCTTTATTCCTCGTCCTTTATCATAAAACGTACGGGCTAAAGTTAGGCAGCCATGGAATACTTTGTCTCCGCTCTTTATTCCCCCCTCATCCCTCCTCTCTTGAGGTTGAAGGGTAAAGGAAACACAAACTTTCCTCAACTCCACAGTATTCAGTCAGCCCACAGGAATATGCAAAATCCCTCTAACTTTGTTTTTCTTTCACTATTTCTTTTTGTTCCATATATTTTGCAGCTTTGTAGTAACAGTGTTATAAAATATTTACTGTACAAAAAAATACAAAAAAACCCAGATACATAGCCTAAAACAGTTTTTTTTTTCCTTGTGGTGATTTTTTTTTTTAAAGAATGTCAGTTAATATTGTACTTTGCATTGTGTCTCTGGAAATATCTTTTTTTTTTTTTTTTTTTTTTTAGAAGGCCTCCATCGAACAAAATTAAAAACACAACCGGCATGATAATGTAAGGAGAGCTTCAATGGCACCTAAAAACTAAACAAACAAATCTCATGAGATCTGTTGGAGGAAAGTCTCATGAAATGAACGCTGCCTGCTAGGCAGGATTTTCATCAAATCAGTCTTGCAATGCCAATTTTGTCTTGAAGTCAATGCATGTATTACTGTTTGACAGTAAACCCGGCTATGCCATCAGCAAGTCCAAGGCTGTGCAATAGTCTAATTAGTATCGAGTACATTTTCCTTTTATTTTTTCCAATAAAAAAGCAGTGGGATGAAAATTGCTTTGATATATAGCAGGTAACATTGAAGCTATTCCATAGCACTTAACTGTAGTGAATACTGTGTCACCAATTCTGAAATCAATTTAATGTTTAATGCAAATCCATTACATGGTGCTATTACAGGCTGGCAAAATGATTTACAAAAATGTGACAACTTGGGCTCAATTCACTCTGCTTTCCAACAATGTAAATGCATAGCAGTGTTTATCTGCATGAGAACTATGCACTAATCTATCTGAAAAAAAAAAAGAATATATCAACTTTGGTATCTACTTTCCGTTTACTTAAATCCTTGCCTTTTTGGTCATTGTTATAATGCCAGCTTTAGGACAGAAAGAATTATAAGAAAACCAGCATAATACCTGATATATTAAAATGTAGTGCCTGTGAAATCTGTATTATATTGCTCTTCTGAAGTAAGATTTTTCTACACCGGTAGCCTTCGCTGTCTGTCAGAACCTTCTGATATAGGTGATGTAAAATAACCGTACAATATTAATGCATGCTATTCCATAATGCTTAGTGAGCTGTATGAATATTACTCAAAGTTATGTTAGTCTTTTTTTCTGACTTGGTTCTTGTCAGATAGGTTTAAAGATATTTCACTGAGAACGCAAATTCTGTCTTTTCTTGATTTGGGGTGTTTTCAGTATTTTGGAGGTATACATTTACTTAAATTCAGTATTACTTGTGTTGGGTTTTTTTCTTTTTCCTAGAGGGCAGGCATGGGTATTGAGACCAGAAATCCGTGCCTGGTAAGATGTTTGTCTCAAAAGCTACCATAAGAATTCCAAGAGAACATATGTATAAAGTTTAAATTTAAAGGATAGTTCTCAAACCCATAACTGAGACTTAGCTGATGTTGAAAGCGCTTTCTTAATGGACAGTGTTTAACCAGGTACCCATGCTTGACCCTTTTTCACATCAGACCTCCTCATATAAAAGGAAAAATCCTTTAAAAAAAAAGAGAGAGAGAGAGAGAAAGAAAAGAAAAAAAAGAAAAACCTCATGTGGCTATTTAGTTTCAATATTTTTCCTTCAAACAAAACTCTGTACAAACTTTGGGCCCAATTCATAAAAGACCATTTGCTATTAACACGGGATTTTGGTGTACTTTTCTCATCCAAATCTAAGAACACTTTCTTTCCAAGTATATGCTTCAGCAAGACCCTTTTCCCTGTGCACAAGCACCCACCTGCCTTTTATGCCCCCTGAGGGCTACACACCCCATAACGGGGGCAGAATCAATCAGAAAAAGGGGCCAGGGCAGGGGACAGACTGTCATATCCAGCACCTGAAATACACAAGAATTTTAAAAGGAAAGGGGAATGTAGAGGAGGGGACAGCCCTATACTGCACTCTGGCCATTATGTGCGATGTTCCTCGATTACAAAAGGAATTAGTCTGTTCCATAGCAAAATATGCTAGGTGTGCTACCTCTGATTTCCACAGAGACCATTCATAAAGGAAAACACTCACATACAATGGAAACTTTTGTACTTTTTACAACAGATTTTAAGGAAGACTGTTTTCCACTTAGTCTATACTTTTGCTAATGAGTGAACAAAACAATGTTCTTTACCCAAATCTCCCCTCTCCTCCTCCTTTCTACAAATTAGTCATTTTTTTAGAAAGAAGAAAGGCAAATAAGATGAATGGTTCACTTTAGAGTTGTATGGTAGGTGGACAATTTCCCAGCTCTAAACTCTCATCCTTTACCACTGTTTTGTTACTTCCGTAGAAATGCAGAGTAAATAGTGGTTACTGATACCATACAGGGAAGGTTTACAAAATTGCTGTGGACATACAATCAATGGGAAATCCCCATTCTGCACCTGTATTGGGTTTCTTCCCACAGTTAAGCATTCGCCTAGCTCCTCTGACCCTTGTCCACTCAATTTTCAGTTTGCTGGACAAAACACTTCTAATGGATGTGTGAAAGATCTACTGGGAAAATCACTTAGTACCCGTGTTAATACCACGTTGTCTTCATGGTTTTGAGTTGAGCCCCTTGTACCTCTCGTATACTTGTATTGACTCTCATAGTTACCATTTTAGTTTTACTGTGTTCTGTGAAAAAGAATTGTAATTGGTTGAGAATCACTGTGGGCATCCATTCTTATTCAACTAAATCTCTGCAGGTTTTTTGAGCTGGTGTGGATTAGTTTAACTCTTGTATTCAACCATTAGTGCTACCACCTTCTCACATTACAATACAATTACTGGAAGCAAGTACTGCATTTCCTATGCAACAAAAAAAGGAAAATAAAAAATTGCTAATGCTAACAAACGGTGTTGTTATTTACTTTGTGCTGTGCCCGTGTGCATTTATGGGGCCAAGGTAATTATTGCCTGTTGAAACATGACTTTAATATCAAGGTATGTAACAGATCTCTTTGGGCCAGCTTCATACCTTTTATCTGGTTCGACTTCATTAGCTAGTCCCCAGTCGTGGACTTTCAGTTGAATTGACTCATAAATAAATATGTAACAAACTATATTTTCTCAGTTCTGTGGGTGTCCTGTTTACAAACATTATGGATCACTCTTCAATGAACATTTGAAGGTTACAGCATTCAAAATAAATATATAGCCAGCCTACAAAAAAGAGGGGATACTTCTTGCTGACATGAACAGAGAACATGCATTAATTTTGAAAACATTCGGGCGCGTCTTAAGGTCACCCTTAAGTACACTGATATGCAACTTAAGGTCACTAAGTACCAACTTGCACTCTGGTCCTTAGCATTTGAATTAAATTTTTAGTGTTTTGCTAAATACAGATATTTTATGCAGGTATCTGGAGTTACACTATAAATGAGATACCCATGAATGTAAAGCTTATGTGGAGATAGATCAGAGAGACTGTTTTTCATAATTATAAGTGTTCTACCATATATGACAGTTTTTAAAATAATGTAACAATCTTTTTAATTTACCATTGACAAAAGTAACTGTTTGCAGTTGAGTAGCAGATACTTTCTCATACACTTCTGGGTAAAAGTTTGTGCTGAGTATCCCACTAGATTAGACCTGTTGTACATCTCTTATGTTTGGCATCGTAATAATAGGAGATACATGCTACCTCTGAAATACACTGCACCTTTCTAAACCAACACAGACGACATACAGGTGTAATGTGAATTCTTCTATATGGTTTTGAGGGAAATAATTTTTTTTCTAATAAATGTTTTTCTACACACACAAAGCTCTTGTACTTTTTTCTTAAATATATATAAAAGGTCTATATTTTAATATATACAGGACATGAAAGTCTTTGGCTATTATTTGTAGCTGGAGTAGGTTTGATGTAACCGTTCCTTAGTACCCTCGTCTTGTATCCATTTCATGTGCGGCAACACTGGGCCAAATTCTGCTCTTGATTACATCCAGTCAAAATCTGGAGCTACTTCACTGATTTACTGCAATAAGAAAAGACCCACCAGCTCACCTAGGATTCAGCCAAAGTCAATGGATTTATTCCAGGTTTACATCATGGTAATTGAGGGTATGTCTACACAGCAACTACAAATTCATGGCTGGCCCATGCCAGGAGACTTGGGCTTGCAGGGCTCGGGCTGTGGGGGCTGTTTCACTGCTGTCCGTACTTCTGGGCTTGGGCTGGAGCCCGAGTACTGGGACCTTCCCATCCTGTAGGGTCCTAGAGTCTGGGCTCCAGACCAAACCCGAAAGTCTACACAGCAATGTGATACAGCTCCCACAGCCCAAGCCCTGTGAACCCAAGTTAGTACAAGCCAGATGAGGGTTTTTGTTTGCTGTGTAGATATACCCTATAAGCAGACTTGGGCCCTTTAGATTTGATTTTTCTCTCACATCAGTATAAGACAAGAGTAGTTACACTGAAGTCATTCAAATTAAACGAGAATTAAACCAATGTGCAAGAGGAGAATCAGGCCCATTCCACCTTTAGTTAAGGCCATGTGTTATTTTGCATATAAACTATCGTTTAAAATACTTGAACAAATTTTTGTCTCCAACTCACACCCACCTTCAAGTTTGTTCGATTTTTGCACATAGCTGAGTAATACTTGCATAGAATTAACTCCTTACATCCCATTTTCCTCCTGAATGACCGTGTAACCGATCTATCTTTTTTTTTTTTTTTAATTAGAAAAAAATCCATCACATAGACTTACCTTTCAGGCTAAAAAAAATGGGTGGAGAGTGAGAACTTGACAAATACACCAAAAAGATCCAAACTGGGCAAATTCTCCTCTTCCACTAATCCCAGAAAAGTCATCTAAATTAAAGGTGAACTTGGGACCTTCTCCAACTCTCTCTGTTGGAAGCTATGAAATCTCTGTGATAGCCATTTGCAATTGAATAATCCAGTTCATCAACAGTAAAAAGATAATTATATTTACTTCATAAAGTGGAATCAGCGCAGGAAAAGCTAGGAAGGTTTAGCTAGTCAAGAAAATCTTCCCTACAATATGTTAGACCAGTTACAGCAATTGGAACACAGGTAGGTGTTCTCTTCTGCCTATTTCAATATTTTTACTAAGTAGGTCTAATCAAATGACCACATTTCAGTATTTCTATAAATCCATCACTTCACAAACATACTAGTTTTTAGAGCTGGTAAAAATTTTAGAGATGGGGTGTTTTTCTATCAGACATTGAATTTTCCACACACAAAACATCGTTGAAAATTCAAAATTTCTTGCAGAAAATTCAATTTTGATAGCAAAAAAAAAAAAAAAAAAAAGGGCCCTGATTTTTTTAAATACAATTTGTATCCAGAATGTTTGGTTATTTTTATACCAGCTTTACTCAGTTTCTGTAAATAGAGATATGTAGTGTTTGGTTAAATGAGTTCACTATCTCAGTTAATTTCCCCGTGCATGGGTAACCACATCAAAAAGGGCTCCAGCCACAACAGAGATGTTTGCTGGCGGTTTCAGCAGTGAGGCCAGTGATGGGCCACAGAGACTGACATACTATCTGATCCCTGGACCTGGTCCCTCAGTACAGGTCAGAGTTGAGACACATTGGCAGGGCAGTGTAAGGAACCTTGTGTTGCCAGGGGCCCTGCAGAATTTGCTCCATAGATAACCAGACGGCTTCAACCTGACATGATGTGAGTGCGGTACTTTCTCCAGCACTATTTTTACACACGTACATGAATAGATATAAAAAATTAACATAACATTAAAACAAAATTTAACTAAATGTCAAAGGGCAAAAGTCTCTCTTGACCCCATATTCATCCCTGACCCCTTTGAAATTTGGTTTCTGCTGTCGCTGGTCAACTGAAAGTGCTCTCACTAATGTTACTCTAACTCTTTTTTTTTCCTTTTTGGTCACGCCCTCCTTTACTCACTCGCTGCCTTGCACATCTGACTGCACTTTCTTGACTCTCCTACCTCTTATAGAGTCGTGTTAGTATTACTATTTATTATTGATTCTGGTAATGCCCAGACTGTACAAACACAAAAGAAGACATGATCCCTGTCCTGATGGGCTTACATCCAAAAAAGCACACATTGAACACACAGATGGCCGGTAGGGGAAAGAGGACCATCAGGGAAGTATGGTGTCCTGTCCAGATGGTCCAGATTGGCCATCTCCTGCCAATACAAAGTTTTAATGATGGTATATCTAGGTCATGGTATAAATGGGATGAGGAGAGGGAAACGACCTTGCAGGCCAGCATATATGTAAGCATGTCATGGAGGCAAGTGCTGAGAAGTTTGCTGGTGATGCAGAAAATCAACAAGCAAAGGCTAGTGTTTTTGGCAGAGTAGAATGGAGAGTGAAAATAGGGGAGATTGAATAAGCTCAGAGTTCCGCAGCACCTTGTAGGCAAGGACAAGATGGTTGAACCTGATGTGGAAGAGGGGAGATTGAAAGAGGGAAGTGACAAGGTCAAGCCAATAGACAAGGAAGATGCTCTTAATGGTAGCATTTTGTATTGACTGAAGTAGTGAGAAGAAAGGGGTAGGGGTGGGGGAGTGAGAAGTGGGAGAGATAGGATGGAAGCTAATGAGGACCTGAATGAGAATCCTGGGTGTTGTGATAGAAAGAAAAAAGAGGAAAAAGAGGCAGAATTTGGACCTGGCTGGTATGTGTGAGGCAAGGGAGAGCCCACGATAACCTGTGTTATGGGATGGAACTGGTAGAAAAATGTGAAATTGTTTCCATGTCACAGTGTTCAAAATGGAAATGTTTTTTGGAGGGGGAGTTGAAAATTTTTACTACCTATTTTTTCAAAAACTTTTGAAAATTTTCAACTTGGAATGATTTTACTTCTGAAAGTCCAAATTTGTAATGTTATCCCTGCCTCTGCTTTAGTTCCTTTTTCCCCCACTAAGAGCAATGACATAAGTAATGTCCAGAGTTGCTTTGTTTGGTGGTTTTTGGGGGGGGTGTCTCACTTTTTCCCCTTTTTTTCCCTTTGCAATTCTGTAACTTTGCCAAAGCTGAGGACGTTTTGGAAAAGTTAGAATGGCAAGAGAAAATTAAGGAGGGGGGAGGAGGGGAAAGCCCTATGCATCATTCATTCTTTAATTCAGTGGTAGTGCCTTCAAGGATGTCACCAACCTGACCAGTTACACTTACAAACGTTTTCAGTAACAACAACAACAACAAAAAAGGCCATATTTTTCCATTGAAAAAAAAGTATCAAACAAAAAAATTTTAACCAGCTCTCATTATGGGCCCGTGTGATACAGAGGAAGATGAGGTTGGCAACAATGGCAGAGACTCAGGGGGCGGGGGAGACATAAGGCATTACATTTGGACAATTTTGAACATAATTCAATGGTGAGATGTGAAGAGATGTCAGCCAGTCTGAGGAGCAGTGCTGGGTGGAAAAAGACAAGTCAAGAGTGGCCAGGTACGTTTGAGAGTCACCAGGCTAGCGCTTGTAGCTGAAACCATGAGTGTGACGATAGGGCAAAGGAAAGCGCCTTAGGGTCATACACAGATACCAGGATAGAGGTGGAGGATCTGGCAAAAGACTCTGAAGGAAAAGTAAAAGGGGCTGGAAGAAAGCCAGGGGAGGACGGTATTGTGAAAGCACAGGGAGGACAAGATGATCAGCAGTGCCAAAAGCAGCAGAGAGGTCGAGGACAATGAGGATGAAGTAGGGGCCAAGAAGAGATCACTAGTTGGTCCCGGAATCAGGGAAGACATAAAGGTGGCTTACACCCAAGGTCTGTGTGAGCTCAGCATGCTCAGCTGTGTCTTGTATACCTACAGCTCATTTTATTCAAATGCTTTTCATTGTTAAGAAATTTTGAAGCATTGGGTACCTCCCTCAAGGAAGCCACTGACCTGAACAAGCTATATGCCCCTTGGAAAAGGCAATATTCTTGAGTTTTGGTCTTCTGTGTACAGCGCAGGCAGGGCTTACAGTCATCCCCTTTGTTCGTACAGAGCAAAAATAATTCAACAAACCCTCCAGCCAGAGGAGGATCAGACACAAGCCCATCCCATCTACCACCTACAATGCTGCCAACTGCAGTGAGGCCAGGAACGTGCTTACTATGCAGAGCAGTTCAACCAGTGGCAAGTTGGCTTTGGTGCTCATCAGAACAGACTCCACTGTTGAATTTGCATCTCCACCCGCATGCAATCACACAGTTCCAGTCTCACTAGGGAAGAGACAAACACTATAGAATACGGGTCACAATCTGTTATCAATTGGGGCAATTGTTCATCCCAACAGCAGACCACACCATAGGCGTCTATTCCCATGAGCCTCAATTACTTCATGGGCCTACTCACTTGCTTAATTTTAAGCACATGCATAAGTGCTTTACAGGATCAGAGTCAGGCTGTTCAACACCTTGTAGGTGCAAGCCCTAACAGTATCTAAGTCTGAATAGAAATACCTTGCAAAGTGCTATATGTGACTGAAAAACATTCATGGAACACTACAGTTAGGTCACAATGTGGGCATGGTGTACAATGCAATGGCTAAATGCAGAGTCACAAGATAATCTATATGTGTTTTACAGACATAAGATCTGGTCATTAAAATGCCCCCTGATGGCTCTGGTCTAAAAGTCTCATGAGGGATGTATTCGGGTTTTCTCTTGACGTCTTGTGTGGAGAGAGTAGGAAAAGGACTCTTCCATAGAAATGGTGTTAAAATGCACCAACATTCTTGGTATTCCTCCACTGTGCATCTTACACGCTGAGAGGAATTGATATGCTCTCATTAAGCTATGTGGAAGATATGCAGTAAATATGCCAAAGATCATGACTGGATCCCTAAAGTAAAGTAATGCTCCCTTGACAGTTCAGTTCTGCTGTAGGCATTATCTACACTAAGAAATGTAGCTCCATTGGTGGCAGAACGGTGGTACTGCATCATGTTCAGTGGACCTACTCTCAGCAGGGTTAGAAGACAGGGTGTTTAAAATGCTGACAGCCACATGGAGCCCTGTTTACATTCATGCTCCCACTGGTAGAGCTGAAATAGTGAAAGCAGTAGTGGGAAATTTTAGCCAAGTTATGGCCTTGATGCAGGAATTACAGTTCTATGGCCTCTGATATTCAGAAGATCAGTTTAGGTGAACATAATGGTCCCTTCTGGCCTTAACATCTATGGAAACGTAGGGAGAAAATGCCCATATGTAGAAACAGTCTTGGCACAAAGATATTTCTTGTGGACAAGTCACAGAATGGAGAGTCCAAGATCTCCCACTCTACATGAACTTGATCAAGTCATTTAACCTCTCTGCACTCTCAATTTCCTCATTACTCAGAATGGTGATAATAGGATTTGTCTACTTTTGGGGCTAAATTAATGCTTGTAAAGTACATTGATATCGTTGAATGGAAGGTGCACATTATTATTCTGACTAAAATGGCTCCACTCGGATTGAAAGGTACACTAGAAGGAATCAGAATGCATATAGCACAATGGGGGGTCCCATTGATTAACAGCAAATATTAGCCAAGTGTAATCTACCCACAATAACAAATGGCCTTAGGTAAAGACAATATGTAGCAGTGTATATTACTGACTGTAAAAATTAAGCATTCTACTGTTCCATTTAGTGGTGCAGCCTCTATTACAGGCTCACATGGTAAGTTGAAATACTGACATGCTATGTTTAAGCCAATGTTGTCATAGCCCAATACTCCTAAGCAGCTGCCAGTCCTCGGCACATTCAAGCATGGCTTTGGCTCCAGAACTAATTTTCTTGTATTTCTATGCACGGAGGAGAGCTTTCCATAATACATTCTGCTACTACATCTGGCTGAAACTAAGAGAAACAATAGAACCTGTTTACAGGCAGATTTATATGAGCAGTATCCCATCGAAGCATGTACTTTACTTTGCATAGATTTTACACACACACACAAACAGAACTTTACTTTGCATAGATTACACACACACAGTACTTTACTTTGCATAGATTACACACACACACGTTCCACAAAGGCAGCATATTACAGCACAGTTTTTGAAAGATCGCAGCTGAAACAGAAATTTGTTTGGAAGTCATAAAAAAATAAACTTAGCAAAGAATTTAAGACTGGCAGTGGTACTAAGAATATTTTTACCTAGCATATTTTTTCATTGGGTTCAACCCCATTCAACTCATCCAGGTTGCACTTTACTAAAACAAAAAGAGATTTTAACCTCTTTAATTGCCATAGGTTTTTGCAATGTGCAAATTGGGTTTTAATGTGCATTTGCTGTAAACAAAAGGAACGTTCTAAGACCATTTCCATTTTAGTGTTTTCTCACATAACACCATCAGGTTTGATTCTCTTCGATAACAGAAGCATATTCTGAAAACTATAGGAATGGGAGGCTACATTCAAACTTGAAACATATCACTCCTGTAATAAGGTTGCGTTTGTTAGTGAGTTATTGGCTAGTGAAATTTCAAATGGAAAGTTGTCTATGGTGTACTTATGTCAAATGTCAACATTCTAGACAATCTAGACTCTTTTCTAATGCAGACTATGCCAAATTGCTTTTGTATTGATGATATATAATCTTCAGAAATTTTCAATCTTCTTTCAGGCTTATTGTTATTACAATGATATCCTCAAGGGATTACTTATATGTCATGAAACAACAGCTTTTTAAATTCATGTTATGGGCTGATCTAGCTATTTAATCTTTTCCTTAAATGTAAATGTTTCTGATGATAAAGAAGGGGAAAGCATTATTAAGGCAGTGGATTAGTCTAATGTCTTTGATCCGCCAAAGACAAGCCATGACTGGAAATATTTATTGGTTCAATACTTCAGCAACACGGTATTAATTGCCGCTGAGTGTTTTGATAGGTAGTTAGCACAAGGGTATTAATGAAAATAGCACCACTTCATTTTAAAATTAACTACTTGGCCATTCAGCAACATGAGCTGATAAATTATGGCAATACATTTGTGACTGAGATTTATGTAATCGTAACTCAAACTCAGGCCTGTGGGCACTCTCGGATGAGGCTATGTGAGAAGTAACTCAGAAGGAACACTATGCTACGGTTCTCAAAGCGGCCATACTTTTAGGCCTGCACCAACTCCTTTACAATGTCTCCCCTTCCTTACACCACAGAATGGATCACAGCTCTTCATACCGCGTTATAGAGCCTAATATGTTACAGCCACTCAGGCACAGTAGTTACCATAGACAGGCTTACTTTAAAAAGGCTAAAGATGGTGAAATCCCTTTTGGCCATCCCAGGACGTGCAGTGTGTGAAATTGCTGCCATTTAGCTGGGAAATTTGATTTTGAAGTGTGTTTTTGCAAGTACAGCCAGTCCTTATAGTGGCGGTTGCAGCACTGACTTTGGGATAACAATGCATCAACAGAGAAAGGTGTCTTCCTTCTCAAAGCAGGCATAGTCCAAAGTCAGGTGGCAGGCGCTGAGGCCTAGATCTTGAAAGGTATTCAGGCATCTATCGCCCATTGAAATCCATGGGCATTAGGTGCCTAAATACCTTTGACGATATGGGCCTGACTGACTTCAGTAGGCTTTGGATCAGGCCCATCTTGATCATGCAGTCTCAACCCTGTGTCAGAGGAGTTGTTAGAATCTATTGGACACTGTTTGTTAATATTAAACACTGGCCGGAATTTTCAGGGTGGACAGCTACATCTAGTTAGGCAACTAAGAGGGCTGATTTTCAGAGGCGCATGAAGCACTTCCACTGAAATCAGCAGCAGCTGGCAGTCATCACCTTTGAAAATCAGCTCGCTGAGAACGAGGTGTCTAAAATGGATTCCCAACTTCAAGCCTGAAACTGTTGGCCCTCGTCATCGTCACTCTGTGGCTTACTTAAAGAGGACGTGGTCTGGTGGAAATGTGAGAAAAAAGTTGCGTTTAGAGAGAATATCTCTGGTAACAGCCTCTCCTAAATAATTTCTCTGAAGTTCGCTTTCCCCTTATTGCTAAGATGTTTGCATGCACCCAGGCTTGTTGCTTCTCAGGAGCCCATCCTCTCCAGGTGCTCATTCCCATCCTGCAGTCATCATCCTCTGTAACAGGATAGGTAGTTGCTGTAGAAGTAAATCCTACCACCCACAGAGAGAGCTGGGTGTAACAGAAAGTACGTGTTTCCCCTTGGGGTTGGAGTTGGACTAGGGATCTGCCATGCTTGTACAATACACCATTCTTGTCTATGGATGCTGCCTGCATGCTGGCATTATGTAACCAACACCCACTCATTATGGTGCTCTGTCCCCCTCTACTGGAGTCTGTCACATCTAGGACCCCTAGTCATGGACCAGGACCCCACTGTGCTAGGCGCTGTACAAACATAGAACAAAAACAGGGTCCCTGCCCTCAAGGACCTTGCAATCTAATTATTAGATAAGCAACAGCTGAATACAGACAGAAGGGGATGGGGTACTAGTAAACAGAAGTGGTCTCGGCCAGTGGTGTCTCCAGGCACCAGCGCACCAAGTGCGTGCCTGGGGCGGCAAGCCGCGGGGGGCGGCCTGCCGGTTGCCATGAGGGCGGCAGTCAGGCTGCCTTTGGCGGCATGCCCGCGGTTTCGGCGGCAATTCAGTGGCGGGTACGCCGAAGGCGCGGGACCGGCGGACCTCCCGCAGGCATGCCGCCGAATCTGCGTTACCAGTGGACCTCCCGCAGGTGCACCGCCAAAAACTGCCTGACTGCCATGCTTGGGGCAGCAAAATACATAGAGCCACCCCTGGTCTCGGCACACTACCAGCCCAACTGTTGTCAAACTTTTTTGTAGCCATCATGGCAAAGGAGAATTGTGAGGCGGGATTTAAAGCTGGATAATGAGGTAGCTTTGCAGATGTTTATGGGAGTGCCTTCCAAGTGTGAGGGGACACAGGGGGAAAGCACAAAGGGGTTGGCAAATGTAACAAGTGTGTAATGGAGGCTGGCATCATGGCGAGAGGAGAGGTTGCTAATGAATGAGAGCAGATAGGTGGGGTCAGGGATAGGCTGTGAAGGGTGTTGGAAGTGAACACAGACAGAGACAGGGGAGTCAGTGGAATTCTGCAGAGAGAGGGGTGACATGGTCAAAGCAATGGGCTAGGAGACCGATCTTTGCAGCAGCATTCTGAATGGATATGAGTGGGGCAAGATTGCTTTTGTCAAGGCCTGAGAGAAGGATGCTCCCAGGTTCAGGCCCAACAATCCAGGCATGGGCACAGCGTTACAACTGCAGGTGATCTTGGGTGGCTAGGTCAGTGGATGCACAGTTATACAGAGTTACCAGCCATCCCCGGGTGAAGGGCAGGAAAGACACTGGTTCTTGGTGCTCCTTCAGCCCTGGGGTTACCGTAGTGGCTGTGGAGCACCACTGCCGCTGTCCTCCCTCAGTCCCTCTGATCTCTTCAACATGTAACCCAGTGAGTCTGCCCAAGAGGACTGGAGTTGCCCCACAGAGAGAACAATAGGCTCACAAACAGAGGACGATAGCTTCTGTGGAAAAATAAAATACAAGAGGAACTATAGCTGAGAAACAAAGACCTTGTTAACATGCCACTAAAAGAAATGAGACAACAGAGAGTTGGTCCCAAGCAGAAAGCTTCTTAAAGTTTTCCATGGGAGGCAGGTGCGCTCTGAGCACCTTTATGGGAGCTGGGTTGAATGTTTTAAAAGATGTGGGACTGCAAATGTCTTTTTTAAATTTTAATGTTGAAAAATGTCCCATCTTGTGGCAGGCCTTAGGGTGAACTGAGCACTCCTGCTTCCCGACATTGAATGGAGCTCAGGCAAACTGCACAGGAGACTAGTTTGTGAGAGGGATAAGTCTGGCCACCTGCTTCCCACGACAATCCTAGCTGCCCACGGATCTCTTGTTGGCCCCAGAATAGGTTGCACACCTCATCATCTTGGCCGGTGAAAAGCAGGCTGCCTTGATATGGAAGAAGGGAGGTTAGCAAAAAGAGTATTGGGAATGAGGGAAGTTAAATGGTGATCCAGCAAAGGAAAGGCTCATTCTTGGAACTCCCGGAAACCCAGTGAAATAAATAAGCATCCCGTAAGATAGTTTTGGAAAAGGTCTTCTAACCCGCTAGTGTTTTCACCTAAAGTGTGAGGCGCACCGCCTTGCGGAGGCAGGAAGGATTAGCTGATGGGACTTGGACAGACTTTTCCATTGTTCTTTAGAATTCCAGCTTTAATTTTTTAAAAAGGCTGTGTGTAGCTGTTAGGGCGACAAAGGAAACTTTCATACATAACGTGAGTGTAAGTGATGCAGAGATATCTGTCTGAGTTTGGCGAGAGGCTGAAACAATCACGCTGAGGTGTGAACTGCCTTGCTCATTTCAACAGGTGCAAACTTAGATGCCAATGATATTTTAAATGTTAATATTGTTAATGAAAGGAAAGGGAGCATCATATTATGTGTATCTACATCAGAATTTACCAATGTGGTCAGAGCACAAAGCACTATCCAGGGGAGAATGGAAAGTGTATTTACATTTAAGTGGGTAGGCTTTTAACAATACCTGACAGGATTGCATGGGGAAAAGGTGTACAACTGGTTTAATTTTCCAATTTTCCAAACATCTGGAAAATCTAGGACAGCGCAATTAAGAACCACCGAGGACTGATTTTCTTGTGACTAAAGAAAGGCTCATCACTCCCACCAGCCCCGCTGATCTTGCATTTATTTCCATCTATTGTTCTTCCTCCAAGAGTCCAAAGCAATTCACTGCTGTGGTTCAAGTTATATCCAAAAACCTTTTTTTTTTTTTCAATCCGATGAATCATCTTTGCAAACAGAAAATGTTTTGTCTGGCAACACGAGGATCTGGGATTTTCCAAAGGCACCCAACACGTACCAGCCCCAACAAATGGCAACACTTTAGGTGAATCAAATCATGCTGGATACTTTTTTTTTTAGCTATTTGCATTTGTTCCAAACTCTTACTCTCCTTCACAGCTTTCTGCTGCCTCATGATATATTGAGACATAAACAGTCCATATTTACCTTCAACCTCCAAACATGGCCTGACTGTTAATGCAACAAAAATTCACGGGTTTTGCAAGGAAAAGCTCATACTGCTGGGCTGGGCTTTGACTTTTGTGAATAGAGATGAACCACATGGTATCCTCCATGCCAGTTGGCTATGTGAAGCTATAAACTTCTTGCATGGCCGAAGGGAATGGCAAAACATCAAGCCACAGTTGATTATGAATTTACAGTACTTGGACTGAAGATATTAGTGCTACCGTGTTATTAGTGTTTATTTTCTTGATTTCTTTTTTAAATGTAACAAGCTTGTGGAATAAATATTATCGGGGTGGCTTCTGTCTCTCCTTTTCATGATACACCTGTTTAATAGAAGTATGTAGGTGGCTGTTATATTTGGTGTGTTGCCATTTTCCAGTAGCACGTATCTTGCAAGTTGTGAGCTTTTATTTTTAGACGTGTTTATGATGATCATGTTCTAGCATTGCTATAGCTTCTTTCATGCAAGGGGGCTTTACAATGTCTACAAAGAAGGATTATAATATACATTTTTCTCTCAGGCATTTTTAAATCCTCTGTCACCAGGGCATGTCCCCCCACTCCAACATGCTTTGCCTTGTATTGAAGGGAAGCCAATTTTGGGATGAAATATGGCACCTGTTTAACAATGCACAGCAATAGCACTCCTCATGAATAACATGTACCACAGCCTGTGAAAATTACAGCAGAAATGTAGGATGGCAGAATGGCATTACCTAGGTGACGATTTGGTAGAGATGGTTACAAAAATCACAAATTTCCACAAAAAATTGTGCCATTTTTTACTAGCTCTAGAATTGTGGTTAAACACTGGGGCTACCACCCTATTGTTATAATACACGATGAGCTTTTAAGTGGTTGCCTGTATTGGGGGGAGGCACCCTGCTGGGGCATTTCTCCACTACTGAATCCTGCTAACATCAATAACTACATCAATACATAAAGCACCCAAGTGTTCCATGGAGGCATTCCATCCAAGTACCAACTCAGGGTGACTGGTTACTTTGGGGAGGGTGGGGTCTGATGAGCTCACAGTTTGAAGTGGTCTGACTGTTCTGAGGTCACTGTATAGATAATTTTAATAATATTTTCAAGAGAAGACTTCCAGCTTGAGTGGCTACAGAAGTACTCTGATTTAATGATGCAATAATGCTGTTGATGTCAGTAGAGTTACACTGGTATAAAATTGGAGTAACAGAGTGGTGAATCAGGCCTCTAGAGTATGATCTGTCATGTGATCGTTTGGGGTTTTTTCTACTAATCATTAATTAATTGTTTATTTGTTTGTGCTCAACAGCCAATCATAAAAAAATCCCCGGATGACAGGAGTTCAGATTTGAATTACAGGAGTGACTGGACAAAAGATGCACATTTGGGGCCCAATCTTACAAAGTTCTAAGCACCTCCAGTGAAGGGGCCGAGCACTCCCAAATCTCTTTGAAGTCAAAGGGTGTTAAGAGCACTCAGCACCTTACAAGATCAGTGCACGTAACCTTCCCCAGGTCTCTTGAAATGACCTTGTGTCACGGCTTCCCAAGATTCTTCAAGACATACTTGTCATCTCCTGCCGTTTAGACTGTGAATATTGTCAACAAACCAAAGAGCAAAAATACATATTTATTCAGAAGTCCAAGAGCCAGGTGTAAGCTGTCAGAGGTGCCCCATGAATAAACCTGCAGTCACCAGTACTCAGACATTCCACGGGTGAGGTTTGAGGGAGTCAATTTCCTGTGTAACTTTCATGAAAATCACACTCTCATGGGATATAAAGTCATTCATGAACAAAGCCCCTTAATCTACATCTTTTTGACAAAGCAAGATTAATCTCTGAAGAAATGAATGGCAACTTATTGCCTTAGGCTGCAAAGAAATAGGAAAATGTTCCTATAAATGTTATTCGTACTCTGTAGTACCTGTCTACAGATTGAATTATCCAGCCCTACTAGAATGAAAAGGATGCTGTCAACTACTTTGTTTTACAGAGTTTAATTTTTTTTCTTTCTGCTGTTTGTTGTTACCCTCATAGGAACTTGAAAATACAATGCATTTTCCCCCTGCTCATCGCGTCTCTTTTCATTTGACAACCCTTATAGTCTACTGCATTGCTGATGTAACAGAAGCTAATGGATATCGCTTGGTTTTCTTCTCCTTTTGCTGCACCAGCACTGAGATGATGTAGGTAGGAAGATGCACTGAACAGTGCAAGATAATTGCCTGCTTCAGAGAAGCAGCAGTAGCTCTTGCACTGAACTGAGTTGTAGTGTGTTATTATTTTGAGGGTTTTTCCCCATTTCTGAGGATGAAATTGTGGCTTTTTTCCCCATTCGTCTGTATGAACGTTTAGGAGATCGAGGACTTTCCACCCCAGGTAATAACCATTTCACAGAAGGTCAAATTTTAGACCACAACTGACAGATGCAGATTTGATTTAAAGAAACCAGAGATTAAGGCAGAGGTGGGCAAACTACGGCCTGCAGGCCACATCCGGGCCGCGGGACCCTTCTGCCTGGCCCGAGCTCCTGCCCCGGGAGGCTTGCCCCTGGCCCCTCCCGTGCTGTTCCCCCTCCCCCGCAGCCTCAGCTTGCCCCGCCGCAGGCACAATGCTCTGGGCGGTGGGGCTGCAAGCTCCTGGGCAGCGCAGCTGTAGAGCTGGGGCCTGACCCGGTGCTCTGTGCTGCACGGTGGTGTGGCTGGCTCCAGCCGGGTGGCATGGCTGCCTGTCCTGGTGCTCTGGGTGGGGCGGCTGTAGTGCCGCCAGCCAGCGGTGCTCCAGGCAGCGCGGTCAGGGGGCGGGGAGCAGGGGGGGTTGGATAGAGGGCAGGGAAGTTCAGGGTGGTGGTCAGGGGACGGGGGTGTGAATAGGGGTCGGAGCGGTCAGAGGGCGGGGAACATGGGTGTTGAATGGGGGCAGGGGTTCCCAGGGGGCAGTCAGGAATGAGAGGAGGGGTTGGATGGGGTGGCAGGGGGCAGTCAGGGGCGGGGTTCCGGGGGCTGTCAGGGGACAGGGAACAGGGGGGGTTGGATGGGACAGACGTCCCGGGGGGCCGTCAGGGGGCAAGAAGCAGGAAGGATCAGATAGGGGGTGGAGGCTGGGCCACGCCTGACTGTTTGGGGAGGCACAGCCTCCCCTAACCGGCCCTCCATACAATTTCGGAAACCCGATGCGGCTCTCAGGCCAAAAAGTTTGCCCACTCCTGGATTAAGGTATATATTGCCTACTCAGGTTTACTAATTAGAAATGGGCTGAATTCCTGAGTAAGTCCCATTGGGAGCATGTGCTTAAAGTAAAGCATGGGCTGAAATGTTTTTCTAGATAGGGAAGGACTTAAGCACTAGGCTTAAAGCTAAGCATATTCCTAAATAGTCTGCTGAATTGGGGTTTTAATCTCTTTTTGCCTGAGTTTTCGGTCTATAAAATTGGGATCATAATACTTCCTTTCTCCCCCCTCTTTGTCTACTTTGGGTATTTAAAATGTAAAGTCTTGTGTGGGACATTTAGGCACTAGTATAATATAAATAATAAAAATTAAAAACTCATTGATAAGCAGAGTCCAAATGCCTTGCTAGACACAGGGATATCTCACGTGATCTGGAAAAATTGTCACTCCACGTCAGTCTCGCCCCACTAAAGTGCTACTAGGTTCTGTACTCCACAGCGTGTGAAGTTCACCACCCTTTTCACCAGTGCAGAGAGGCAGCACATGGATCTAAGCCCCACTTAAGTCTCATTTCAGATCTGTTCTGAGCAGTGAATTTCATCCTGGTGTGAGTACGGGCTCCTCAACTGGGCCTTGACGTTTTAAAATAATGCCGAAGGTGAGACCCAAACCCATCACACCAGAGAAAAAAGAAATGTGGCGTTAAGGCTGTTGGAACTGCCTCGTATCATGAAAACAGCTGTGACAGAGAGCATCACTGCCAGCTCTGGCACGCACTGTAAAATCTTTCACAGCTAATCATAAAGGGAGAGGCTGACATTTTACAATCTGCCCTGAGTAAGGGTCAATGCATGACTGTACTGCCCCAGGAGCAGACCAGAGAGTCCCCTGCTCCCCACTTGCTCAAGAGAGGGAGACTGAGTTGTTTACTGCGTCCTGTGTTCCTGGCTAGCAAGAAGAGGAAGAGGTTGGACTCTCCTTCCTTTTCCTGTCCACTTACTCACAGCAGGGAGTATTACTATCTGCCCGTGGCCTCCCCCATGTGGCCAGAGTCAGTCTCAGCAGGTCTAGGCAGGAGAGCAAGGGGAGCCAATTAAGGGCTGTGCCATCTGCCCCCAAAGGACAGGTTCAAGATACTGTACTTGGCCTCCTTCTGTTGATCAGTGAAAAACAGGAGCCGTTGTGGCACAAAAAAAAAGTTCATCCTTTTCCTGTGAAGTAAACCAACTAGCTGGGAAAGTAAAGAAAACAGCAGGTGTAGTGGAAAGGAGCATAGGATTTGCCATATTGAAGCAGCCCCATTAAAACCCGATGTCCTAGCTGTGGATTTTAAAGGCAGCAGTTGAAAATATTGTGCTCTTCCCTGGAAACAACAAGTTATAAATTGTGAAAGGACAACTGATAACTGAGATTATGTTAGTGCGCATTTTAAAAAATGTAGCTCTGTTGAAAGTACTAAATAAGCATGTCAGCTTATAACTTCCCTAAGTGCATGAGAAGTGTCTATCCATTACCGTGCTTCACAGAAGGAGAATTCTGGTGATCCCTTTGCGCTGTACACAGTTTAATAAATCAGCAGATGGATGCAGATTCTAAATCAAATAATTGAGAAGGGAGAGTAAATCATAGCTGTCAATGGTTACTTACATTTTACTTATTTAAAGTGGTTAAATTCAAATAGTAATACTTCTAATGCGTAACAAAACACTGAAGGTCTAGTCTGTGAAGGCTGATAGTCACCAGCATCTTCCATGTACTTCAGTTCTCTCAGGAGACACAAAAGAAAAGGGCTTAAATTACAGCGAGAGACATAATATAGTCTGGTGGCACAAAGAGCCACAGAATTCTATGTAAATAATTCACAGTTTCGTTCAATATCGTGTTGGATTTCAGCAGCCTAGGCTGCCAATCTGGTCCTGATAAACTCTAGGAACTTGAGCCAGGATGTACAATACTGTACGGTAGAAAATAATGGTTTGTGGTAGATTTTGCCCATCAGCACTATTAGGGAAAAACAATGTGTGTTCTTTTTAATAGATAGGTGATTTGTGTAATTCCCCAGCTGGCTAAATACGTTATTTCTTTAAAAGGATGTTCTTCAAAAAGTGTGCCTTTTGTTATTGGGTGAAATATATGCAAGTTTTATGTGAAATTCAGCTAAATGTTGCATTTATTTAAAAACATGACACATTTAATAGGGATGGATAGGTATTTGAATTAGTGATTGTTAAATGTTTAGGCTTAGAGTATCTATCCATTAGTATATGTGAGAAAGCTGGAGACAGATTTATGATGTTTGAGTTTTTCTGGTTAACTGGCACTTGGCATTTCTATTAATTATAGCCCCCGCATTAGTTTCTGTGGAATTTGTTTACACATATTTATAAAAGATGTCTCTATTATATTATTTAAATATTGTTTGTGCAACTGAAACATGTTTTCAATTGGGGATTAATACACTATTTGATTTAGGAGAAAATTAAATTAGATGGTGTAATTCTCAGGAGACAAATGCTTTATTTGCAAAGTGTTTTCATCACTTGGAAACCACAAAATTGTTATTTTGTGCATAAGTATCTTGATCCCAATGTTTACCATAGTCTGTCCGTTATGTGAAAATACAGAGTGCAGCATAGAATGTTTATGTGCTGATTGGTAGAATGGCAGGCCATAGTATTTTTGGCAAGAGATCTTGTTTGACTTTATGTCAAACCTCTACAAAATACCTCAGTTTTCCCCAAGAAAGTGTAAAAACTCCTTTTTATGGTGGTTATAAAAGTTACAGAGCCCCACAGGGGACCACTGCTGCCCCTATTTGTGACCTCCCAATGAACCTTGGTGTAATGGGATATGGGAAGGGTGTGCATTACCCTTACACACGGAGGTACTGTTAGAAAAAGTCACACATTTTATTGTAATTTGTTAATCCTGTTGGGAAGTGCCAACAGGTTTGAACATATGGGGCTCATCACGTCGGAATATGAAGTCACCAGAAAATAAATGCTGTGCCCTAGACAATAAAATGTGGAAACACCATAGTCATCCAGAGAGCTGCTCTACAACCTCCCCCTTTGATTAATGGGGAATATGTGCATGTAGCTCCCATTCATAGTAATAGGATGTATGCACATAAATTCTCTCCACATCAATGGGCTAATAGACACCTGTGGGAGGGTCTAGTGGGTTGAACACAAGATTAGGAGCCTGGACCACTGACGTTCCAATCCTGGCTTCCCAGTGACTTGCTGTATGGCCTTGAGTAAGTCATAGTGTCTGTCTTCCTCGGTTTTCCCATCTATACATGGAGACAATAATACTTATCTTTAAGAGGGCCCTTGTGGGGATTAATTAATATAGATACAATGCCTTGGAACTAGAACTGCTGTTATTATATTCGCAGACTAACACAGATATGGAAGAGGGATATATAAAGATGGGGTCTATTAAAGGAATGCCATCTGATGCTCTCCTGCTCTATGAGGGTATGCTCAGGAAATGCACAGAATAAATAATACATAGGCGATAGCGGCAATGCAAGTTCCCCACACCACCCACCAGCGAAAAATAGAGCTTTAACCCTTACCTGGAAGGGACCACTGCTAAGGGTTGAAAGGTAGCTCACGCTCTATGACAATTCATTGTTTGGCCTTTCTGCTAACATTGCCAAGGAAAGTGTCCATTAGCGCCAGCTGTGAAGAGGACAAGAGGAACTAAACTGAACCCATCAGCTCATTTCACACAGGACTCTAAACAGCCATCATATACCAAAAATGTTTAATCTCTATGGAAATAAGCAGGATTTGAAGGAGTAGGCTAGAGGTGACGTGCTATATATTTTATAAGTACTCAGCTACTTGGTCCCCATAAAGTATTGACTTATTTTTTCAATATGTTTTATACCCAAACTCACTTTGGCAAAAAGGTGCTTCATAAACTGACATGGAATGCACCTCAACAGCTGCAAATGATGATCTAATTGCAAATCTGAGTTAAATTACCTTATTATTAAAAGCTACTTAGCTCCTACTTCTTAACCACAGCACACTTTACCAAAATGGCTGTAGCCAGTGTCCGATATTAGTTAAAGTTCACAAGGTCACAGATCAATAACCAAAGTGCTGTTTCCGTTCCATGAGGCCCATTATCCAGTATGTCAAAAAGTGAGGTATCACCCTACATGACATGCGGATATACAATTATTTTTATTCCCAAAGTCTGACACTGGAAACAACAGTAGGCTGGGTAATGGATGATATCTGCACTTGGCTATATCTCTGTTATCCTTACAGCATCATTGTATGAAGCAGCTGTAGATGAGACCTACAGAGCTGTGAATTAAAGCTCAAAAGATCTATTTCCCCCAAAGTAAAATATGCCCACACTCACCCATTTTAAAAACCCACATCGCTATAAAGTCAATGAGTGGTTTCTATATGAATTTTTGAATCACTAATATTTGCACCCATCTCTATTGCTTTGGCCCCCATAGCATTTGCCCAGTCAAGTCAGTGGTCACGGTCCAGTGGTGGCAGAGCTTTTAAAGTCAGTAACTTATCTCCCTAAAGAGACTGTATACAAATGGTAATTTCCCCTTTCTAAGCATTAGATTGTTGATTAATGTCCACGCGCATGGAAAAATATAGCATTAATATAGTATTGCTTTTTTCCCAGTACTCTTGAGCCTGGTCTTGTGTGTGCTACAGTGCATATTCACAACTGCACACACAACATGAATACTCTGGAAAGATGATAAAATATAATGAAAAAAAGTTCCTGCCTGGAAGAATGCATAAATTACACATATTGAATAGTAAAATTTGAAATGGGGTGGGCGAATTATTATAGCCCTGGGACATAAGTAAGTTCCATGCCCTTGACTTTTTCAGTTTGTAGTTGTGATTGTTACCCTGTGATTCATTGACCATGAATAACAGCCACATCAACTCCGCTATCGTTTGCTTGTCCTGGTCTGACCGTATTTCAGGCCTTGCGAGGGATCCTGGGATCTTCATTTTCTATTCTTTCCCATCTCATTGTATGTGGGATTTCAGAATAGGAGGATTCTGTAGTCTTTTGCCTTCTAACCTCAAAATGGTGTGTCTCTGTCCTTCAATACTAGCTCCACTCTCGCTTACTCAATGCTAACCTCTGACTCTGCAATCATTTATTTTTTCCTTAAGACAAGGAAACTTTAGAAGGAAAGAGACATTTACTGGGTTGAGGGCAGAGGGGGCGATACTGTAATTCATAGCTCAGTGCCCTTCCAGCTGTTGAACTTGAGTATGAATCTTCTCATTCTGTATACAACTCCATCACGTTTGCATGGTAGATCATGTATTATCTTGTTATAGAACACACTGCAACATGTATCCCACATTCCTGCATTCCCAGACAGTGCTTCTCGTATTTCCTTAGAGCTGCCAGTATTCTTGGTTTTTATACTTTAGAATCTGTGACTGAGCACAGACAAAATGAAATAAACCTTGGAAAAGGCACATACATGTCATATTATACCTGACAACAGCAGCAAAAAAAAAAAAGGGGGGAAAAAGGAAGACTGAAATGTTTGAGAGCCTAAAACAAAAGGCAAGCTGCTAGGTTAGAGCTTTGTTTTATTGTAAAGGTTATTGAAGTCATATCCATAGCTCTTATAGAAATCAGCCTAACTGTGCACAGTTCCAAGATATAGTCAACTTTCGCATTAGTCTTGGACTTCTAGAGTCAAACCCCAGCTCCACTGAAGTCAGTGGGAGTTTAGCTATTGACTTCAATAGGGCCAGGGTTTCACCTCTAATTTTAATTTTGTTCTAGCAGCCCAATCCATATTTGTCAAATATAATGATAAAATATAATGAAAAGAATCAGTGAGTTTACTTGAATACATTGTTTTGTTATGCAGCTGACACTTGTCGGGGGATAGGAAGTGTTTGCATTTGTCTAAAGTGAGGATTTTGACAGCTACAACATAGTCAGCCCAAATTCCACAAGAAGTTGAAGAGTCAGATGTCAGTCCCTGGGTTTTTTTAGCCAAACTTGTTTTTGAATGATTCACCTATGGCTTTCTAGCAAACATCTCTCCTCAGTGCATCAAACTCATCTATGAGGGAAGAAGAGACAGTGCAGCTCAACCTGGGGGTCATGAACAGGGCCACAGGGGTTGCAACCACCCTCTATTTATGGCTAGATGGGAAGGGGGTGTTGGAATTGCAGGGGAGAGGGTTGGTCCCCAAATTTTTCTGTTGTAACATGGGGTCATATGGAAAAATGTTGAGCACCACAACTCCAGTCCCAAGGGCATCAGACTGGGAATCAGGAGAGCGGCTCTATTGAGGAGTTTTGCTATTAACTTCAATGGGGCAAAGATTTCCCCCCAGCTTATATTCCTCGTTCAGCCATGGACCTTGAAAAACCCACATGAGCCTATTGCGCCTCAGTTTCTTCATCTTCAGAATGGGGATAATAATGCTGAGCCAGCTTTGCACAGCACTTTGTGGTCTATGAATGAAGAATTATTATTTCTGTAGATAATTGTTTGACTTCCCTTTGCAGAGAGACCCAAAGAAAGGCCAGCCAAAGATACTCTGGTAATAATGGTTTCATAATCAAAGGGAAATATGTTGCAGTTACTGACTGTATTTAAAAAATATGGCCCCAATTCCACCCTCAGAAGGGCACACAATATTCCCATTGATTTCAATGGGAGCTCTGCAAATAGAGTTTGGACTGATTTGTATGTTGTTCCCTAGTGGTAGTAAATGAGAAGGACCCCCCCTAGGAGGAAAAAAAACCTCAGTAAGCACGGATTTCATATCCCTTCCAAAATGGGGACATTATGAGATGTGCAGTGTTTTTAAGTGAAATATAATAATCCCTCACTCTCCTATATAGTACTTTTCACTCACAGATCTCAGAACTCTTGACAACGGAGGTCGGTATCATTAGCCCCATTTTACAGATGGGGGCAACTGACGCATAGAGAGGTGAGGTGATTTACTCAGTGTCACCCTGTAGAGGAAGCCAGCAAGAGAGAGCCATTCTCCTGAGTTCCGGCCAAACGTTCTATCCACTAGGCAACACTGCCGAAGAGCAGACAGGCAGAATGAGATCAAAAGTAACTGAGGGAAAGGGGAGGCACTTAAGTGAAGACAAATAGTTGTGCAAGATGCAATTAAAAACTTCAGAATTTGGTCTTCAGCTGTGGGCTCTTCCAGAAATCAGTCTAGAAAGAGAGGTCATATGACTGGTGTAAACATGAATAGCCCCACTAAAGGCAGTGATGCTATGGTGATTTGCCTCAGCTGAGGATCTGTCCCAATGAGTCGTCTTGTATATTAAAGTACTACCCGATCTGAGTAAGGATCGTAGAATCAGTCCATTTGGTGGACACTGTACATGGACAGATTCATACCCGATGAATATATCAACCACCAAGCAGCATTGAAAATTTACCATGAGGGTAGAGAACGGCCAAGAATTTATCATAGATCTAAAGATACTGCTGAGTTACTTCAATCCATCATGTCAGTGATCTGGGAAGCAGGAAGGATTTTGCACAGTAGGCATTAACAGCTCTGAAGAAACTGTTGACGATCAGGTCAATAATGCACACTCAGAAAAAATAACTTCCTAAATATATATCTGTTTGATAGATTGTAATTGCTCCAGAAGAGCCATTATGGCCTGTTAGGTCAATATTCTGCATTTCTAAGGGGCTTTAATTAATACATATTTACATAAGTAATATTAGGAATTTTTACCTGAGCCATGATGTCAGGAAACATGTGGGGCTTCTAACATGTACGTTGCAAAGATGTGGCACCATTTTACTCTTTTAGTTATTTATTTTAATTTATAAGAAGTGAGTGTGACGTTGCACTCTATATGATTTTATGAAAATATGCTAATGAGTGTGAATATAATGTACTGGAATATGCTTCCTACAAAAGGTCTCTTGTAAGGTATTACAAAGCTTATAATCTACTGAGTGTGGTCATCTATTTGTATAAATGTATCACTCTTGTATCTGAAACTAGAAATATGAAATATAACTCTGAGGGCCTATTGTAATTATGCAAAGTGTGGGCCATTAATGGTGGTTTGGAATCTTGATGGCTCCCGTCAACTAGGACAATTGACTGTAGATGGCTCTGTTTACTTGTAAGTCTACCTGTGTGCTGGCAAGAGGGTAATGAAGTTTTACAGTGACATGTGATCATGTCACCTGAACTGGAATCCATCTTTAACCTGGTGCTTTTCCATTTAGAAGGAGGGGTGGGAACCCAGAGAGGGACAAAAGATTCCCGTCTTGTGCAAAAGATACATAAGGAGGTGGAACAGACCAAAAGGGGCTGCAGTCATGAGAAATCCCCTAGCTACCACCTGAGCTGGAACAAAGATTGTACCAGGGGAAAGGATTGGGCCCAGACTAGAAGGAGGCTAATCTGTCAAAGAAGCTTATTGGAACATCGCTGAGGGTGAGATTTACCTGCATTTAGTTTTTACTGTATTAGGCTTAGACTTGTGTGTTTTATTTTATTTTGCTTGGTAATTCACTTTGTTCTGTCTGTTATTACTTGGAACCACTTAAATCCTACTTTTTGTATTTAATAAAATCACTTTTTACTTATTAATTAACCCAGAGTATGTATTAATACCTGGAGGGGGGCAAACAGCTGTGCATATCTTTCTATCAGTGTTATAGAGGGTGAACAATTTATGAGTTCACCCTCATAAAACAGGGTAAAACAGATTTATTTGGGGTTTGGACCCCATTGGGAGTTGGGTATCTCAGT
This sequence comes from Terrapene triunguis, assembly GCF_002925995.2. Classification (NCBI taxonomy): domain Eukaryota; kingdom Metazoa; phylum Chordata; order Testudines; family Emydidae; genus Terrapene; species Terrapene triunguis. The sequence continues at coordinate 39,938,778 of NW_020664562.1, read as the reverse complement.
GCTGGAGACAGGAACACTTCTTAAGCTGTTTTCAGTTAAGCCTGCAGCTTTTGGGGGATGTGGTTCAGACCTGGGTCTGTGTTTGTAGCAGGCTAGCGTGTCTGGCACAACCAGGCAGGGAACTGAAGTCCCAAACTGGCAGGGAAAACAGGCTCAGAGGTAGTCTCAGCTCATCAGGTGGCAGTCCCAAAGAGGGTTTCTGTGATCCAACCCATCACAGTGAGTGTTGAGACTATAGGCAACAATTAATTACATCACGAACAACAAGACAGTCTACATATTCATCAAATGGAAGTGACTGTGCGTTCTCTTGTATGGGAAGTGAAGTATACTATTATGAAATGTGCGTGGGGGACATGTTCTTAAAGCTTTGCCAACTTGGCCACCACCACCACTTGCCTTTTTCACTTGCTGGTGTTCTTTTAGAGTCATAAATAAGGAACGGTGACACATATTATTAGTGCAATTATTTATATAGTGCAGTAAAGCACGGAGCACTGTACTATGCAGAACACATTAAAAAGTGGGCCAGACCCAAGGAGCTTGGCTTTCCCAAATTGATTGTTGTACAGAGTTGATTACTAGGCACTGGATGTTTTGTAGAGCTGTGCAAAACTTTCAGCATGAAGCCATCTGAAGCTCATGGTTTCGGGTCAGAGCGGAAATGTTAATGCACACAGTCACCTCTGTGCTTTCTTCTACACAGCTGCCTATGTACGTATAATCCACACCCACTTAAGGTGGTGCTCTATTACCCTCTAATGGCGGCTGGGTCACAGGGAGAGGTTAATGAGCCTGCTACTGCCTGGCCTACTGGAGTTGGGTCATTTATCTAATGCAGGTGAGGCTCATGGTTTTACATCTAAAGGTCCCTGCTTCAATCCTTACTGTCAACAACCCACCTCAGGGTGTGGTATAACATATGGGAGAACCTCCCTGAGTTTATTCAGAAGGCCCTTACCCTACCTGCATTTAAGTCCCCCTTAAAGAACCTTTCCTGCTCTGTTCTTCCAGTGAATTGAGTTATTGCCCATCTATTCTTCGATGGTAAGCGCCTTTGGTTAGTGATTGCCCCTCCGTGAATGTTTAGAAAGTGCTTAATGCATAGCAGATGCATAGGTGCTGGAACTAGGGGTGCTGGGAGTGCTGCCGCACCCCCTGGCTTGAAGTGATTTCCATCATGTACAGGTTTACAGTTTGGTTCAATGACTCTCAGCACTCCCACTATACAAACTGTTCCAGCCCCCCTGAGCAGGTGCTACTTTTGATAGTATAAACAGGTAGAAACATTTTGTGGTTGGAAAATCTTGTTGTTGTTGTGTTGTTTTGTTTTGTTTTACCCAACAAGAAGTAAAATTTTTAGCTGTAGAGCGACACAAAGTAGGTTTTGTGGTTTCATTCTGGATTCATTGCAAAACTGTGTGCCAGTGCTCACATGCCATAAACTAGGCTGAGATGAGCCTGTGTGGTATGGAACAGTAGCGGTGTCATGTGGTGGGGTGCTCAAGGGGAGACTGACCTCTGTAGTTCCATTTTCCCAAAGTACAAAAAAGTATATTTTAAAAACCTCCGCACGTTCCCAAACTTAAAATCTCCATCTTGGGGTGGAAGGCATCAGGTAGGGAGTGGAAAGGTGAGGTGAAGAGAAGGAAGGGTATTTAAATAATAATAATAATAAATAATGATACCTATTTCTTATATAGTCTTTTCATCAATAGATCTCAAAGTGCTTTTAAGGTGTTTATCCTCACGACACCCTTGTGAGGTAGGGTACCCCCATTTTACAGATGGGGAACTGAGGCATGGAGCGGCTAAGTGACTTGCCCAAGGTCACACAGGTGTGGCAAAAATTCCAATATTTTCCATTAATATTCAGATTCCTTCCTACCATAAGGATGACACTCCCAGCACTGCCAGCCCTTCTACACTTAAACCCTACCAACAACAACAGTAAAAGGAAAATAAAAGCCAAAACCAAATACTCTAGTCCAAGCAGAGTTTTGATCCTGAAAAGAACCAGAAACTCCAGGCAGTCCACTGGGGATTGTGCTATGGGTACTGATTTTACATGGAGGGCACTCAGATAGTATGGCAGCAGTATAAAACCCTGAGAAAGAGATGGCAGTCACTCTACACTGCAAATGCAAACTATTAGGCTGGTAGGGTTATTATGTGGCAAGCATGCAGCCCATACCCCTCTGGGTGAATTTCACCCCTGAGCAGCGCACTCACAGAAGGCCTGAGATGTGGCTATCCTATTATAAAACAGGTTTTAAGTGTATTTAAATAGTGCATCAATCAGTGTTCAGTGGGCCAACTTAATTACCCACAGCGAAGTTTAGTTAGCCTGGAAATACTCTTTTTCTAATGATTATTATTTATATTGTGGTAGCTCCCAGTGTCCACAATCAAAATTAGGGCCCCACTGTGAATAGTAATAGCATTTATGCACATAAATTCTCTGCACATCAGTGGGCTATGACACTTTTGTGAGGGGCAGTATGGCCTACTGGACAAACACAAGATTAGGCACCAGGACCACTGGGGTTCCAATCCTGGCCTCCCAATGACTTGCTAAATGGCCTTGATTAATTCACAGTGTCTTACTTTCTCCCTCCATTAATGGCGATCAGAATTCTTACCTATTTATGAGTGGTGTGGTAAGGCTGGGAAGAGGCTTTCTCTGCCTGAGAGCGCACAGAAGCATTGCTATAATGGCCCTGTTCTACCCTTTATCTTTGTAGAAAACTTCCAGAGGTATCAATAGTAGTTGGACATGTGAGATGAGGGAATTATGCCCATAAGTAGGAGGGGAATTATGTAGGGCTGTCCAAGGGGAAACAACTATGAGATGAAACTGCACAAAAGAAAAATGTGGGCTGAATGCAAGGGGGGGAAATGTCTTTATTGAGATCAATTAAACTGTGGACTTATAGTCTCCAAATGGAGCGGTGCGAGTCCCATCAGTAGGCAGATTTTAAACTGTAGGGGTGTCTCCTTCATTGGAACTTATGCATTTATCAAATGTATACAGCATGTCATCCTGGGAACAGTTTGTGTGAAAGAACCATGAAGCTGAGTTATTGTTGTGCCATGAGTAAAACGGAAACAATACTCTGATTGGATGACTAACTGAATTTATTAGCTCCCTTGGAAGGGGGAACACAGCCAAGTACATGTAAACATGTATAACTGCACTTATGCATTTACACTGAATTATTTTAAGTAAAAGAGTAAATCCAGCTGTTAGGTTTTTAGAAAAAAAATAAGTGTTTATCAGGGAATTATATTCCAACCCCTCACTCTCAGTGAAAATGGAATGTTTGGCTTTTTCAGCCAGAAGAGCATTATTATGGCAAGATTATAAATCTTAGACAATACAAATAGAGCTTTGTTAT